>NC_073696.1:116560650-116909400 GCF_029784165.1 Wyeomyia smithii | reverse complement strand
AAATGGAAGGCCTAATTGCCCCATAAGACCCTATTGATTTGTTTTGCAGTCGGACTATTACTTTGCCTGTTATGTTTAAAAATGTGAAATCCAGCTATGCAAAGGAACATATTCCGAAGACTACTTGGACTCACTCACTTTTCTCAGAGATGGCTGACCCGATTTCCACAAAATTAGTGTCAAATGAATGGTCTAGCTGCCTCAGAAGACCCTATTGAATTTTACTGTAATCGAACTGTAACTTCATTTGTAATGTTCCGACTTGTGAAAATCACGAAACTTCATTATCTCAGAAACTAAACAACCGATTTGATTATTGTTATCAGATGAGCGGGCTAGTTAAGAGTTAACTGGTGAATTATGATTGAACACGTGGTTTCAAAGTTTGGCTGCCCTACACGTTCCCATTTCATTTGATTATAATCGAACTTAAGCAACCGTTATGTATTAAATTGTTTATAAAACAACGAAAGTCTATCATCTCAAAGATTACATGACTTATTTGAACATAACTAGTGCCATACGAACGAGTCATCTCTCAAACTTACAAATAACAAACTTCATAACAATTTGATATGTGGCTCAGAAGTTATGGAAAGAAGAGAAATTCAAAGACTATTTAAAACTATACCTGCTTTGATCGATATATGTGGCCTCAACATAATTTAAATGTGGTGTCGTACTATTTGAACGTTCCAAGTTCTCATATTGGGTGATATTTGGTCACTTTGGACTGTTTTTCCGAAGCCGAAAGTCGTCATTTTGGACTTTAAAATTGCCTGTGAAATCAATTTCTGTCATCTGGGAGTAATTCTGGTTCCGAAAACATTCATATTGAATGGTATTTGGTCATTTCCGGCTGTTTGCCAGACACCGGAAGTCACCATCTTAAAATTCAAGATTGTGTCTGTGATCAATTTTAGCTTCTGTGCATCTTCCTGGTTCCAGAAATACTAATATTTAGTGGGAATCGTCCATTTCAGGCTGTTTTCCAGAAACCGGAGATGGCCTTCTTACAATTCAAAATGTTGTCTGAAGTCGATTTGTGGCTCCAGTGCATCATTACGGTTCCGGAAATACCCATATTGGGTGGTATTTGGTCATTTGCCGCTGTTTTTCCGACACCGGAAGTCGCCATTTTGGATTTCATAATGGCATTTGGAGACAATTTCTGGATTTTGAACGGCATACTGGTTAAAGAAACATTCATATTGGGTGGTATTTGGTCATTTTCTGCTGTTTTCAGAAACCGGAAGTCGCCATCTTAGAATTTAAAATGCTATCTGTGGTCGATTTTAGCTCCTGTGTATTATTCTAGTTCCGGATATTATTATATTGGGTGGAAATCGGCCATTTTCGGCTGTTTTCCAGGAACCGGAAGTTGCCATCTTACAATCCAAAATGTTGTCTGAGGTCGATTATAGAACATATTTGTTACCACTTAAAACATTCACCTGCCAATATGGTTCCATTTAGTTGATTAGTTCGCGAGATGTGCAAAAATTTGTGAAGAAACATGTGCTTCCAGAAGAGTGAGGGGCGTCAAACCATTATGGACATATTTGTTACCTCTAAAAACATTCACATACCAAATTTGGTTGTATTTTCTTGATTGGTTCTTGAGCTGTGCGAAATTTGTGTTTCATTTTCATGGGATCCCTCCCTTATAGAATATGGAGTCGGGTTTCAAACCATTATGTACATATTTGTTGCCACTAAAAACATTCACCTGCTAATATGGTTCCATTTAGTTGATTAGTTCGCGAGATGTGCAAAAATTTGTGAAGAAACATGACTTCCAGAAGAGGAAGGGGCGTCAAACCATTATGGACATATTTGTTACCTCTAAAAACATTCACATACCAAATTTGGTTATATTTTCTTGATTGGTTCTTGAGCTGTGCGAAATTTGTGTTTCATTTTTATGGGATCCCTCCCTTATAGAAGAGGGAGTCGGGTTTCAAACCATAATGTACATATTTGTTACCACTAAACACATTTACCTGCCAAATTTTGTTTTATTTGGTTGATTAGTTCTCGAGATGTGCACAAATTTGTGTTTCATCCAACTATTATGGACATATTAGTTACCCCTTAAAACATCCACATGCCAAATTCGGTTTCATTTGCTTGGTTTGTTCTTGAGTTGTGCAGAAATTTATGTTTCATTTGTATGGGACCCCTCCCTTCCAGAAGAGGGAGGGGTCTCAAACTATCATAGGAACCTTTATCGGCACCAAAAACCCCAACATACAAATTTTCACGTCGATCGGTTCGGTAGTTTTCGGGCCTATATGGATCAGACAGACAGACAGACTTGACTGCATTTTTATATGTAAAGATTACAACATCAATATTTTAGAACCTAAAGAGTGAATATACATTTATTGGATTGAAGCGTTCATGTAAATCTATTTTTACAAATAATAAATTGAATGAGAAAGGCTGGGTCTGACCGCTAGGTGGATTAATTTAGGTTTTTTCTGTGATTTTTTATACAACCGATTTGTTTTTTTTTGCCTTTCTCCTAGAAAGGTATAGCAATCACTTGCAAAACCGAAAGTATAAAAGTGCTCCAAAGGGCCGAATGGCATATATCACTCGACTCAGCTCGACGAGCTGAGCATTTTCTGTATGTGTGTGTGTGTTGTGTGTGTGTATGTGCAGATTTCTATTCTCACTAACTTTTCTCAGAGATGGCTGGACCGATTTTCATGAAATTAATTGCAAATGAAAGGTCTTAATGTCCCATAAGACCCTATTAAATTTCATTGTAATCGGATTTTTAGTTTAGAGGTTATGTATCAAAATGTAAAAATCATGAAACATCATTATCTCGAAAACTACACAACCGATTTGAACAAAATTGGTCTCAAATGAACGGGCTACCTGGAAAACCCTTAAGTTTTTAATTTCATAAAGATTGAACTTGTGGTTCAAAAGTTATGACAAGAAACGTGTTTTGAAGACTACTTAATCTCACTCATGTTTCTCAGAGATGGCTGAACCGATTTTCATAAAATCAGTGTCAAATGGAAGGTCTAGTTGCCCCATAAGACCCTATTGATTTGTTTTGCAATCGGACTATTACTTTGCCTGTTGCCACTCACTTTTCTCAGAGATGGCTGACCCGATTTCCACAAAATTAGTGTCAACTAATATGTCTAGCTGCCTCGTAACACCCTATTGAATTTTACTGCAATCGAACTGTAACTTCGTCTGTAAAGTACTGAAATGTGAAAATCACGAAACTTCATTATTTCAAAAACTACACAACCGATTTGATCAATATTATTATCAGATGAGCGGGCTAGTTAAGGGTTAACTGATGAATTATGATTGAACACGTGGTTTCAAAGTTTGGCTGCCCTATACGTTCCCATTTCATTTGATTATAATTGAACTTAAGCCACCGTTATGTATTAAATTGTTAATAGAACAATGATAGTCTATTATTTCACATGACTTATTTGAACATAATTAGAGTCATACGAACGAGTCATCTCTCAAACTTACAAATAACAAACTTCATAACAATTTCAAAAGTTATAGAAAAAAAAAAAAGAAATTCAAAGACTATTTAAAACTATACCTGCTTTGATTGATATATTTATGTGGCCTCAACATAATTTGAATGTGGTTTTGAACTATTTGAACGTTCCAAAGTTATTGATTCCTTGCGATGTGTACAATGTCTGCAAATGCACGACGAATCGGCCATAGGATATGATCAAAGTCAAAAGACAAATCGTTTGGTTTATCGGTTTTATTGGTTTTATCGAAATGACAACATCCTCGACTTTTGGCTTCTGTACATCGCCCTAATTCTGAATATATTCATATTGGGTGGTATTCGGTCATTTTCAGCAAATTTTCTGGCATCAATCTAGCACCGGAAATACCCATATTGGGAGGTATTTAGTTATTTTGGTTGTTTTCCAGAAACTAACAGTGGTCGTCTTTAAATTCAAAATGGTGTCAAGGGTCAATGTTTGGTTTCTATGCATCATCTCGATTACGGAAATATCCATGTTGAGTATTATTTGGTCATTTTCGACTGTTTCCTATAAGTTGCCATTTAGCGATTCAAAATGGTGCCTGAGGTCAATTGTTAGCTCATTGCATCATTCTGGTTCCAGAGATACTCATATTGGATGGTATTTGGTTATTTTAGGCTGTTTTTCACAAACCGGAAGTCGCCATCTTGGATTTCAAAATGGTATTTAATATAATTTCTGGCCTCTGAGCGTCATTCTGGTTGAAAAAAAACACCCATATTGGGTGTAATTTGATCATTTTCTATTTCAGCTGCTGTGTATCATTCTAGATCCGGAGATACTCATGTTAGACGGAAATGGCCGATTTTTTGGCTGTTTTCCAGAAACCACAAGTTGCCATCCTACAATTCATAATGGTGTCTGAAGTCGATTTGTGGCTCCAGTGCATCATTACGATTCCGGAAATAATCATATTGGGTGGTATTTGGTCGTTTGCCGCTGGTTTTCCGTAGCCGGAAGTCGCCATATTAGAATTCAAAATGGTATCTGTGGTCGAATTTAGCTCCTGTGTAACTTTCTTGTGGTCCCCGTGGCTCTGTGGTTAGCGATGTCGAGGATCTTTTTGAACTGGAAATTTTCTCGACTCAGCACTGGAGCAGGGTGTATCGTTGTACTTATCCTACACTTGCAAAATGTGCCAAAAACAATATCCAAAATGTTGCCTGAGGTCGATTATGGAACATATTTGTTGCCACTAAAAACATTCACCTGCCAAATATGGTTCCATTTAGTTGATTAGTTCGCGAGATGTGCAGAAATTTGTGCAGAAACATGTGCTTCCATAAGAGGGAGGGGCGTCGAACCATTATGGACATATTTATTACCCTTTAAAACATCCACATGCTAAATTCGGTTTCATTTGCTTGGTTTGTTCTTGAGTTGTGCAGAAATGTATGTTTTATTTGTATTGGACCTCTCCTTTCCAGAAGAGGGAGGGGTCTCAAACTATCATAGGAACCTTTATCGGGACCAAAAACCCCTACATACAAATTTTCACGTCGATCGGTTCGGTAGTTTTCGAGCCTATATGGATCAAACGGACAGACAGACCGGACTACATTTTTAAATGTATAGATTACAACATCAATATTTTAGAACCTAAAGAGTGACATACATTTATTGGATTGAAGCGTTCATGTAAATCTATTTTTACAAACAAAAGTTTGAATGAGAAAGGCTGGGTCTGACCGCTAGGTGGATTGATTTAGGTTTTCTATTTTGTATTAATTCCGAAAACTAGTAATCTTGATGAGAAATGAAGTTGTAAAATAACAGTCAGAATATCCGTTTCACAATTTTAGAGTTTTGAAATAGCAATGCGGGAGCTTTCATTATGTACCGAATTGATAATAGGTCATTCCTGTTTTAGATTGGATGTGCTTGGCGAACTTTTACCCCACTATCTCCTAATGAATAAAACTGTTTATAAGGTAATCGTACCTGCTTCAAAATGTTTAACCCCTCTGTGCTACTAGAAAGTGAAAACAAACCGTAATTAGATGTCGCTTGTTATTACTTAATTCAAGCAGGATTATTTGAGGTTTCCATAATGAAAATAGATTACAGGTTTAAAATTCGCATCATGCGATTTCTTGGGCCATTTTTTGAGTAGTTAGTTCTGTGGGAGTTTCCGAAAATAGTTTACGATTTCTTAATTGTCGACTAGGTGCAAAAAAATTTAATTGCGATAATAATTTAGAATATTGCACGCGTTGAGAAATAATGTCATTGATAAAATAAAGCATTGAAAGTTCACGCCGTTCTTTAAGTGCTTGTATGTCTATAAGCATGCAGCGTGCTTCATATGATGGTCCAACTTAGCTTACGAAGCGCGTACAAAAGAAATTGTTTTTGGACAGATTCAATGCGTTCTTCATGTGTTAAAATATAGGGATTCCATACAATGCTACAGTATTCTAGAATTGGTCGGACGTATGTAATATATAATAGTTTGATTGTATATGGGTCTTGAAAATTATGGCCGAAGCGTTTTATGAAGCCCAACATACTATTTGCTTTGTTGATTATTGTGTTATTATGTTCTATGAATGTAAGTTTGGAGTCTAAGACTACGCCTAGGTCCCTTACGATTTTGTATTTTACTACTGGTTGATTTTTCAAGAAAATGTCTGTTGGTGGTGTTACTGTTTTTCTGCTGAAGGCTATTAAATTACATTTTTAATGTTTAGTTGTAATAGACTTTTGTTGCACCAAGTGTAGAATACATTAATTTCATTCTGGAATATTTCGAAGTCATCTGCATTGATTGTTTCTATAAAGAGCTTCATGTCGTCAGCATATACAAGCACATGTATTGATTTGAGAAGAAAGGAAATTTTACTCACGTATAATATAAAAAGAAGAGGGCCCAGGTGAGAACCTTGAGGAACCCCAGAAGTTACTTCTATTGGGTTTGAAAAGGAATTCTGAAAGCGAACTATTTGTTTTCGTTTTGTTAAGTATGACTGCAGCCATTCCAAAAATTTTATTTCCATTCCGTATTTTCCGAGCTTGAAGAGCAATAAAGGTATGTCGATTCTGTCAAATGCCATGCTAAAGTCCGTATAAAGAGCTTCTACGTGGTTGCCGTTGTTCATTAGAGTCAAAGTGAAAGTTATGAATTCCAAAAGATTTGTGGTAGTTGATCGGCCTTTATAAAAGCCGTGATGTTGAGTTGTAATTTGATTTTTTACTTGCTGAAAGATTTTTCCATTAATGATTGATTCAAATAATTTTGGAATGCATGAAATAATGGCAATTCCACGATAATTACGAATGTCAGATTTAGCCCCAGATTTGAAAATTGGCACTAAATATGAAGTTTTCAGCATACAACGGTCGATCTCGCTCAGCCACGGCCATCTGGCGTCCAACACGACCGCGTGGGCAGTTCCGACAAGAAATTGGTTCTGGAAAACATACCGAAATAAGAGGTACGTGGGTGGTCCCCGTGGCTCTGTGGTTAGCGATGTCGGTCGGCTAGCTCTCCCACACGGTTGTGATATCGGGTTCGATTCCGATCGAGTCGAGGATCTTTTCGAGCTGGAAATTTTCTTTACTCAGCACTGGGGCACGGTGTATCGTTGTACTTATCCTACACATACAAATTGTGCCAAAAACAATATCGATAACGAATTCTCTCAACCCGAGACCGCTATTAGCCCCAAGGCTAAGCGTGCGATATTGTTGTTGGGTGTAAGAAAAGCTGAGGATAGAGAAGAATAAAGGAGGAAGTTTTTGTACAAAGAGGTCACCAGTGTTTTTTTTTTTTGCAATAAATCGCTATCATGTGCCAAGTTTGAGGCTTGATTAGGGGTTCTCAAGGTTGCTAAGTAGAAATCTATCCCGGTAGTTACAACGTTCACTGCCCATACGAAGAAAGACCCGACGACGAGAAAGAAGCGTTATAAAGATTGGACTCGGAAAAAATGCGACACTTTGTTTTGGGTGTACAGTCATCCCAGTATTATGGGCCAGTCAATTTGAAGCTTGATGGACGTGAGCAACATCTATCTAAATGCGTTTTTTGCGAATCCCCTGCACTAATGAGCTAAACTCCTAAGTTTTCAAATAAATGTCGGTAGACTCTCATCAGCTGATAATTTGTTGTTGTTTTCACCACATTCGCAAAAAGTCAGTCGTGGAAAATAAGGCTAGAGTTCTTGTAAAACATCGTTATTTTCATTAACATGAAAAGAACTATAAATAATTACTATGTATGTATCGAATTATGAAGTATCCGCTCTGGATTTTGCATTTTCACTATTTTTGTACGCTGCTAAATATTGGCCCATAAAACTGGTCACGAAATTTGGTTTTCCCAGTATTATGGGCCACCCAGTAATATCGGCTAGGCTATATTTTGTATTAGTTTTTGACGCATATTAATGACTTTTGATAGTCAAATTGAAGTTTAGTGCACTACTGAAAATAATTTTTGAATATATTTATTTATCGGCATTTTAATTAGTGAAGAAACTGGTACTAACGTTCGTTTATCCTGAATTTTCATGATCTTGCTTTGAAGTATATATCATCTCTGCAAAACAGTGATTTCTAACCTTTGGTTACTGTACCCAGTTTGGGAATTTAGGCTTCTTATTGGTTTCATAAGCACTCGCTGATCGTTCAGCCCGCATTTTCACAGTTATCAATTACGCGTATGCTCTAAGGCAGCCGACCGAATTTCAGGTGACAGGTGACTGTATCGGTAATCGAACACAGCTTAGATTGCTGTGCTCCGACGGAGTTATAAGATCCCTATTGTCAAAACATAGAAAAGCAAAGCAAAGCCTTGGTGCTACGATTCGGAACTCGTTTTGATTTATTTATACACAGACTTCGCAGCATTTATGTGTGCAAAAACTTATCGCGATCTGTCAAGTAGTTTCCGAGGTGCATTCGAAACAAGAAAAGCTACGCCAGCAAATCTTGGTGGTTGAAGTAGATCGTCTAGCAGACAATGAAGCGGGCTAGGCTACGTGTTTTCAAGGTCAGTAAGGCGCCAAACCGGACTGACAAACAAAACACGGTGGCCACATGGCGTGTGCGGAAGCTGTACCGTGAGTGGCTGGTCAAGCCAGACTGTCTCGTCTTGGACGACGAGACATACACCAAACAAATCCCCCAAATTCACCAGAACTTCGTCCGATCGAAAAGTTTTGGGCTATAATGAAGAATAAGCTGAAGAAAAGCGGAAAAACATTCAAAACCGATGAAGCGTTGAGGGAGAAATTATGTAAGAAAGATGAGCAAGGCTGCGCAGCTGGAGTAGGTTTATGATGGCCATGGCGGATTGACAGGGGGTCCAGGGGGTCATAGCCCGGGCTCCCACACTTTGGTGGCCCCACCAAATCATACTTCTCGTGACTCATAAGTAAATACAAAAAAAAAATTGAAATCCGAAAAATTTCGTGACATAATAACTGAAAATTCAATGAAACTATATAACACCATCCTTCTACAACCTAATGAAGAAAGGGCCCCCACAAGCTACTTGCCCCCCGGGCCCCTACAGAGCCAACTCCGGCTCTGATGATCAGGGCGTTAAGATCTTCATCGCTCAGGTAGGCCGGGAGGCTATGTACAGACCGGGGGTTGGGCCGAACAGCCTGCACGCCGCATCAAATGATAACGGCCAACGATGTGTGAACTTCCCAGCCTCCTGTGTGCTATGGTAGTCAGAAGTACCTTCTTCCCCTGCAAAGACATCCACAGAGCTACCTGATTTACAAGTGAAGAACCAAATCGATAATCAATTCTTTTCTGACATTATCAATGTTCGCACCTACCGCAGTGCGAATATAGATTCGAACCATTACCTCGTTGCAGTATGCATGCGCTCAAAACTCTCGACAGTGCGCGACACGCGTCGAAGTCGTCCGCTGCGACCAAACATCGAGTAACTACGGGACGCCTGAGTTGCACAGGAGTACACGCAGCAGCTGGATGCAGCACTACCGATGGAACAGTTCCTTCCAGCTAAGGCTACATGCCACAAGCTGTTAGTGCAGGGACCAGGACAGCAAACTTCTCGCGAACAGGTGATAGGTGATCGAAAGGTGGAAACAGTGCTATGGCGAGCATTTCATCGATGATGTAGCAAAGGATGACGACGAAGTCGTAGAACAAATTGGTGTTCGCGCGGATGACGACAGAATTCCAGTGCCTGACCTTCAGAAAGATTAAGAGCAGCTGGAGCTGATCAACTCCAAGTGAGCAGTTGATACAAGGAGGCGAAGCACTGACCAAGACTACACTGGGTTATTGCCAAGATTGGGGAGGAGAGGATGTAGGGTACCGTGTGCCTAATCTACAAAAAGAACGATAAGCATTGATTAATCCAAATATGCCGTAAATACAACGTTCTCACACACCATCAATTAAGCGACTTTGAGACACAACTGATGAAGACCAGCTTTGCTATGGCACGTTATGCCAAATTTGGTCAAGACGATGGATCGCGTGAAGTTGTTATTTCGAGTTTCGGGTACATTCTCGCGTCCCTTCGAATCTCGAAAAAAGTTACGGCAAAGTGATGGACTATAGTGGTTGCTATTCAACACCGCTGTGGAAGGTGTGATAGGTATGGCGGGCACGATATTAAGGAGGTCTGTTAAGCATTTTGGCTTCACCAATGTCATTGATATCCTAGCACGAACCTTTGGAAAGATGACGGAGACGTACATCAGACTGAAGGCTGAAGCCGGGCGGGTTGGACTGGCCATAAACGCGTCGAAGACTCACTGCATGAGAGATTCCAAAGGAGATAGGGTCAACCTCCCACCACGAATTCAGATTAGAAGTCATGAAATTGAGGTGGTAGATGAGTTCGTATACCTAAACTCACTGGTGTCGTCTTTGGAGTTTGGAGGACACTCCGCTCGAATAAAAATGGCCGTCTAATAAAGTTGACCATCTACAAAACACTGATCAGACCGATTTTTCTATACGGTCACGGACCAAGGGGACCCTGGACCCCTGCGTATCATCTGCGTTGAAGTATAGATGAAAGATGGATCTTGGCGGAGGCGAATGAACCACGAGTTTCATCAGCGTATGGGAGAACCGCTCATTGCCCATACGGCAAAAATAGGGAGGCTGCGGTGAGCTGGGAATGTTGTAGGGATGTCGGAACGAGGCAACAAAGCGCGCAGCGAGCAAGGTGGCACGATCGAAGTGGAAGACGATCTGCTGGGCCTCCGAAGACGACAAAGTCTGCGAGTCGCAGCCATGGACCGAATTGAAGGAAGACGACTTCTTCGAACAGCAAGGGACACTTCGGCTTGGAGCTAAGGTAAGTTAATATTGCAGCTTAGAGGTAAGGTATGTAAACAACACAGAAGTATTGTTAGTAACACGTGAATTTATTTCAATATGTCATTTTGCTGACCTAATTTGGCAGTCCGCTATTGACACGAAACGATAAATTCTTGAAAGGGAATAAATTCCTAATTGATAAGTAAGTAATATACACAGTATAATAGCGGTATTTTGAGAAATGGAATATCCAATATCGATGTTCGACACCATTTTCAATCCCTAGCTGGTGATTTCTGGTTTTGATGGCTAAACTTAAAGAAATTATTAATTTTTAACTCAAAAGCAGCTCATTTCAAATCAATTATTGCTTTCGGTTCCAGGACGTTGGTGAAAATGAATGATATATTTCCCAATATTAAGAAACTGATGCGACGCCAACACAGGTGTGGGCTCAAAGCTCAAATTAGAAAAAAAACAGTAGGAGGGTGGTATCCAAGACACGACCGTATAGTTGACGTAGGACTATGATAGTTTTATACTTCCCTTTGAGGCTCTGTTTGATTTGAGCTCGTTTAAATTTTGGCACGGTTCGATTTTGGCACACATGTGCCAAAAACGAGCGATTATGTCAAATCACATTTCTTAGTTTTCTTGATTATTTCAACCAATTCAAGCTCAACATCCTCCAAAAGAAGGGTATTTTGGCTCTTTATGTTGCCGAAGCGGATGACCGGAATCGGTAAAACGGTTCCTGGAATATGACCGCAACATGTGCCGGTAATATAATGATCATGATCTATGCAGTACTAAGCCTCTAATTACTCGGGTAGTAATATCAAGTATCTAGGTCGTCAGCCTTAATTCATAAAGCGACGCCTCAAACGACTTGGAACTAAAACTAGTTCATTGGTAGAAATATCTATAAGAAAAAGTCATGAAAAGAGAGCCGTTCATTTTTGGCATGGTTCAATCTTGACAACAGAAAAATTCTGCCGTGTCGTGTTTGGCAAAATCGAATAGGGTCTGTATTTTGATTATTTGTTTTATATTCTCTTCGATATTGATGAATACCATTCGTTCTGATACAGTCAATTTTCTTCAATACACAAAAATGCAAGCTTCTATACAGACCTAAATTGAGTACGATTTAGTAGAAATTAAACAATATTTATTTGTCTTGTGAAAGATGGCTCACTCTCCGATCACCAAGCGGCAAAGAGAGTTCGTGGAAAAAATAACGAGAAAGAATTACAGCTTATAAACAAAAATGTATATTCACAGAAAATTTAAAATTGACATGAGAAAATCAAAGTGTAGAGTTCAAAAATAAACAACGCATTTTATCTGTACAACGAAACTAATTTATATACCCTGCTATTTACTTCCACCGACACGTACAGAATTTTGTTGTCCCTGGTGGCGCAGCGTATTTTGCGGCACCCGAATAATCATATTGAATTCTGATATTTGCTACTATACGAAACAAGAAGAAGAAGAAGAAGAAGAAGAAGACTATTCAAACGGCAATTCGATTGTGTTCCAGATCGCAAAACGATACCTGCGCGTTAACCCAACACGCCCCACTGTACGTCGACAGCGGCAATGTAGTCTTCACTTGGCTTGGCTGCATACAAATAAATATCGAGTTATACTGCACTGATAGACGATGAGTGACCAGCGCTCTATTCATACATTGCTCGGTGCAGTACTGTTGCCTGTGCCAGCATGTTCTTCTTCAAGACATCAGTTTTAATAACATTCTAACAGCAGAACGTAAAACTGTCTGATAGTGGAGGTGGTTACGAACTTTCCGAAAAAGCTTCACTTTCAAGACATCAAAATAGTCTAGGCTCATGGAAACTAACATTAGTTGACCTATTGGGACGGGGAGATTCTGTCAATTTTTTTTGCCACTGCTATACAGGATATCACAGCAGGCAGTTGGTGTCTACTCATGAAGTCTGTGCCAGGCGTACTCGCATGTGATTGGTACATTGTTCGTGAAAATTCGACCTTGAAATTTTTATGAAATTTTCACTGTTTAACAATGAAATGATAATGATAACTGAGGAATCACAAAATTGTCCATCATTTTATCAATCCAACGACATATTGATTATTGTAATCCATCATGTGGTTACATCAGTATTACCGTTTGAAATCTTTCATTCCAACGTTACACCTTGGTTTTAGTTTCCGCAGAATGTATCTCTATATAGCGCGGTTAGAAGATTATAGGTTTTTTGCCATTCTTGTGAATTTTGGTCACCAACATTTTCAGAGACTCAAATGAGTTTTCTCGTAAACATAACGTTGATGCGACAAACCCGGCGAGCAATTACACTGCGACACTCTTCGTCAACTTAGCATTTCCACACTGGCTAGAGGCGTCATACTTCACAGGAATGGTTCAAAAGCTGTAATCTTTTTAGGGCAGCTATTTCGCGATTTAGGGCAACATTTTTTCGCTTTTGTCGAGCCTGCGTAATTCTAGAACTGGCCCAGAAACTTACAATCGGAATTCGGTGCCTTTTTAAAATATTAAAACCCAAGATGGCGTCTTCGAGGGTGGAAAATGAGATTGATGGGGGTCGCTTATAGAGATTGTCGTACCCGACTCGAACCCGAAACTTTTTTCCAATGAAACCCGAAACCGAAAATTCTATTTTTGTGGAACCCGAACCCCACCCGAATCCGAAATTGCAAAACCTAAACCTGAACCGAACTCAAGATTTTTTTTGGTCTATCTTCTATAAACTTTGAATTATCTTATAATTATGCTTATTTTATATAGTCAGGTTCGGATTTTCAAACCCAAACCCGAATATTTTTTTTCACCAAACCAAGCCCGACCCGTACCCGACACTTTCAAAAATTTCAAAACCCGAACCCGACGGGTACGGAAACCTGAAACCCGACCATCGGTAGTCTATTACTTCGTAAGAGCTAGACCGATCTCTACCAGACTAAGCGTATGTGTTCCTCAGCATAAGAGAATCATTATAGAGTCAGAATTCGCGAAACGGATCACTAAAAATCGCGATGTCTAATTTTTTAAAATCAGTATTAAAAACATCAAGAGTTTCATTCGGGAAATTAATTTTCCAAATTTTATTGAATTTTTCTCATCTTTGTTTTCTCCAAAAAATCATTTTCGTAAACTACAACTTAGGAAGCATTTGCTGTGAAAATTTCATCAAATTTGATGCAATATTTTCAAAGATATGCCAATTTGACCTAAATTTCAAATGACAATAACAAATTGAAAAGTTACTCGAATTCAATAAAAATTGGAAAATCAACTTCCCGAGTGAAACTCTCGAAGTTTTGAATACTTATTTGAAAAAATTAGACATCGTGATTTTAAGTGACCCGTTTCACAAATTCTAACCCTATAGGAGGATAAATCAGGAAGTGGTCTGATAAGGGATGGGGGTAAGGGATGGAAAAAATCATCAAGAAGAAGAATATGGTTAGAATAAAAAAGCGAGAGACAATAAAGACAAGAAGAGAAAGGCAAAGAATAGACAAATGAAAAATGTTAAAGGAAAACAAAGGAAAAAGGAGCCCGAAAAAAAGTAATAAAAACATACGTTCGGGAGGAACAGAAAATTCAACAGGAAGAAGAATAAGCCAAGATCAAGATCGGTTACTTAGCTCGAATAGCATTAAAATGAAAATAAACTGAAAAGCTTGAAAATCGTGACAACTAATGAATAACTTTTATTCATTGCAAGAGCAACGTCATCAGATTACTCAAATCCATTAGCGTCGTAGCAATGGCGGTTATAAGCTTAACAAAAACGTGTTTTTGAAGAAAGTTTTTAAAACATTTAGTATGCATAAAAGCTATTTACGGTTTATTTATGCTGTTTTTGGTCGGATTGTTTTTAAACGGATTGACCAGTATTATGAGGATAGTTTGCTAAGTGATTATTGTAATTTCATGGTCAGCTTTATTTGCATTCTAACGTGTTGAACAACAATCAGCTTTCCATACCGAGAGGTTATTAAGGTATTTGAATGTATGTATGTGTTTGCTTCAGAAGGGAAAACGAAAAATATCGTTTACCTTTTTACAGAAACAAATTTGATTGTCATTAGATGGTATATTGTAAAATCCATGAAAATTCCTTAAATATTTTCCTTAATTATTTGATTCAGAAGACTAAGCCAAAATCAAAGCTAAAAATATATCTTGAGAATATTCCTTTTTCCTCAGTAGCAGTTTGCTCAGTTCTGCTATGCTGGTTGAATAAAATTTAAGCCAAAAATTCTTGATTAAGCGAACACAATGTCACTACTTTTTTTCTGCGGACGTAACCTGCAGAGACCAAAAAGGATAGTCATCGGGTGTAAAACAACATCATCAATGCCAACAAATGATAATTTATTAAAAAATTCTATGACACATATGTAACTACACAAGCTAGTCTGTATTGTGTTCAGGTGATAGTTTTAAAGCGGAAACAATATAACTTGCAACAATTGAATTACCTCTTTGGAGCATAACCGTTTCATAAAATCAGCGCTGTGAATACTTCCCATGCAATTATGTAACACATCTTTCCATCAATCAAAAGCCTTTACATACTTTGTCAAGATACCTTGCGCCATTAGAAGCACATGGTATTTGTTATCATCATCATCATAATCATAATCATAAGCTAACTGCTGACTTTAGATTGTTCCGCTTTTACCCGATTAGCCAAACCATGCGTATGAAATAAATTAAATAAGTTAATGTTATATAGTCTAGACCCCTGTTCGGGCCCATTGCCTTTCAATGCAGCTGGTGCATCGATTATAGCACGTTTTTTGCCATTGTTGCTTTTATTGAGTGCGTTTGTCTTGTGCGTTATATAAACTACGAAAGCGATGCAAAACGAGGATGTTAGTCAGTCAGTGTTGAGTACCGTTATCATGACAAATGTATATTTGATAGCGCACTTTAAACTCTACGCTAAAGAATAATAATAAATGACTAGTTTACTTTTTTTGATGATATACAGTGTATGCATTTTTAGTCTAGATTACTTCCATCAAAAAACTGAGCTTTTATCAAACTTGCAAATAATGCATATCGTTTCGTATCAAATTCTGAGAAATTACGACTTTATTTTATAACTACATATTTTCAAGGGTTCGAAAAATAAGTATAATTAATAATCAGAATAAATGCCGTTTAGCAACGACAAATAAACGTTATTAGCTACTGCCCTTGGAAGGTTAGTCAACATTTTTGTTTTGTTTTGATGGAATGTAGTCTGATCGTGTCGTTTTATGTAACAATGTATTCTTCGCTTCCAGAGGGTTTCGTTCGTTTTTATTTTGTTCGACAAAAAGTTCTCCATTCTCCAACATCTTTGCGGGGTTAGTGTAATAACGATTGTGGTAATCTCGAGACAAAAAGGTAACGACAGGAAACTTCGTGTGCTTTATCCAACCAGACTGGCAGACCATCAAATCATCCGGTGATTTAGGTTTAATAAACAGCTTAGTGACGTTTCTTGCTAGTTGACAGCGTTGGTTACCCTGAAGTTTACTTCGATGATGGGTAATAGTAAAGCACAGTGTTGCCCGGAAGTTGCCATCGGGATGCCTGTAGTTCAATCAACTGCAGCAGCGTGCGGCGTATTGCTGGAGCTGAGGCAGAAGAATTCAGGAATGCATCACGAACCGCGGCCAGTAGCGTTTCCAGCTGTTGTGGTAGATGCATTTCCAGATCTCTTCCAATGCATGTCAGAACGAAGAAAAGACATTCGATCTAAAGGGAAATAGGTAGGTGTACGCTAACGTAAAATAAATTTGAATTTTTCAATACATTACCTCGGAAAGCGATCGAACGGGCGGTTTGACACAATCCTCACAGCATTTGCCCAGCACGGTTAACAGCACCAACGGTGGGGGAACGCCATCGCATTCCGTGCGAAGCTGCAATTGACGACGTTTCAACTGGCAGAACATTTCCGTCAGGAAAGCCATGAAGGCCGTGAAGCGCGGCCGCGCTGGATTTTTAATGTTTATTACTGGCCCCAACACCTAAAATAAAGTGTAGATGAAGTTACTGCTATACGTGAACTTTTTCTGAAATACGTTTTACGATACCTTGTCACGCTCTTGATACCATTGACGGCAAGTGTTCAGCAGGGCTTCTAAAAATGTCTCTTTTGCTTCTTTTGCGATTATTGTGATGCATAACCGAGAGATGGGTAACGCAAATCTGCACAAGTAAAAACATTCAATAGACTAAAATTTATTGGAAATGTTGCGTGCAGTCAAAGTCTCGTGTTTTGTCTGACGTTACCCTAAGTTTGCTCATTCGATAGAGAACTACTGATCACAATAACTTACCTTCGCCCATCGACTGCTCGGTGCATCAACTGTGTTGCCAGCTCCATCAGGCAGCGGGCGTTCAGCTGATTGGGATCTTCCGCCGCTTTTTGGACTATGATCTGTATTTCCGGTGGAAACTGGCCAATATCGTTTGCCTCGGGACCAACAGCAAGTCCCAAACCAGCCAGGCCACGTGTCAGGGTATCGGCCGACGAAAGCGATTTGGAACGCTGCAGAGGTGTAATGTTCATCGCATTGTTAACCGAGCTATTGTTTTGATTGCTTTGAAGCATTGCTGGCTGAGAATTGTTGCTGCTGTTGTTGAGGACGACGTTTTGGGATTGGAAGCTATTGTTCGCGTGCGCGCTGTGGAGTATTGGTTCCGGGGCAAACTTTACTCGTGGTCCTGACTGTAAACAGTAAAAAATTATGTTGTGAGCAATTTCTACCAAATTAACTCAATTACTTACGTGCAAAATGTTACCGCTAGACGGTGAATTAACAAGCGGCATGTGGGAGGATTGCAACTGCACTCCGACGTGTTGCATTGGGTGGGATGACATCATTATTGGTCCACGGTGCGGACTGCCGATGTTACCCAGCTGCATCTGATGGGGCCGGGGATGTAGATTCAATTGCATACCAAGATTTGACTTCGATTGTTGCAGAGAATTACTGTAGATATTGATTGATCTAGAACGAGTGAACATTAGTAATTGTACGATCAACTATGAGGTTTATTTAACTCACCGGGAATTCTGCAGTGGTATGCGGTTGTCAGTCATGTTATTCATCTGGAACTCCTGAGCATGTACATTTAGTTTATTGTTGTGATTCGGAAGCCCATCCAGACGAACATCTACGGGGGTAAAGGTTACAATTTATATCAAGGTTACTGTCGGTATCTTGTGTTACTTGGCGGACGATAGATTTCCAGCGGTGGCTTACCACGCAACTGTTGCTGCTGTTGGGCGTGTTGCATTGCCTGGCTTTGGCTGAACGCTAGACTGCGTCGTTTGTTGGCGTTCTGTGAATGCAGGAAAGTAATTTTCAGTTAAAGATGCTTGAAACCCAAACTATTGTTTGTATGCAGAAAATACCTCCACCTTTACGGTTATAAGAGAAGCACCAGCAAATTTCAATAGAAAGAAATCGATTAGTATTGGAATTTTGAAGTTTAAAGCAAATATAATTACCATATCCATTACCTGTTGATTGGAAGTTCTTATGAAACTCCGTTCTCTTGAGATTCCTGGGGATATGTACATATCTTGCATTTTAATTGCTCTTTTATCGTTTTGTTCGGTCATTATTATCACACGTTAGAAAATCGTCTGCTACTTATACTGCCGTGAAACTTTGGTACATTTGTTTCTATCTATTGGTCGTTTTCCTGCAAAAATAATATGCCAATAGATAAGAACATTGATTGATCGAGTTAATTTACATCACAAAGCGCAGAAGTATCCTAGGTCTAGCTTCTTGTGTTTTCATTCAATCATTTATCTCTTTCTGTTTGCATGTTTAACTATAATCGTTATCGGCCAAAGCTTTTTTATAAAATTAAATAAATCTGTTAAATTATGACAACTTCTTAACTTTGTGTGACTTCGGTCCAACATTCTTATGAATTGAAAATTGGAGGCAACAAGATATTTCTTTTTAAAAATGTATAGCGATATATTTTGACAAAGAACTACGTTATTCTATACTATACAGGATTCTGTTTCCAATAATTGAGCATTTGCAGTGTGAATATTGGCTTTTAGCATCTTCTCGCACGGAGCTCGCAGTCAAAATTCCTCATAAACCGCAACAAGTTAAGAAAACCACAAGGGCATGAACAAGTGTTAGGTTGTTCAAAACACTCATAATTGACCAGTTGTAAAACTATGACATGAAACTCGGTCAAATCTTAATTACTTTTCGAATTATCTTCATACTCTTGGTTATTATGCATATATTGTTTTGACCGGTTTCGAGATTCTACTGGTACGTAATCAAGGATAAAAGTATGCAGTCCGCTTAGGTACCGCCTTGATTAGGCGAACATCGAACGTCAAAGTGAACGCTTGCGTTCGCTATTAAGAGAAAAAAGACGACGACTGAAGAGTAGTGTTCGACATCGGACCGGGTAGGGTCCGGTAAAAGTCCGGTCCGAAGTCCGATCGGACCGGAACCTTCAAATTTTTTTCCTTCCTTCCAATTTTTTTCCGGACCGGACCGGAACGAAGCCATCCGGACTTCGGAACGGACCGGGTATTGCTTTCCGGACCCCGGACATTTTCGGTGAAAAAAAAATTTTTTAATTTAGGTCATATAACGCAGCAAGTTTTTCATCCTTTTTGATTTACTTTGCTGTTTTTATTAAAAGTCAACCCATATTACCTTGCTCGCCTTTTAAACCTATAATATATGCTTCAATTGATTACATGGTTCTTATAGAATTAGAAAGACATTGATTGTTACATTTTTTTTTGCTATTTCAATTTTGCTCCTGCTATCACTTCGAAACTAGTGAACAACTGATAGACTCGCACAACTTGTTCTGAGTTTGTGTTTAATTCAAGGTGGTCAGCGAACCGGGAAAACCTCGAAAACCGGGAAACAGCCGGGAATTCGAAACTGAACCGGGGAAACCGGGAAATTCATCATGTCCATTTTTAACATTATTTTTCATTTACACATCCTTGGGATCTGTTGTATTAGTTCAACGCACTATACATTTTCTGCCATCTCACAAACACTGGAAGGCTCAAGGAATCATTTAGTTGGTCTCGGGGTAAGGTGTTGGAGTAACAAGCCAGTCGTCATACGTTAGAATCTCGGCTAAGAGAGACGACCGTTAGAGTCAATAGGATCCTAGCGCTAGCCCCGCAATTGTTCTGTACACTAAAAGTTGGCTGCGATTGTTTTTCTATAATTTGTCTCCCTTCTCATTCGCACTGATTAGGGCTTTAACAGTAAGTGGCGATCAAACATCAAAACAACCACCACTTTACAGGATCAACGTCTAATGTCATTTATGGCGGAGTTTGTTTCAAAGTTATGTACCGAATTCTTCACAATTGATGTAAAAATATTCTTTAAAAAGAAACAAGATTTTAATCTTGGATTACAAATCGCCAACAAAAACCTACAAAGCCCAGGGAAGGTAGAAAACTTCAAATTACTAAAAAATATTTTAATGGCCAGAGAAGTCAAGAATGATTCCAATAAAATTTTATATGTTAACTTGAAATAGGCAAAAACTAAACTATGATTAAAAATATTTTAAACCTGAAACAAGTAATGCCTCCACCAACCACGCTGGATCTGGGTTCGAATCCCAACGCCATAGGTGTCGATGGTTGTGTGGTGACGTTATCCACTCACAATCAACCAAAACTGATCTAGATTTAATCCACCGGAGATTCCCTGAGGCGAAAAATCTCTGGGTTCTTCTATCGCATGCGAAAGTAAAGCCGTTGGCACCGGTCCGTTAATCAACGGATCGTTAGTTAAGATTCTAGTTGAAGTCGCCTCCCCGGGTGTCGGTGATTGACATAATAATGGCAGAAATAGACTATCAGAAAATAAGCAAAAATAAAAAAATCGTAATTAACCCATTCCCGGCGTATGATGCCATATGGCATTACCTGACATTCAAACTTTGATTTGAGTTTAACAATTATACTTGAAAATTTACACGAGGAAATTATTCAGCATCGTTAGAGAATAGATTGATGCTTAATATGCAAACAGTTTATGTTTTTTTTTTTTTTTATGGGGGGATTTGTTAGTAGCTTAAGAATTTATGATAAATATTAGTAAATAATGAGTATGTGTGTCCAATCACAAATGGTGACTTCTCAACACTGTTAGAAATTTGTAATTTTAATTGTTAGGATTTGTTTGCTTTCGCAATTAGGACTTATCATTCGTAGGGATTTAAACCTACTTGTCAGAAAAGGGGAAGTAAACTTACAACTAACTTAATTGCTAACTTATTGGCTATGAAGAGAGCTTATCGTAGCAATTGAGGATTGCAACGATTTTTGTCGAAAATTGTTAATAATTTTATTTGACATAGCTTCTAATGGTTCAACACCAGTAAGTCTATGTAATTCGAGTGTACCAAACCAAGGAGGACGCTTCAAAATCATTTTCAGAATTTTATTCTGAATCCTTTGGAGCGTTTTCTTCCTTGTTGAACAGCAACTTGACCAGATTGGTACAGCATAAAGCATTGCTGGTCTAAAAATTTGTTTGTAAATCAAAAGTTTGTTCTTTAAACAAAGTTTAGAATTCCTGTTAATGAGAGGATATAAACATCTCGTATATTTGATGCACTTGGCTTGTATACTCTCAATGTGCTCTTTGAAAATAAGTTTTTTATCATAAATTAGTCCCAAGTCTTAACCTTGTCGGACCAACTTAAAATAACCCTATTCATCTTGACAACGTGATTATTGTTTGGCTTGAGGAAATTATCATTTGAGTTTTAGAAGCATTGGGAGAGATTTTCCACTTTTGCAAGTAGGAAGAAAAAATATCTAAACTTTTCTGCAATCGACTGCATATGACACGAAGACTTTTTCCTTTTACGGAAATGCTTGTGTCATCGCAGAAAAATGACTTTGTGCATCCTGGAGGCAAATCAGGAAGATCTGAAGTGAATATGTTGTACAGGACTGGACCCAAGACTGAACCTTGAGGTACACCTGCTCTGACAGGAAATCTATCAGATTTTGAATTCTGATAGACAACCTGCAGAGTTCGATCAGTAAGATAATTTTTTAAAATTTTGATTAGGAAAATTGGAAAATTAAAAGTTTGCAATTTCGCAATCAAACCTTTATGCCAAACACTGTCGAATGCTTTTTCTAAGTCTAAAAGAGCAGCTCCAGTGGAATAACCTTCAGATTTGTTAGCTCGTATCATATTAGTAACTCTGAGCAATTGATGAGTTGTGGAATGCCCATGGCGAAATCCAAACTGTTCATTTGCAAAAATTGAATTTTCGTTGATGTGTGACATCATTCTGTTAAGAATAATTCTCTCAAACAGTTTACTTATTGAAGAAAGCGAACTGATTGGTCGATAACTTGAAACTTCAGCTGGGTTCTTATCCGGTTTTAAAATGGGAGTAATTTTTGCATTTTTCCATAATTTGGGAAAATATGCAATTTTGAAGCAGCAATTGAAAATTTTCACTAAAAATTCCATTGTGCTCTCAGGGAGATGTTTGATTAGTATATTAAAGATTCCATCGTCACCAGGTGCTTTCATATTTTTGAAATTTTTGATAATTGATTTAATCTCATTCAAGTTAGTTTCAATTATTTCTGCAGGTAAAAAATTCTGGGAAGAAATTAAATCAAATTGACGTGTGACTTCATTTTCAATTGGACTCACAAAATTCAAATTTGAGTTATGAACACTCTCAAACTGCTGAGCAAGTCTTTGAGCCTTTTGTTCATTGGATACAAGAAAACGTTCACCATCTTTTAAAACTGGAATAGGCTTTGAAGGTTTCTTAAGAATCTTCGACAGCTTCCAAAATGGTTTTGAATATGGTTTCAATTTTTCAACTTTAGTCTCAAAATTTTGATTTCTCAGAAGAGTAAATCTATGTTTAATCTCTTTCTGTAAATCTTTATAAATAGTTTTAAAAACAGGGTCACGAGAACGTTGATATTGACGTCTGCGGACATTTTTCAAACGAATTAGAAGTTGAAGATTTTCGTCAATTATTGATGAATCAAATTTCACTTGAGCCTTTGGAACAGAATAATTCCTGGCATCAACAATTGCACATTTTAATGCTTCCAAAGCGGAATCAATATTCACTTCGTTTTGCAAATCAAGCTCATTATTGAAATTTCTCTCAATATGAGTTTTGTATCTTTCCCAATTAGCCTTTTTATAATTAAAAACAGAGCTCATAGGGTTTAAAACTGATTCATGTGATAAAGAAAAAGTTATTGGAAGATGGTCAGAATCAAAGTCAGCATGTGTGATCAAATCACTACATACATGACTTTGATCTGTTAGCACCAAATCAATTGTTGAAGGGTTTCTTACAGAAGAAAAGCATGTAGGACTATTCGGAGACAAAATAGAATAGTATCCTGAAGAACAATCATTGAATAAAATTTTGTCATTGGAATTACTTTGAGAATTATTCCATGAACGATGTTTAGCGTTAAAATCACCGATTATGAAAAATTTCGAACGATTTCTGGTGAGTTTTTGTAAATCACCTTTAAAATAATTTTTGAGCTCGCGTGTGCATTGAAATGGTAAATATGCTGCGGCAATAAATAAAATCCCAAGTTCAGTTTGAACTTCAATTCTCAAAGTTTCAATAACTTTCGTCTCAAGATGGGGAAGAGCACGATGTTTGATTCGGCGATAAATAACAATTGCAACTCCACCGCCGGAACCCTGAATCCTATCATATCTATGAACCACGTAATTGGGATCATATTTTAATTTTATGTTAGGTTTCAAAAATGTTTCAGTAATAATTGCAATATGCACATTATTTACTGTTAAAAAATTAAAAAGCTCATTCTCATTGGCCTTCAATGAGCGAGCATTCCAATTCAATATTTTAATTGTTTTATTTAAAATCATTGCTAAATTTTAAATTAGAAACAATTTTAATAGTAAAATTTGTGCCTATTTGAATGGCTTCAAACATTGATTTTGCCTGCAACATGGCGTTCATAAGATCGAACATTGCCTGTTGCAAAAAAGAAAGTTTACCTGCCGTAATAGGCCCCAGGCAGTTGACATTAGAAAAAATATTTTCGGCAGCAATATTGGCTGGAGTAATAGGTGTACAATTATTTTCTAGCGTGTTTTGCTTACCCATATTAACGGTCATTTTCGAGCTACCAACACTAGGCGGTATAATGTTCGAACTACCTGTAACCTGTGCATAAGTTAAACGGGTATGCAAAGGAGTAGGTAAACTATGCGTCACTGGTACGCTTGGAGAATTTTGTTTTGAAGTTGGTTTTAATTGAGAAATTGAATTTTGTTTACCTTGCCTTGCCTTAACAATTGCCAAATGGACTGGGCATTGATAAAAATTTGACATATGGTTGCCGTTACAATTCGCACAGCGAAAATTTTTATTCTCTTTCACAGGACATGTGTCCTTTTTGTGAGAAGAGTCTCCACAATTAAGACATTTTTGGTCCATGTTACAGAATTTGGAACCATGGCCATAACGTTGGCAAGTACGGCATTGGGTGATATGCTTTTCACCTCCGCCATACTTCCTATAAATTTCCCACTTTACACGCACATTATACAAAGCATGTGCTTTTTCAAAAAATTTTAAGTTGTTAACCTCATTGCGGTTAAAATGAATTAAATAATTAACAAGGGAAATTCCAGTTCTCTGACTGTTTTCGCCTCGTGATTTTTGTTTCATTAGAATTACTTGGGTAGGGGCTATGCCAAGTAATTCTGTTAAAGTAAGTTTGATCTCATCAACGGTTTGATCGTTGGTGAGACCTTTCAAGACAACCTTGAACGGCTTGGCGTTCTTGGTGTCATATGTAAAAAATTTGTACATCTTGTCAGTTAAATACTGAACAAGACGATCACGACCCTTTACTGAGTCGGCTAATAAGCGACATTCACCTCTACGGCCAATTTGATAGGTAACTTTAACGTCAGAAACAAACGTTGAAAGTTCCTTTTTGAATATATTAAATTCAGAAGAAATAGTTACCACAATAGGTGGAACTTTCTCCTTTTTTAAAGATTTTATATTTTGTATAGTTTCATTATTGGTAACTTCCATTTCACCAGCTTCATGCTCAAGCAAAATATCAAAAGGATTGTCACTACAGACACTCGAAGTGTCAGAAAGAGATGCCTCTCTTTTCCTCCCCGCAGCGATGCGAGGTTTCTTTTTCCGTCCAGCCATTTCAGGTGATACGAAAAAAGTTAAAACAAATGTTAAATTCAAAAGTAGGTAGTCTTGAGAAAGACTGATGGGAAATAACTTTCAGGTAGTCTTTAAAAGACACACTGACAAAACACAAACTTTGAAGCTATAGGCAGTCAAAGACCAGTCCACAAGCAACCGAAAAAACGTCTGATCTGTAGGACAGTTCAAGACGCACTGGAAAACAGTTTATGTTAATTATGCATATAGTTGATTAGTAATAAGAGTTTAAAGTTCATTGTTTGAAGTAAAAACTGATTTTTTTCCACCGGTGATCGGTTGAGCTTAAATCCGCATGAGAAAATGTCTTGAGGCCAGAAATTTAAGAAATTGATTTTAAAGAATTTGCGTTTCAAAAACCAGATGCAACGAAAATAATTTAAAATTCAGTTCAAAATTTATTAAATAGTATTCTAGAGGCTTAAAATGCAGAGCCTGTCTTTGTTTTTTTCTCAAATTGCTTGCATACTCCTCTTAAATCAGAAAGACATATTTTTCAAATAAAAAAAGGCAAAACTATAAGGGCCATTGCGGAAATTATTCCCCTAAAGAAACCTGGAACAATACCACGTTAGGATAACAATGGTATCAAATTAGTCCTTTCTATATTGTCAAGACAATAACTGAGCCTCAAGAGATCCTTAAGAAAACGGAAATTTCATAATTCAGTTCATAATTCAAATAAATGTTCATAATTCAGCTCACAATTGCCATGAAACGTTTACAGAGACTAGAAAAAGATAAAAGATATGTTCAAAAGTTTCTCGATAAAAGTCAGCAATCAGATTTCAATTCAAAGCCAGAAATGCACCATAAATATGAAAAGAATTCAATGATATTACAAAAGTAACAAATTCAATTTTTTAAAATAGATTTTTGTTGAAAATTCTGAAATCTAGAACGCGAAATCAGAAAACACAAATCAGTCTTCTTATTTAGCTCAAAAAGGCAAAAATTGTTTCTAAGAAGCAATAAAATAAAATTGATTTAAATTTAGAATTTCAAATTGATTTTTGTTGAAGATTCTGAAATTTAGAACGCGGATTCATGCAAAAATTTATTCTTTATATTTATATTTATTCGTAAACAAATTTAAAATTGCCAGAAACGGCTATCATTGCAGATTCAGGCAAGGCGAAAACTATCTCGATTCGGGGTCAAAAAAATAACTAGAGTGTTTCCTCTCATCAACTAAAAATGACTATATGAACAAGTTATCAGGAAACAAGAAAAAAATAATAAAAAAAATTTAAAGTCAATTTAATTTAAAATTAGGTTTTGAAAGAGAAAATGAACTCAGATGTGGGAATTGAGCTAAAAAAAATTGCTAAATTATAGACTGACGAGAAATCAGAAGAAGAAACTCTAGAAAAGATTCCAAATTGAATTAAAAAAAATCCACAATCATATTTGAAATTCAATATGGAATTAGTGAAAAATTAATTTTTTTATGTTATTTTTAAATAAGCACTTTGAATAAGGCCAGAATTCGTAACAAAGCTTAAAAACAATTAATGAAATTTCACAAGGCTTGAAATGATAGAAAAAGATTTCAAAGATTTGTCGTTTCCGAAGCTCAACAGCAGCCAAAACAACTTTGAATCAAATTCCAAATTTGTAAAAATATATATTAAAGGTTTGAAAAAGCAGAAACCAGTTCCACAAAACGCAGAAACTCTCAACCAGAGAGTGCAGAAAGTTACAAATATTGCTTTAGTTAAACGGTTTAATTAAACCAGTAATTATTTACGTAAGTCTAAAATGACAGAAAATTGTTCCAAAAAACGGTTCAAAAAAATTAAAAATTTATGTGAAAATATTCTGAAACATGAAGCACAAATTGATTCTAAATTATATCCTGATTTTAGCTGAGTAAAATAATGAAAATCTCAGCCATGAAAAGTCGAAAAATCAACAGCAAATACATGTTGGCCGACCCTTAACCCTTTTTCAAGTTTTGAAATGAAATAATGATGTTAAAAACAAGATTCTCTCACAAAATTATTTTGTCAATAAATAAACGTGTTTGAACTTATATATTAATGCGTTTTAAAACCGGGAAAAGGATCAATTTATAACCGGGAAAAAAATCGGGAATTTGAAATTGGAAATCTCCTGGCCACCCTGTTAATTGAATGCCATCGGCTAAATTGGTGGAAAGTGAGTTACAATATACATAATTTTTGTTTCATTTGTGGTGTTGTTTATTTTCTTTTCATCATTCAGGACAATTCTTAAAGATTTCCGAACCTGTCGTTAATGGCAAGAGACGTCCTGTGTGTTTCTGTATCGAGTGTTCCACTCGCAAACAAATTTTCTTCGGGACGGGTCCTCGTCACATCACGCATGAACAGACTAAGTAGGAAAAGAATCCGGCAGCTACTTTTGCTAAAATATTGGCTTAAATAAATGTTCCAAAACTAGGAAAATTGTAGAACCAGCCATTTTTGTTACTACACTCCAAATTTTTCAATTAGAAAAAAAAAATAAAATAAAATTTCAGTCACACTGGATATGATTCGGGAGTGCCTCAAAGCGCTCAAAGTTGTTGTTCCGGTATTTGTGCTGATTCGTCCGAGCGTCCGTTATTCGAAAAAACAATGTTTGTTAGACCACGAGTTGGTCTTTCCGAAATTCAATTTATTGTTCAGTATGACTGAACACGATACACGAAAAGTGAGATTTGATAATTGCAAAATGTATGTATTTTATCTTAGAACGTTTAATTGCGACTAACTCTCTATTGATCTCGTTAAAGAGACTGTTAAGGAGAGCGATAACGAGGAATGTTTTCTGTTCAGTCTAGCTTAGACTAATCGTTTTTTTTAGAATGATTTTGAAATTAACATAGGGTAATGCGTTTAAATTTTGTACGTGTATAAACTTAAAGCTACTGCCGTTTTTACTTCCGACCCTATTCATGAACATTCACAGCAATTCATGAGCTGCAATTATAGCTTGTTAAGCTGCAAAAATGGGGCATAAGAATATAATCAATATATCATAGCAGATACTTGAAGCTTCCACTTCTAAAACTTGGAGGGATTTTATAGGTTTTAGCTAACATTACACAGCACGAAAAAGTTAGCGTTTTTGGAAAATGAAGCATCAAAAGGAGGTCAATTGAGACAAGCTCACCGACTGGTCCGCAAAGGAGAATGTTGAGCTCACAAAGAAAAAGTCACGGTGCACAGTGGGGCCGTTTTGAAAACAGACGGTCAAAAGTCTTTTCTCACATTTCCTCACATTTTAGGGGTTTGTTGTCTTCGAAAGAGTTGTTCAGAATACTGATTAGAATTATCTGAAATTTTCATTGAATTGCTTATTAAGTTAGTATAACATTTAGAAAAATTAACTTTTTTGTTTTACGAGATATTCAATTTATGTCTTCGGCAAAGTTGTAGATCTATCAATTTCATAAAACTTTGCCGAAGACATGAAATTCCTAGGTCTTATATCTGAACCAGTATTACTGTTTTTTTCAAAAGACTACCTTAAAACTAGTTTTTTTCACTTAAATTATACCTTAACTACTTCTGATCAGCTCAAAATGTTCTAGAAAGTTTTGGATAATTACAAAATATAAACTTTCCAAAAAAAAAAGAAGTTAATTTTGTTGAATCAACTCCGAGATAAAGCGATTTTAAGATAAAATTATGTCAATTTTTAAAATCAAATTATTCAAAATTGTGAATGTTTGTGAAGTATTACTCAACGTCATTTGTTTTAGCATATTTTGAGGTACAAGTACACATATTTTTCAGAATCGGGACTTTTTGGGAACTTTGCATTTTCATCCTTTTTGAATCAAGGCCAACAGCACCCTAAGCCGATTTATAGATTCAAACGCAGATTGGCTGAAGGGAACCGTGTTTTCAAATCTAGCACAAGTGAAAGCTAAAGGACGACCTAAAAGGTTGCTTACTGAGCTTAACAAGTAGAATATAAGACGCAGAGTTAAAGACTTGAGAAGCTTAGGAACAAGAGAGGAGCTGGCTTGCACAACGGAAATGAAAGCACGCAAAACTATTGAACGAAGCTTTGCTACAACCCCTACGCGTGCCAAGAAAATTCGGCAGGCGTGGAAATTACATAATGATGCCCAAGTACACCGATCATTAACTGAAGATGAAGCACTGGCTTTATTCATTGACGGGGACTTTTCCAGAGACCAATGGACGCTTCTTCGTAAATCATCAAAGCAGTGCAAAGTTCCGCAGATATATTCATCTTATAAAAGGTTTATTGCTTATTTATTTCACGAAAAAATATCTTTTCGAGGCCGTGAATTTGACTCTATGAAACCATGAATATGAATCGAGAAGTACAAAAGTACACCATCAATAAATTTCTTGATATCATGACTCAGGAACCTACCCGATTGTTTTGATGCTGTGTAACTTTGCTTTCATGATTTTCATGAATTCCAAAAATCCTGGTTTCATTACTCAAATCATGACGATAGGAGTAGATTTTTTACCGTGTTCACAATTTTGTTTTTATTTTTTCTTATTTATTATGATCCATTGAGGTTGGTAAAAGCGCGTGAAAAATGTCTCTCAGATCATATCACGGTGTCTGAAGTATCGGAAGAAACTTCACTTCAATCGATATTGGATCATTCCGCCAAACGTATATTATCGCTTGATATGCCACAGGATAATGTAGAGCTAGAACTTGTGACAAAATGGGGATTCGACGGAGCCTCTGACCAAATGCGAAGTTCCCGATAAGTCCCGATTCTGAAAAATTTGTGTATTTGTACCTCAAAACATGCTAAAACAAATGACGTTGAGTAATGCTGCACAAACATTCACAATTTTGAATACTTTGATTTTAAAAATTGACATAATTTTACCTTGAAATCGCTTTATCTCGAAATTGGTTTAACAATATCAACTTTTTTTTTTCGAAGTTTGTATTTTGTTATCATCTAAAACTTTCTTGAACATCTCAAGTTGATCAGAAGTAGTTAAGATATAATTTAAGTGGAAAAACTAGTTCCTTTTGAGAAAAACTATTATATCGGTTCAGATATAAGACCTAGGAATTTCATGTCTTCGGCAAAGTTTCATGAAATTGATAGCTCTACAACTTTATCGAAGACAGAAATTGTATAATGTAAGTGTAAGAAGACAGAAATTGTATAATGTAAGTGCTTAATCGAATGAAAATGTCAGATAATTCTAATCAGTATTCTGAACAACTCTTCCGAAGACATCAAACCCCTCAAATGTGAGGAAATGTGAGAAAAGACTTTTGACCGTCTTTTTTCAAAACGGCCCCACTGTGCTGTGGCTGTAGAGGCAATTCGCCTCCGAATAGATCCCTCCGAGACCCAGGTTGCCACCGTAAGCTGAAGGTTGTTTGGGCATTCTCCAGCAGCCCGATGTTTGCTTCAGGTGCTTCGAGCGGAGACATAAGTGGTTCTGTAAAGTACCCGACAGGTACAGCTTATGTCGACGCTGAGGAGGTGCAGGCCATTGAGTATGGGCAAGTCACGGGAAGCCCCAAGTGCCCGGCTAGCAAGCTGGCTACTAAACCACAGGCGTGAGGGTGGCGCAATTAAACCTGAACCACTGCTACGCGGCTCAGAAACTGTTATACCAAGCAGTCACTGAGTCGTGTTGAATATTGCCATCGTATCGGACCCCTACTGCATCCCTACCGGAGACGGTAACTAGGTAGCGGATAAGTCCGGGATGGCAGCCATATGGACGACAGGCGGGTTCCCGGTTCAGGAGATTGTGTCGACCTCGAATGAGGGCTACATGGTTGCCAAAGTGGATGAGGTATTCTACTGCAGTTGCTATGCTCTGCCGCGTTGGTCTACAGAAAGGTTCGCTTAGATGGTCGATCGGGTGAACGTCCGGGCCTAAAGTCGTTGGTGGTGGCAGGCGACTTCAACGCTTGGGCTATTGAGTGGGAAAGTCGCTGTGTTAACCAGAGCTTGAAAGCTTTGGTGGAGCTCAACTTAGATCTTGCAAATGTCGGTGCTAAAAGTACCTACGACGCGATCATCGACGTGACGTTCGGCAGCTCCGAACTGATCAGGAACTGGAGGGTAGACAACGGCCACACTAATAGCGATCACCAGTCGGTCAGCTATAGCGTGGACACGAGGCGGCTAGCGACGAGTAGGGCCTATACTACAACCACTCGGGGCTGGAAGACATCGCACTATGTTGCCGGTGTATTTGTTGAAGTAATTAGGTAGGATTTCGAAGGGGGAAGGCCCCCCTGAGTGCGGACCAACTTCGCAACTCCGAACTCCGCAGAGCGTGCCTTCGCGCGTAGCGAAATATGCAAAGCGCGCACCGATGCGCAAAGATCGGAGCACCAGGCAGCATTCAAATCCGCTAAGGTAACGCTTAAGAGCGCGATATAGACTTAGCCTGTTTCGAAAGACTTTGCGAAAATGCCAATACGAACCCATGGGGTGACGCCTATAGGGTCGTTACGGCCAAGCCCAAAGTTTCGTCAGTCCCGGCAGAGCAATCACCAGTAATTTTTAAGCGAATCATTCGTGAATACCACCCAATATGGGTATTTTCGGTATCGAATTGATGCTGAGACCGAAAGTCAGCTCCAGACGCTATTTTTAAATTCAAGATGGCGACTTCCGGTTTCTAGAAAAACAACCAAAAATGGTCGTATACCTGTATTTCAAAACGAGTACTTGGAATTTAAAACGGCGTCTGGGCCATTTTCCGATCTTTGGACATCATCCCGATTGCGAAAACACCTATATTGGATGGTATTAGACCTTGTTTTTTCTTTGATTGTATGGCCACTAGAGGTCCCAGGGCAATCTATTTTGAATACTTAAAACATGTTGAAGGCATATCACCAAAACCATCAAAATGGTCTGTGGTAGTAATTTTATGAGCTTTGAACGAATAATTGTAAGATTCTGTTAAAAAAAATAAAACCATAAAATTTCTCAGTTTCAGAACAAAGTCGCAGAAACCGGATTTACGGGAATAAGAAAAATACATTTGAAGAATCAATTTGTTTTACCATTCTTTGTATCACTAGTTGTTCTCAGGTAATTTCTGTACAAAAATATCTTTTTTAAATACATAGGTATTTCCTCACGGTTACAGAAACTTAATGCGTACTTTTGCCCCGCGGTTTATGCGTACTTTCATCCCACAATAACTTTTGCAGCTGGTTGGATTTTCATGACTCAAGCGGGTATTACACGAAGCAAATATTTGCTATTTTTGGTACGGATTTAATTTTGCGCAAATAAAATTCGTACCAAAAATAGCAAATGTTTGCTTCGTCTAATACCTGCTTAACACCAAAATATTTTCGGCAAAACAAATTCACCCTAGAAACCACAATTATACATGAATTTTCTGGTTCTTTCGTTTTTGAGTTTCTGTAGTTCCCGAATAGGTGACTCGTAGTTACCCTAAGAAAATTAGATCACAACAGCTCAAAACACAATTTTCCTCATAACTTCGCACCATCTACACGGAATGTTATGTGTTTACAAGTGTGATTAACTGACGATATAATGCTGCAAATTCATACAATGTTGCCAGTTTATATTGCTCGTATATTTCGAATAGACCAATGCGTATTTTGTCCCGTGCGTACTTTTGCCCCTCACTACTCTACACTTGTGCACGGCCCCAACAGCATTCTTATTGTTTGTTGGTCTAAGCCGGTATCAAATATAAATAAGCTAATTATGCATCTCCAGTTAGCCGGCTGAACAGGAAAAAAACCGAAAACAGCCAAATAAAGATGGGTATAAATCAAATATATGGTCGGCGTGCGACCAGACCGAGCCAAGCGCCATTTTCTCAAAAATTGAGTTTTTAACACCAGTGGCTGGAAAAATTGATAATCTATCTTTCATGAAAAAAAAGAATGATTTGAACAGTTTATAATGGTATTATAACATAATTTCTCTACAGCAGCTTTCAGGAAACATACGGGGTGGTTAAACTTTGATCGCCGATTACTCAAAACAATATTTTTGGCGCTTGGTTCGGTCTGGTCGCACGCCGACCATATGATCGCATCACTTATCAAGGTAAAATTTGATCCTACGTACATTTATCTACTAACAAAAATGTCCTACCTGTGATCTTTGTGCAGATGTAAAGGTTAACACGGTCTACAAACAGCAATAGTCACGCTAACAATCTCTTTCCTCATACTGTCTGATTTCAAGGACTTGGCCACCGTTATTGATCTTTCAAGTCATATTGAGTCACTAAAACCTGTACAATGAGAATGGTCGGTCATATCTGCGTCATTTTACTGATTCTGATCAATCATGGATTAGCAACCATTGATATGTGCAATCAGTCACGCTAAGCTGAGGTAGATTGGGTGCCTAGCCATCCTGTCCTTAATCCACTGGACTATTTTCTGTGCGGGGTCGTTGAATGGGATATCAGTAGAGCTCCTCACTCAACAATCGCTTTACTGAGGTTCAAAATCTCGCAGGTGATTACCTTAGGTGTCGTACACAAATTACGTAACGCATAAGGGGGGGGGGGGGGGGTTTGAGTCAGCGTTACTTATTGTTACATAGGGGGAGGGGGGGGCAGTTCAGACAGTTAAGTAACGGAAATGTTTGCTCAGATTTAAAAATTTGAAGGGGGGTCAGGTTGTTCAGCGTTACGTAATTTTAGAGCGGGGAGTCATGTGGAGCGTTACTTATTGTTATATAGGGGGGGGGGGGGGGGAATCTGAAATCTTTTTATTAGACCTTGACATTTTTGAAAATCTTTTAGCAGTTTTTAGAAGCGAATAACTGCAGTCGTCAAGAAAACAGACAACTTTTTTGAATACAATCATTGATTGATAAAACAATTGTTTGAAAGAAAACGATTTAACAAAGGTTCATTAAACAATTGCTTTTTGAAAATAATTTCAGTAGGATGAATATTTACTCCAGAAATATCTCACACACCCTGTATTGTAAGGTACAAACTTGGGTTTGTTTACATTTGTCACTAGAGACCTGTTGACATATTGCTTGTGCTACTGCTCAACTTTTGATGCCATTTTAGATGCAGATTTCAGGTGTAATAAGCAAATCTCGGATTTAATTTCAAGTTATTTAGAAAAGTCTCACATCTAAAATTGAAAAGTCCTACCTGACGAAAAAAGTAAGGCATATCGGCAAAATTGGTAGATAGTTGAAACAAAAAAAAGGACATTTTTCAGTATTTTGAGCTAAAATTGCTTCATTCGTTAGATTAATCGATAGAAAGTTATTGTGTTCACCTCTTTTCGCAAAATACGTTTTTGGGATAATAAACTTTAAATTCCATCGTGCATTAGATTTTTATGGTGTATGTGTACGCGCTGTAAATTTCTGCAACTCCGGTTATAGTCCAACACGAAATCTCAAGAAAATATTCTCAATATCACAAGTCATTAAAATTTTAAGATAATTTATGTTTGTTGAACAACTATCAATGTTTTGAAATTTTGTGGGTCGGCCTTGTTTATGTTGACTTTTGCCGAAAAAGTGTGAATTTTCATTCAAACACTTGTCGACTTTCAGTCAGGCACGTTTGAGAACGTTTACGTCTGCATACAATGAAGGTTTAAAGCAGTAGTCACTGTATGTTTTCACATTCTAATTTAAACACTTATGTCATTGGACCAATGTAGAGAAACACTCACTAAGGCGGTGATGATTCAATTTCGAAATGAATTGACGTAACTTTTTCCACTTTTCCTGAAATTATAGCTTTTCCTTGTTGGGTAAAAATCACGTATAGACAAAAACGCCATCGATGGAAACAGTCCTCTTTGTTGCAATGTCAGTACGAAAAACTAATTGTTCCATTCTTTGTGGTTTCAAAAATTGGAATGACGCCCCGGTAATCATCACATCAGTATGCAATTTGATCTCACTTCACATAATTCTCGCTTCGCTCGATTGCGTTGGCTCAGAATAATACTTTGCCAAGTGCAATCTAGTATACGGCTCTGCTCCTCTGTGAATTACTCGTGCCGGTGAGTCATGCAGTGTAGCTACTATTCTTTTTCAATCACCTTCCTCGCAGGTTTTCTTCGCGATCAGAATCGATCACAATAATATGAAATTCGCCTCACGTCGCACAGATGTTTAAATCAGGAATACCACCGTTCTTGGCTCCGCACTGCTAGTGCCGCGTGTAAACACAAATTTAATATTAGAGCTAACGCACACCACGAGCTTAACTACTTTTTTTTACACACCAAAGATACTGGCGAAAATTTCTGGCATAACACTGCTTCCGCTGAGCGGAAAACTCAAAAACATGACTTTTATTACCACGGCCGGCTTTTACCATGTTTCCGCTTTTTTGCATGAGTGATTGTGAACTTGGAGCAATTTAGATAAATTTGCGATGTCGCTACTGAGAGCTAGAGATTGTTGGGGGTTTAGCCAAAGCACGATCGCATTCACGCGAAATTTAACTTACAAACACACGGCAGGCAGTGCAACTACCCACATGCCATACTTCCTTAAAAATCGACTCATAGCTTTGGTTACAAATTTTCTTCATAATCACAAACTTTAAATTGCGCTACGTGTATGTATTATCACTTCTCATTGACCATTAGGGTGTTACCTGCTCTGAGTTAGAAGATTTTTTTTCAATATTTGTCTTAAAATTTGAGACACTTTCGCACTTTCTTTTAATTTATTTTCGCCACTGTGTTAATGAAACAAACAAAAACTAACTCTTACAGTTAGAATATTATGTAAATTTTTCGTGCGTTTCTTGCTTACAATACACAGCAGTGTCGTGTCGGAGTGGAGTCGAGATACTGGCGATCGTTTTTCTCGCTGAATGACGATTTGTCTCTCGTTTATTTAAAGAATGTTCGAATTTGCTTAAAATACCAGAGATGTCCGATCAAGAGGGGGGCACACACAGTGTAAAATTCTACAGCGAATAGACTATCACTCATAACTTCGCACCATCTACACGGAATGTTATGTGTTTACAAGTGTGATTAACAGACGATATAATGCTGCAAATTCATACAATGTTGCCAGTTTATATTGCTCGTATATTTCGAATAGACCAATGCGTATTTTGTCCCGTGCGTACTTTTGCCCCTCACTACTCTACACTTGTGCACGGCCCCAACAGCATTCTTATTGTTTGTTGGTCTAAGCCGGTATCAAATATAAATAAGCTAATTATGCATCTCCAGTTAGCCGGCTGAACAGGAAAAAAACCGAAAACAGCCAAATAAAGATGGGTATAAATCAAATATATGGTCGGCGTGCGACCAGACCGAGCCAAGCGCCATTTTCTCAAAAATTGAGTTTTTAACACCAGTGGCTGGTAAAATTGATAATCTATCTTTCATGAAAAAAAAGAATGATTTGAACAGTTTATAATGGTATTATAACATAATTTCTCTACAGCAGCTTTCAGGAAACATACGGGGTGGTTAAACTTTGATCGCCGATTACTCAAAACAATATTTTTGGCGCTTGGTTCGGTCTGGTCGCACGCCGACCATATGATCGCATCACTTATCAAGGTAAAATTTGATCCTACGTACATTTATCTACTAACAAAAATGTCCTACCTGTGATCTTTGTGCAGATGTAAAGGTTAACACGGTCTACAAACAGCAATAGTCACGCTAACAATCTCTTTCCTCATACTGTCTGATTTCAAGGACTTGGCCACCGTTATTGATCTTTCAAGTCATATTGAGTCACTAAAACCTGTACAATGAGAATGGTCGGTCATATCTGCGTCATTTTACTGATTCTGATCAATCATGGATTAGCAACCATTGATATGTGCAATCAGTCACGCTAAGCTGAGGTAGATTGGGTGCCTAGCCATCCTGTCCTTAATCCACTGGACTATTTTCTGTGCGGGGTCGTTGAATGGGATATCAGTAGAGCTCCTCACTCAACAATCGCTTTACTGAGGTTCAAAATCTCGCAGGTGATTACCTTAGGTGTCGTACACAAATTACGTAACGCATAAGGGGGGGGGGTTTGAGTCAGCGTTACTTATTGTTACATAGGGGGAGGGGGGGGCAGTTCAGACAGTTAAGTAACGGAAATGTTTGCTCAGATTTAAAAATTTGAAGGGGGGTCAGGTTGTTCAGCGTTACGTAATTTTAGAGCGGGGAGTCATGTGGAGCGTTACTTATTGTTATATAGGGGGGGGGGGGGGGGAATCTGAAATCTTTTTATTAGACCTTGACATTTTTGAAAATCTTTTAGCAGTTTTTAGAAGCGAATAACTGCAGTCGTCAAGAAAACAGACAACTTTTTTGAATACAATCATTGATTGATAAAACAATTGTTTGAAAGAAAACGATTTAACAAAGGTTCATTAAACAATTGCTTTTTGAAAATAATTTCAGTAGGATGAATATTTACTCCAGAAATATCTCACACACCCTGTATTGTAAGGTACAAACTTGGGTTTGTTTACATTTGTCACTAGAGACCTGTTGACATATTGCTTGTGCTACTGCTCAACTTTTGATGCCATTTTAGATGCAGATTTCAGGTGTAATAAGCAAATCTCGGATTTAATTTCAAGTTATTTAGAAAAGTCTCACATCTAAAATTGAAAAGTCCTACCTGACGAAAAAAGTAAGGCATATCGGCAAAATTGGTAGATAGTTGAAACAAAAAAAAGGACATTTTTCAGTATTTTGAGCTAAAATTGCTTCATTCGTTAGATTAATCGATAGAAAGTTATTGTGTTCACCTCTTTTCGCAAAATACGTTTTTGGGATAATAAACTTTAAATTCCATCGTGCATTAGATTTTTATGGTGTATGTGTACGCGCTGTAAATTTCTGCAACTCCGGTTATAGTCCAACACGAAATCTCAAGAAAATATTCTCAATATCACAAGTCATTAAAATTTTAAGATAATTTATGTTTGTTGAACAACTATCAATGTTTTGAAATTTTGTGGGTCGGCCTTGTTTATGTTGACTTTTGCCGAAAAAGTGTGAATTTTCATTCAAACACTTGTCGACTTTCAGTCAGGCACGTTTGAGAACGTTTACGTCTGCATACAATGAAGGTTTAAAGCAGTAGTCACTGTATGTTTTCACATTCTAATTTAAACACTTATGTCATTGGACCAATGTAGAGAAACACTCACTAAGGCGGTGATGATTCAATTTCGAAATGAATTGACGTAACTTTTTCCACTTTTCCTGAAATTATAGCTTTTCCTTGTTGGGTAAAAATCACGTATAGACAAAAACGCCATCGATGGAAACAGTCCTCTTTGTTGCAATGTCAGTACGAAAAACTAATTGTTCCATTCTTTGTGGTTTCAAAAATTGGAATGACGCCCCGGTAATCATCACATCAGTATGCAATTTGATCTCACTTCACATAATTCTCGCTTCGCTCGATTGCGTTGGCTCAGAATAATACTTTGCCAAGTGCAATCTAGTATACGGCTCTGCTCCTCTGTGAATTACTCGTGCCGGTGAGTCATGCAGTGTAGCTACTATTCTTTTTCAATCACCTTCCTCGCAGGTTTTCTTCGCGATCAGAATCGATCACAATAATATGAAATTCGCCTCACGTCGCACAGATGTTTAAATCAGGAATACCACCGTTCTTGGCTCCGCACTGCTAGTGCCGCGTGTAAACACAAATTTAATATTAGAGCTAACGCACACCACGAGCTTAACTACTTTTTTTTACACACCAAAGATACTGGCGAAAATTTCTGGCATAACACTGCTTCCGCTGAGCGGAAAACTCAAAAACATGACTTTTATTACCACGGCCGGCTTTTACCATGTTTCCGCTTTTTTGCATGAGTGATTGTGAACTTGGAGCAATTCAGATAAATTTGCGATGTCGCTACTGAGAGCTAGAGATTGTTGGGGGTTTAGCCAAAGCACGATCGCATTCACGCGAAATTTAACTTACAAACACACGGCAGGCAGTGCAACTACCCACATGCCATACTTCCTTAAAAATCGACTCATAGCTTTGGTTACAAATTTTCTTCATAATCACAAACTTTAAATTGCGCTACGTGTATGTATTATCACTTCTCATTGACCATTAGGGTGTTACCTGCTCTGAGTTAGAAGATTTTTTTTCAATATTTGTCTTAAAATTTGAGACACTTTCGCACTTTCTTTTAATTTATTTTCGCCACTGTGTTAATGAAACAAACAAAAACTAACTCTTACAGTTAGAATATTATGTAAATTTTTCGTGCGTTTCTTGCTTACAATACACAGCAGTGTCGTGTCGGAGTGGAGTCGAGATACTGGCGATCGTTTTTCTCGCTAAATGACGATTTGTCTCTCGTTTATTTAAAGAATGTTCGAATTTGCTTAAAATACCAGAGATGTCCGATCAAGAGGGGGGCACACACAGTGTAAAATTCTACAGCGAATAGACTATCACGTTGAAAGTTGTCCCATACAACCGATCGAGCCGGACGTGGGTGTGAACGACGCCACTGGCTCTTTAACGCAGAAACATTCTCTCCTGCTGTTTGTGACTACGAGTCTGTTCGTTTAGTAGCGACGGTAACAGCGTACGCGCACCCTTACAGAGCGGATGTGCCGTGCGCGACAAACTCATGCGTATTTACGTTGGTAACTGCAGAGGTAACAGTGTATGTAGGTTTTTGCGATGAGTTGGAATTTGATGAATTCATAGAAGGAAAACTGCATCATATTGAGGTATCTACTTTTTTGCTGGGTGGCCTAAAACAATCTAATGTGAGCTGAATCGCTGAATGAAGCTGAATCGAAAACATAACTTACATCTGATACAAATGACCTTGCACTAGAAGAAGGAGGTGAGCAAATAAGTGTATCAAATGACTCATGATCTCTTTGTGCAGCGCGTTCAGATGCTCCAAACAGTTAATTAATTTACTGAGATGGTACCATATGTATAATAAAAATTCAAGGGTGGATTCCACAGTTACTTCATCAAGTGAGAATAAATAGTCAAAACATGTCGTGGAAACTCGATACTAACCGATTCTGTCACTGCGACTTTCCTTAAGCAATACAGATTAGAATGATTCCTAGTTTGAAGTTGCTTTGCAAATAGATGTCTATTAGGGTGTCCCAAAAAAAATCGATGTTGGAAAGGTCGAGGTGCTCACCCCTAAATTGAAAGATAATGTTATTTATAGCATTTTCGTAGAACATTTCGACTTTCTAAAAAATTGTTTTCAGGTTGCCCAAACGTGATTTATGAAAAAATGACTTTTTTAAGCTATAAATCCACTTTTTTGCACTATTTTCAATTCTGTTCGATTCCTACATTTTTTTATATTTGTGGGGTTGTTTCTGAATATTCTGCCTGGTTTGGTTCAGCATTGTATTCAGTTTTTTGACTACCAGAGCCCAATAAACATCACAAAAAAAATAATTTATCTAATAATTTTTAGATAAAACCCTTCAAAACACAAATAAAAAAAACTTTTGAGCAAGAACTGAAATTTTTATTGCAAAGCGGGATTTACCATGAAAAAAGATACTTGATATCTTATCGGGAAGCTGAGATATTGGCATTTTTCTATGTGATGGAAAACTATGCATTTTAACAATTATGTTAAATAACTGTTTTATTTTGGGAGATAAAAAATAACAATGTTAAGAAAACAAATGCATTTTTAGATAGCTGATAACTTAGTAGAAGGTTTCAAAATTTGGAAAAATCTGCGAGAAAAGTTAGAACGAACATTACGATTTTTCGTGCCTTCTAATAGAAAACTCAATGTTGCGCGTAACATGTAAGAGATAGAAACATGATGTCTTCGGTAAAGTTTCTTGTTTTAAGATAACCTAAAACTTTTTCGAAAACACCTTGCGTCTATCTTATTCTGATTAAAAAGTAAATTTTTATCTCACTTATTGGTGGATTGATTTACCTTTTTTCTACATTAAAAGATGCATTTTTGAATATCTTGAAACTTCTCCGAAAATACCTCATGGCTATAATCAACATTTGACTCACTATTGAGGAAATTATACGCACAAACGGCAAAATAAAACACTGTGCAATGGAGATATTGAGCTTTAGTGGCATAAAATCTTTAAAAAAGGAGAAAGTTTCACCTATTGTGGTAACTATTTCTTCTGAATTTAATATATTCAAAAAGGAACTTTCAACGTTTGTTTCTGACGTTAAAGTTACCTATCAAATTGGCCGTAGAGGTGAATGTCGCTTATTAGCCGACTCAGTAAAGGGTCGTGATCGTCTTGTTCAGTATTTAACTGACAAGATGTACAAATTTTTTACATATGACACCAAGAACGCCAAGCCGTTCAAGGTTGTCTTGAAAGGTCTCACCAACTATCAAACCGTTGATGAGATCAAACTTACTTTAACAGAATTACTTGGCATAGCCCCTACCCAAGTAATTCTAATGAAACAGAAATCACGAGGCGAAAACAGTCAGAGAACTGGAATTTCCCTTGTTAATTATTTAATTCATTTTAACCGCAATGAGGTTAACAACTTAAAATTTTTTGAAAAAGCACATGCTTTGTATAATGTGCGTGTAAAGTGGGAAATTTATAGGAAGTATGGCGGAGGTGAAAAGCATATCACCCAATGCCGTACTTGCCAACGTTATGGCCATGGTTCCAAATTCTGTAACATGGACCAGAAATGTCTTAATTGTGGAGACTCTTCTCACAAAAAGGACACATGTCCTGTGAAAGAGAGTAAAAATTTTCGCTGTGCGAATTGTAACGGCAACCATATGTCAAATTTTTATCAATGCCCAGTCCGTTTAGCAATTGTTAAGGCAAGGCAAGGTAAACAAAATTCAATTTCCCAATTAAAACCAACTTCAAAACAAAATTCTCCAAGCGTACCAGTGACGCATAGTTTACCTACTCCTTTGCATACCCGTTTAACTTATGCACAGGTTACAGGTAGTTCGAACATTATACCGCCTAGTGTTGGTAGTTCGAAAATGACCGTTAATATGGGTAAGCAAAACACGCTAGAAAATAATTGTACACCTATTACTCCAGCTAATATTGCTGCCGATAATATTTTTTCTAATGTCAACTGCCTAGGGCCTATGACGGCAGGTAAACTTTCTTTTTTGCAACAGGCAATGTTCGATCTTATGAACGCCATGTTGCAGGCAAAATCAATGTTTGAAGCCATTCAAATAGGCACAAATTTTACTATTAAAATTGTTTCTAATTTAAAATTCAGCAATGATTTTAAATAAAACAATTAAAATATTAAATTGGAATGCTCGCTCATTGAAGGCCAATGAGAATGAGCTTTTTAATTTTTTAACAGTAAATAATGTGCATATTGCAATTATTACTGAAACATTTTTGAAACCTAACATAAAATTAAAATATGATCCCAATTACGTGGTTCATAGATATGATAGGATTCAGGGTTCCGGTGGTGGAGTTGCAATTGTTATTCATCGCCGAATCAAACATCGTGCTCTTCCCCATCTTGAGACGAAAGTTATTGAAACTTTGGGAATTGAAGTTCAAACTGAACTTGGGATTTTATTTATTGCCGCAGCATATTTACCATTTCAATGCACACGCGAGCTCAAAAATTATTTTAAAGGTGATTTACAAAAACTCACCAGAAATCGTTCGAAATTTTTCATAATCGGCGATTTTAACGCTAAACATCGTTCATGGAATAATTCTCGAAGTAATTCCAATGGCAAAATTTTATTCAATGATTGTTCTTCAGGATACTATTCTATTTTGTCTCCGAATAGTCCTACATGCTTTTCTTCTGTAAGAAACCCTTCAACAATTGATTTGGTGCTAACAGATCAAAGTCATGTATGTAGTGATTTGATCACACATGCTGACTCTGATTCTGACCATCTTCCAATAACTTTTTCTTTATCACATGAATCAGTTTTAAACCCTATGAGCTCTGTTTTTAATTATAACAAGGCTAATTGGGAAAGATACAAAACTCATATTGAGAGAAATTTCAATAATGAGCTTGATTTGCAAAACGAAGTGAATATTGATTCCGCTTTGGAAGCATTAAAATGTGCAATTGTTGATGCCAGGAATTATTCTGTTCCAAAGGCTCAAGTGAAATTTGATTCATCAATAATTGACGAAAATCTTCAACTTCTAATTCGTTTGAAAAATGTCCGCAGACGTCAATATCAACGTTCTCGTGACCCTGTTTTTAAAACTATTTATAAAGATTTACAGAAAGAGATTAAACATAGATTTACTCTTCTGAGAAATCAAAATTTTGAGACTAAAGTTGAAAAATTGAAACCATATTCAAAACCATTTTGGAAGCTGTCGAAGATTCTTAAGAAACCTTCAAAGCCTATTCCAGTTTTAAAAGATGGTGAACGTTTTCTTGTATCCAATGAACAAAAGGCTCAAAGACTTGCTCAGCAGTTTGAGAGTGTTCATAACTCAAATTTGAATTTTGTGAGTCCAATTGAAAATGAAGTCACACGTCAATTTGATTTAATTTCTTCCCAGAATTTTTTACCTGCAGAAATAATTGAAACTAACTTGAATGAGATTAAATCAATTATTAAAAATTTCAAAAATATGAAAGCACCTGGTGACGATGGAATCTTTAATATACTAATCAAACATCTCCCTGAGAGCACAATGGAATTTTTAGTGAAAATTTTCAATTGCTGCTTCAAAATTGCATATTTTCCCAAATTATGGAAAAATGCAAAAATTACTCCCATTTTAAAACCGGATAAGAACCCAGCTGAAGTTTCAAGTTATCGACCAATCAGTTTGCTTTCTTCAATAAGTAAACTGTTTGAGAGAATTATTCTTAACAGAATGATGTCACACATCAACGAAAATTCAATTTTTGCAAATGAACAGTTTGGATTTCGCCATGGGCATTCCACAACTCATCAATTGCTCAGAGTTACTAATATGATACGAGCTAACAAATCTGAAGGTTATTCCACTGGAGCTGCTCTTTTAGACATAGAAAAAGCATTCGACAGTGTTTGGAATAAAGGTTTGATTGCGAAATTGCAAACTTTTAATTTTCCAATTTTCCTTATCAAAATTTAAAAAAAATTATCTTACTGATCGAACTCTGCAGGTTGTCTACCAGAATTCAAAATCTGATAGATTTCCTGTCAGAGCAGGTGTACCTCAAGGTTCAGTCTTGGGTCCAGTCCTGTACAACATATTCACTTCAGATCTTCCGGATTTGCCTCCAGGATGCACAAAGTCATTGTTCTGCGATGACACAAGCATTTCCGTAAAAGGAAAAAGTCTTCGTGTCATATGCAGTCGATTGCAGAAAAGTTTAGATATTTTTTCTTCCTACTTGCAAAAGTGGAAAATCTCTCCCAATGCTTCTAAAACTCAAATGATAATTTTTCCGCATAAGCCTAGGGCTTCTTTCCTCAAGCCAAACAATAATCACGTTGTCAAGATGAATGGGGTTATTTTAAGTTGGTCCGACAAGGTTAAGTACTTGGGACTAATTTATGATAAAAAACTTATTTTCAAAGAGCACATTGAGAGTATACAAGCCAAGTGCATCAAATATACGAGATGTTTATATCCTCTCATTAACAGGAATTCTAAACTTTGTTTAAAGAACAAACTTTTGATTTACAAACAAATTTTTAGACCAGCAATGCTTTATGCTGTACCAATCTGGTCAAGTTGCTGTTCAACAAGGAAGAAAACGCTCCAAAGGATTCAGAATAAAATTCTGAAAATGATTTTGAAGCGTCCTCCTTGGTTTGGTACACTCGAACTACATAGACTTACTGGTGTTGAACCATTAGAAGCTATGTCAAATAAAATTATTAACAATTTTCGACAAAAATCGTTGCAATCCTCAATTGCTACGATAAGCTCTCTTTATAGCCAATAAGTTAGCAATTAAGTTAGTTGTAAGTTTACTTCCCCTTTTCTGACAAGTAGGTTTAAATCCCTACGAATGATAAGTCCTAATTGCGAAAGCAAACAAATCCTAACAATTAAAATTACAAATTTCTAACAGTGTTGAGAAGTCACCATTTGTGATTGGACACACATACTCATTATTTACTAATATTTATCATAAATACTTAAGCTACTAACAAATCCCCCCTTAAAAAAAAAAAAAGAGCTTTAGTGGCATTTTCGACAAAATGCATAGTTTTCTATCACATGTAAAAATGCCGATATCTCAGACCCCCGATAAGATATCAAGGATTTTTTTTCATGTGAATTTTTGTCTTATATTCCGCTTTGCAGTAAAAATTTCAGTTCTAGATCAAAAAATTTTTTTATATGTGGTTTGAAGGGTTTTATCTGAAAATTATAAGGAAAATTCACTTTTTTGTGATGTTCAGTGGGCTCTGTGAGTCAAATGCGATGCTGAACCAAACCAGGCAAAATATTCAAAAACAACCCCAAAAAAATAAAAAAATATATGGAAAAATTTAGGAATCGAAAAGATTTGAAAAAAAAAAAATGCAAAAGAGTGGTTTTGTAGCATGAAAAAGTCATTTTTCATAAATCACGTTTGGGCAACCTGAAAACGACCTTTTAGAAAGTCGAAATGCTCTACAAAAATGCTATAAATAACATTATATTTCAATTTAGGGCTTGACATTTTCAACATCGATTTTTTTTGGGACAGCCTAATGTCTATATGAACACAAATAGTTTGATACGCTGATTGCTTTTTCTAAGGTTTTAATATGCTCCAATATTTGTGTCTACTTTGGCCTTGGTTGTCAGCCTAAAAGTATGTGTTCAAAGAGGGCGGATAGAAGCAGGATATGGAGAAAGTCCCAATATTGCAGAACGTCCGTCAAGTCCGGTCCAGCTCATCGTACATGGTAAAATGTAAGCGTTTGTTTTATTTTCCCAATCTTTCCATTCTATGCCAAATTTTTATGATTATGCACATTTTTTACGTTGTTTAAAAAAAAAACAAAATTCAGTTACCTCTTTCGAAATTAACACTGGTCGGCAAAAGCGAAATAAAGTCTAAAGCTCAGACTGAAAAAAGAGAAAAGATTTTAGCTTTGTAACCATTTCTGTGAATTTTGGTGCAACAGCAGCATTTAATGAGGATAGCCCGAGAATTTACCGGATTCGTAGATGGTGTTGGCAGTTTCGGTTTTATTTATACGCGACAGCCTCATAAAGCTGTCATTTTGTTTGGCGTCATAAAATAGTAATTAGTAGGGTTTGCAATATTCTCGGGAATCGATTTCCCGGGAAACGGGGAAAAATATCATTATATCACCATGAGATTTCAAATAAAGTTTATAAGGCTAGAATTTCATTATCAATTCGCATGAAAAACGAATTGAAAAAAAAAAAAAACAAACAAAACATTCAAGTATAGATCAGAAATTCGCGACTCAGTTTTGCTGCAAATATTTGCAGAAGAGGACATTTCAAGATCTTTATGTCGTTGAACAATTGCTTCATTGCATTTTCCGTTAAGCCCAAATAATTTATTTTCCTTCTGTAAAACTTTGCTAAAGTCTGCTGAATCACCGCTGGCGTTTGATTTTCACAATATCTCCTCTTCACCGATTCTTAACTTAACTTAACTTAAATGCCCAATGCTCTTAGTTTGTTGAAAAGAGAGCAAAGCGTTAGTTAGGCATTAGACGAAGCAAATATTCGCTATATTTGGTACGGACTGCTAAAAACTTTGTTTGCTTCAACGGTAGTAAAGCGCTCATTTTTATCAAATATATTTGCTACGATTTATTTTCAAAAATAAAAAACTCCGTAGAAAATCTAGTTGTCATTGGCTGAACAATATTTTAAACCCTTTGTTAGAGTTGGAATCATCATTAATTAGAGAGTAGGATTCCGTGTAAGAATTTTGATTGATTAACTGGAGTGTTATTTCGTCTTTCGGATTTTTTCTGTGACAGACAAACACGAAAGTAAAAGATAGAATACTGAATAATCAGTTCAATATAACACAAAATAAGACAGTTTGAAGCGTTTCAATGCCTTTGTAATTGACCTGCAATTTGTTTTATTAAATGATTTATTTGATTAACGAATTAAATTTTTTTTATCAATTCACAGTTTTTGAATTTTTAATAATTTTTATTAATGAATAAAAAAACATCAAGCAAGCTATTCGATCAGTAGTGAACTAACACCAGCAAAAACAACATTAGATGAAGCAAAAATTTGCCTAAATTTTCGTTTACTGAATAATGACAAATAATTTGACAGGCAAATATTGACCATCATTTCAAGCAAGCTATTCGATCAGTAGTGAACTAACCAGCAAAAAACAACATTAGATGAAGCAAAAATTTGCCTAAATTTTCGTTTACTGAATAATGACAAATAATTTGACAGGCAAATATTGACCATCATTTCAAGCAAATAATTGCTCCGTATAATGCCCACTTTAGTGCTGCTAGACACTTTGACGACGTCAGTTTCGTGTTTTGATAGAGTATTTAGTTTTATTGAACTATTGTATAGAAAACTTAAAAAAATCTTGTGAAATTTTTCTAGGAACTCGGGAACCTCGGGATCCTGGAAATTAATATTTCAGTTCCCGGGATTCGGTTGTCCCGGGGAAAGGTTTTTCTCGGGAAATCGTTCCCGGAATTGCAAACCCTAGTAAGTAGTAGATTTTAAACGAGATCATAAGAGCTTCGGGTACGCATCTCACGGTCACGGTTAATATTCTTGGGTTCAAAAGCGACACCGTTGGCTTCATACCACTCCAAGCCTATATGTCTTGGAGTGGTATGAAGCCAACGGTGTCGCTTTTTTTTGGCACAAAGCTAGATTTAAAGAAGATCGTTGGGCCCTCATGTTGCTTCAGAGGAAGCAGACGCTTCTGTATACTCTCCTTAAGATAGATCTTCCCGTTTGAAGTCCCGGTAACGAACGGCGCACTCCGTTTGCCACATGAGCAGATCCTTTGCCGAATCATGTATTTTCTTGGCAAACTTTGAAAGTTTCTGCTTTCTTACTTGCTCTGGAACATTAAATTGTGCTGTCGGAAGTCCGCCTTGATATAAGTCTTACCATTTTTGATGAGACAATGATGCTTTGTCGGCATCTGGTTGTAAAGTTTTCGGGCCCATGACTTTTCTTTCGTATTTTGCCGTTTGTCACGATTTGGATCCTCCTGCACTCCTTATATCTTTAGTCACTCTCGCTCCTTGACTTCTTGACCGAAAGACTTGAACACGTTCAACTTTTTGGCCATATCCCTGACCGAAGCATTGGGATTCCGCTTGTGATCCTGATCACTAATAGAACATCTATTCTGACATCATTTCTCTTTCTTTTCAATGCTCATTTTGTAGTAACGCTTAATCACACGGTTCGCCGTTGACTGCACATTTCCGAGCTGTTTTCTGATGTCCAGACAATAGAGTTGAGGATTTTTCAGGTTCTTGCGCCACATCAATTCGCGACGTTCCTTTTCGGGTGGCGCCATTTTCTCTAAATTTCTTAAAACTGATAGAGATAAAAATATAGTGTAAACAATACACTCTAAACTACTTATACCCAAATTTTCAAGATAAAATACCCAATGAGTATTTTTCTGCAGCTTTTTTTCGTGATGCGATTTGATGTAATAATTAACAATATAGCTCTCCTGGTAACAGCAATAGTACTTACTCTACTTCTACGGCGACAGACCGATTATTGATCCAATGCTGAATCCAGAATGCGTCACCATGTCACTCGGTCTTGGGCTGCTATCCTCGAATCTCCTCTAACATCTTTTTCACGGGCATCCTCGTCGACAGCACACATCCAACGAGTGCGGGGCCTACCTCGAAGTCGACGGCCTCTGTTGGGATTTACTGCTGAATATAGTCTTCGCTAGTCGTTCTTCCGACATTATAGCTGCATGCCCAGCCCACTGCAACATGCCGTGTTTTATCCGCTTAATTATATCCGCCGATTTGGTAAACTTCATGGTTCATGCGTCTGCGCCAAACACCATTTTCTAGTTTGCCGCCAAGAATTGAACGCAAAATCCTACGCCTAAAAACACTAAAAGCTCGCTGATCACCCTCTTCAATCGTTCATGCTTCATGGCCGTAGAGGGCCATGGGAAGAACTAGTGTTTTGTAGAGTGCACATTTAGTACGGGTTTGCAGACTACGGAACCTAAGCTGGATACGTAATCCGTAGAAGGCCCTGTTTGCACCTGCTATCCGCCTTTTCATCTCACGGCTAACTTCGTTGTCACATGTCACACCCAGGTAAATAAATTTGTCGACTACTTCAAAAGTTTCCCCATCTAACACCACCTCAGCACCAACATCCGTCGGACTACCACGCTCTCTACCAGCCACCATGTATTTCGTTTTGGCAGAGTTGAAGATGAGTCTCATTCTCTTAGCTTCCCTCCTGAGAGGTAGGAAGGCCTCTTCCACTGCTCTACGGTTGATACCAATGATGTCGATGTCGTCCGCAAAACCTTGAAACGTGTGAGACTTCGTAATGATGGTTCTTTGCTTCTTGGCACGCCAGCCCTCCGTATAACACCCTCCAATGCGATGTTGAACAATAAGTTTGACAGCCCGTCTTCCTGCTTCAAACCATCTCTCGAAGGAGTCCGATATCTCACCGGCTATCCTGACACAGATGTAGAGCTTTCAAGGGTGGTACGTATCAGCCTAATCAGTTTTGTTGGGAAACCATGTTCGAGCATAATTCGCCATAACTCATTTCTCTTAACTGTATCGTACGCTGCCCTAAAGTCAATGGTGAGTCTGCAAGTTGAATCTTCGAAATTTATCGAGGATCTGTCGCAGGGTGAACATTTGGTTCGTAGTGGAGCGTCCCCCTCGATAACCACATTGGTAATCGCCACCAAAGGTCTCCGACAAAGGCCTCAGTTTATGGAACAGAATACGGGAGAGAAGTTTGTAAACGGTGTTGAGAAGGGTTGTGCCCCGATAATTACTACAGTCCAGGCGGTAGCCTTTCTTGTAGATCGGACGTATGAGACCCTCCAACCAGTCCGAGGGTAATTCTTCATCAGACCACACTCTCAGCATGATCCGGTATAAAGCACAATCCAGCTGTTCGCTCCCGACTTTAAAAAGTTCGGCTAAAATGCCGTCCTTACCAGCTGCCTTGCAATTCTTCAGCCCTCTCACTGCTTTCTTAACCTCGTCCATGGATGGTGGGTCCACAGATTTGCAATCATCCTTAATCACCATCCTGCTCCTATCGACTACGCTGTTTTCTTCACCATTCAACAGCACACTAAAGTGTTCCTTCCAACGTCTGGCCATCTCCGTTCTATCGGTAATCAGGTTCCCTTCCCTATCGTTGAACATGACAGGGGCTGACACGTTTCGGTTCCTGATTCCATTAATCTTCTTGTAGAAGCGTCTCGCATCGTGCCTTGAGAAGCAACCTTCCGCCTTAGTAAGAATACGCTCCCAATGTTGTCGTTTCTTCCAGCGATGAAGTCTTTTTTCAGCAGCTTCAGCTTCCCGTTACCTTCCTACGCTCTGACGAGTCACAGCCGTGGCTAACATGTGAAGTCTGGCGCGGTTCTTTTCATCCGTCGCTCGCTGGCACTCAACGTCAAACCACTCATTGGACGTGGCTGTCGCAGATGTACACTTCTCCCGCTGTGGATATGCCTAAACTGTTCATTCAGGCTACCTCCAACTTGATCCTCGATCCGGTCATCAACCATCCGCAGGTACTCTGTAGCCACTTCTCCAGTTGACAGCCGCTGGATGTTCAACTCTATACTCCTTGTCGTCATGGATTTTAACACGAGATAATGATCCGAGTGAACAAGTTTGGTAAGACCTCACTTCTGTAACGTCTGAAAAATGCCAATCAGAACATGGTCGATCTGAGAGCAGGCCTCTCCATTTGGGTGGCTCCAGGTGTGCTTACGTATATTCCGGCGTGCAGAATAAGTGCTACAGATTGCCATACCTCTGGCGGCAGCGAAATTGACAAGCTTCAGGCCGTTGTCGTTTGTAGAAGGGTGGAGGCTTTCTCTATTAATCACGGGCCGGAAGAAGTTCCCCTGCCCGACCTGCACATTTGCATCCCTGATTACGATCTTGATGTCGGGTCCTGGGCACTCATCATACGTCTTTTCCAGGAGCTCATAAAACTCCTCCTTCTCTGCATCGGGTTCATCGTTGGTCGGTGCTTACACATTTTAAGCTGTAGTTGAAAAATTTGCATTTCATTCTCAACACGCATATACGGTCACTGATCGGCCTTCATCTAATGACACGCTTCATCTGTTTCGCTATGAGCACATGCTCTTACGCTGCCACTGTAGTAGATGTAGTACTTAAATGAAGCAATAGTACGAGACGTTAAACTTGGCTGTTCTACCGCTTGTCCATGGCCCGTTTTGTATCCTCGATGCTATCTTAATGACGAGTTTGTTGACGGTTGAACAGTTAATAGAAAACTAATGCACTTCCAGCGCAGCGTTCGTCTTTATCCCTGAAAAACAACGCGCAGCGCACCTTAACTTTTTGTTTACTTTCTTCTACTACCGTGTGCGTGGCTCCGCCCACTTGTCGCGTTAATCCTCTCCGTAGGTATTGAAAATAATCGCACGAGTTTATTCCATCACATCATCGTTCATCCGTCCACTGACTTTCGCGCGATTCTGGTGTATATTTTAAAATCGGCACGATTTCACATTTATTCTTCGTGTTTCTCGTGATTACGTTCCTACCGTGAAAAAAGACGCACAGCCAATCCTGAAGCTGTGTTGGAATTGTTAGGGAACGCTTCTAGAGATAACAGAACGAGAATCATCCTGCAAGCGGCAATTTGCAATGACGAGAAACTGAACGAGCTTTTGTCTGGCATCACTAATTGCAAAGGGAAATGTTCTCCAGACTGTTCTGCCTTCAACGAAAACCGAAAAAAGGCATTGATTGATTGGTTCTCAGCTTTGTAAAAAAATAACCCAACTGTCCTTTTAGGGACGATTACTTGCTTTCAAATGAAGCAGATAATAAGTCTCAGTACTATACTATACACGTGAGTTTACTATCAATAGCAAAAACCAACGCAATTCTTGAATTAGCCACACTCAAGTCAATTAAAAGCATCGTAAATAACTACCTATAAGGCACAATAATAAATATGCTGCCTGCGATAAATTTTTTTGAATTAGTCTCTTTTTTTATAAATAAATAAATTAAATAATAAAAAATAATAAATTTTTTTTAATTAGTCAACTTTTCGTGTGAACGTGTTTCAATGCAAATAGAATAAAACCTTATTTTTATAGATTGCCAACCAAAAAGCGCAATAATAATATAAATCCGTTTATTCGTGATGCTTGTTCGCAAACTGAACTGTTGGGAAATTTGAATTAGTTTCGTTGTTTTACAATTTCGAGTTGCACAAATCAAGATCCATGGGGCTATTCAATGAGAAGTTACTTGATTCGAACTTGATTTGTAGACTTTTTGACTCATTAATGAAACATTCTCAACAAAGCATTTGTTATTACGAACCAACGAACGATTGTGTTACATGACAGCTTATTAAGTTGCAGTTCAGCCGAAATCCGTTTAATAGCAACTTTACAAGCTGAAATCAACAAAATTGTTTGTCGGGAAGTAGGAAAAATTATATATACAAGAATTATTTAAAAATAACCATGTATGAGATGGAATATACGTTTTATCCTCTTTCTATAAGGTAGGTAGGTGTCCAAAACTTGACCTTTCTGAAAAAATATTCAATATGACGACCAACAACTTAAAGATTTGCAAAATAAATCCTATTTTCCCCTTTCCAACAATATGTTGGTTTGGGTAATTCCATAAAGAAATTCAAGTGTGGGAACAATTTTGGTTAGCTAAGTTTTGACGAAAAACGAAAGGTCATTTGACGTTCAGCAAAAAAAAAAAATATCCAAATGCAGTTTCTTTTTCTAATCAACATGGCCTTCAAACAAACATAACTTGAATCGTTTTCTTATAACTTCAACGTGGTCCAGTTTCAACGAACATAGCTCAGTTACCTAATAAACTGATAGCGTTTGTGAACACCGTCAGCGCGTAAGGCATCGGCTTTTGTCAAATTTGTTCGATGTTTTCATTCCGTCAGAGCAACCCTTTTGAGAGATCATTTTGACCGACTTATGGCAGGGTTTCTCTCATACCTGAACGGCCCAACGGCGTGAAGCTAAACATCGCTTATTGAATTACTAAAGTTTGAACGACCGTTTTGATGCGGAAGAATGCACTAACCATCATCGGACAGCTTCATACTAGCACGATCGGTCAGTAACTTATTCATTAGCGGATAGAGTCGAATGTTGGCTGCCCTGTTCGTGGACGCAATCGTATTTAAATGAGCATTTGCAATTTATTTCTTACTCTTCACGTTTTGTGCGAGCTTAGTGTCTGCTTGTTATTAGGGAGTTGATGGCATGAATTCTAACCGTTTTAATCGGTTACTTCCAGTTTGTATCGATGCAGATACAAACTGTAGGAGTATGAACAGAGAAAAAAAAACAGAAAAAATGGTTCGGATTAAAATTTATTTTATTGAACTGTTCAAATTTCGTATGCTAATCATATGAAGTTAAATGATATTATACAGTGTAAATACCACGAATTTTCGCGCTTTGGTAAACTTTTTATGCTTTTGATCGCTTGTTTTTGTATTAGAGTTTTTTTTACATTGGATTTCAATACTATTTCTGATTAGATGCAATGGCAATGCACTTTTGATTTTGTTCTTCATATTTCATTCATCGTATATTCGATTCGAGATTCGTTCGAATATCTTTGATACTTATAGTTTAATGATGTGTGTTTCACTGTTCAGGTGATAGTGTCTCTTTAGATTATTAGAATTTTCTACAGCGGGTTCAACTGACTTACACGTTATGTTTACGATACTAAGAATTGAAACATGCCGTTATTTTCAGCATTCAACTTCTACACACTTAGTAGATCATTCGCTTTGTAAGTGAAGGCATTACAGTATGTGAAGAGTTGTCATCAACTCTCGCCTGTTATTGCTAGGTGATATTTTCTTAGCTAAAGATGAAAACTCTTTGTTCTTTGTCTCATTGACTTTATGTTTGACTTTCAAAATAGATCCTATTTTCCTAGCCTAATCACTAAACGAACAAAAGGGAAAATGTATGCTTATGCTTATTAGGTTGCTTTCCAAAAAATTGTACGGTGAGCTTTCATGACGAAATGTTACGATGCATTGGAAACGCACCTAGAAAAGCATAATCATTCACATTCCCTCAGTGAAGTGTACGTGGTGCATAACTTTGACCACACTTCCCATCTGTTGCTTTAGAATAATTCTGTCATAGCTTCTGCCTATTTGTATGCTGCATGTTTGTTATGAAGTGGATTTTACGCATCATTATGGTTAATTTGTTTTATGTAGGATAAAGTAGTTGATTTAAAATTGCAATGGTGCAAACCATATATTGAACGAATTCATACTTTTAAACAATCTATAAATACTATACATGTATGTTTTAGTCCTTGGATTGGATGGAAATCTATACTCTTAGTATACTGGCATCAAATTGGAGGAACACAAAATTTTAAATAAATGTTCGATAACGTTGATCACAGTTGGCAACCAGGACTTGAAACATCGTGATGATGAGTTGCACTCTTAAAACCTTGAAAGGCTGAGTGGATGATAGTGTACAAGTGCTTTTGCTCCAGCTAATATCACTGTTTATTATTATATCTAGATAGAACTTTGCTTTTAGTTCAACATCAAAAACACACACTTATCACTCGAGCTACAAACATCGAATAAATAAATACTGCTACATGGCCACAACGTTTATTTTCGGCAACGACATTTAGAGAAATTTGGTATCAGTTGTTCCTAAGTCAATCTTCAGCTAGAATTTGTTTTGGACCCCTTAATTAAGTTATTCTACTTTTCGTAACTTTAAACGCTACCTTAAACTGTGTATTTAAACTCTTGAACTCTTTATTCACAGATAATACCGTGATAAATTTTTCAACTGTAATTTCGGTAAATTTAGTTTATTTTGATCTGTGTTTCTCACCCTAGCGATATTGGTTCACTTGTGACTGGTAATTTTTTTCTGCGATCGATTGATTTATTGTATTGGCAAGTGTTCACCTCTACCGCGATATCAGTTTGATATGGTGTATGTGAAAGGACTGTCGAATGGTAATTATTTTTACTCACTATTAGTGTCAGACGCCAGTTATATGCAATAATTTGGAATAAATTTTGGTCATTACTTGTAAAACTACTTTTGCAAATTCGTGTTAGGATGAGCAAGCATTGCTAAGATATACGTATAAAAAAGGGTAATTATCAAGGATTGAATTAACAACTTTTGTCATTACCCTCGTCATTACCCTAAAACGGGCTATTGTTGACGTTTGGAGTAACGCATGGTGTAGCAAACAATTAAATTCAAACGTTGATGCGCATGAAACACAAAAAAATGTAGGTATTTTCATTTAGTATTTTCATTGTCAATAGAAAAAGAAACCTGCAGAGTGTCAAACGTAACGTAATGGATTTTACCCAACAATCTTTTATATTAGAAATGGGTTTGGAGCAGAAACGATACTATATTTTCTGTTTTATGAAATCAAGAAAGAAGTAAAACCCAGCTTCTTCGTTTCAATCTTCGGAAACTGGTTTTCTGTTTATTCGAAACAGACTAACAGCCAACCGTTAGTAGTGTACAGGAGAACTGCGCTACGATTCTACTGACTATAACGTACTCTTACAGCCGAGACTCTAACATACGAAGATTGGCTTGTTAGACTTGCATCTTATTCCGAGACCAACTAGAAAAAAAGCAAGTTTGGCAGTATGAAACCAAAGCATTGTAAAATGATTTATATTAGAGTCGTAAAACAGTTATAGGAGCCCAATTTGCGAGGTAATTGAGATCCTCTCACTTTGTGGTAATTTTTTTTCTCGCCTGTCCCGATGCTATTATGAACTGTGATCGAAAACCGCACGTCTGCCAAACGATTTCGATTTTGGTCGGAAAATGACTTTTTTTTGTCGCACGTAGCGTCAGTTTACTAGCTTCCCAGATGCTGTTGACTGTTGCAGTTGCGGACATCTACAAGCTGGTTGAGCATTTGAGGAAAATTGCGGCATTACACACAGCTGAGTATGAAATATCGCCCTTTGACACGTGTGCTTCCGCTTTCAGTTGATTGCGTGCTACGAACGTGGCTCGAATAATCGGTGCAAACGTGTCTCTTTTGATGCTGTAGGGAAATTTATGTTCGTTGAAGTGTTTGTCGTTTGTACTTGCGTTTCCGCTACAAATGGTTATTCCTTCCCAAAGCGGGTTGTGAAGATGATGTTATGTTTGTTCTCGTAGAATTTTCTGCAGAAAAAACGACTTGTGGATATATTTCAATCGCAAGCTTAAAATCACGCAAAAGCGAAGCTCTTTCGGGGCATTCGGTCGGGGACATGTTGTTATTAAGACAATAGAGATATCACAATTCGATGTCAACAATGTGTAGTAGTTCTTTTAATGATTAAACAAACGTTTTAAAAAACCAAAGAGCTATTGCCATGAACCAATTCATCTAATAATTGAAATATTCATAAAAACTAGATGCAAAAGTACAGAAACTGTTTTAAATTCAAGAAAGTTTGTGATTTGAACAAAACTTTACTGATGACCAATTTGTCTCATGCGAAATACTTGAAACTCTAACCACAAATCGTGCAGCTTTGAATAAAAATTACCAAAGTTGCCACCCTTCTTTGTGCTGCAAGACGAGCTTTAGAGGGTTCTCAAAAGAATTACGCGGTACGCACCTGGTCCATCGGTTTCTAAGCATCTCTAATAGGTGCTATTTTTTTCTGTTCGTATTGCTTGGCTAGCATTTACGACCATTCATTGAAGTCTAACGGACAAAGGGTCCGGGAGCTGGGGAGCCACAAAGTCTTATCGAGAAAATCAGATGAATTCTCGCGAAACCACGCTTGGAGGATATTAGCCATGTGGGCCGGGGTGCCGTTCTGTTGAAAGACATAGTAATCTTTCCCGGGGAGGTCCCGCTGTGCCGGGCCACAACCTTCTTTAAAACTTCGGTGCGTGGCGTTGATTCTCCCGTTGTTCTCGATAAACACCAGCGTGAGCTTTGGAACCTCGGGCTGTCTATGTGGGACGAGGGGATGCTGGCCAACGTCGGCGCCCACATACGATCATTTTGGACATTGTGCGGCGGTTGCAAAACAAGTAGTTTCTCATCAGGGAATACGAACTCTTAACCTGCGTGCCGCGAAAGCACTTTACTACGACATCGTGGTATTTTTTCGTCGTGCGCGGTAAACAAACAACAAACGACAGCCGTTAGAGCGTTAGAATTCCGTTAGAGCGTATTTAGGATCAACGACAGATAATGCCGATAAGGGGTGTACGAAATCTAATTGCAATCAGCACGACCGAAAAGAAAAAAGTGGCCAAAATGGATCTCCATATATTGTAATCGATCACAAGCGGATAGTTCAAGCTTTCAAGAGAAACCTTAAAAGTGCATTTGAATAGAATTTTCGTTCAAGATGCGAAAAAACGTGAAGGACTACACACGTGTAAACTTCAGAAGGCACCAAATCGCAACGAAAGGCTGAATATTCTCCTACTTCTTCATCTTATATCGAGGAAAACGTACATAAGATGCACGAAACAGCACGAGAAGTTCATCATCATCATCATCAAAAATCATCAATCAGTTCATTCTCTGCTAGCGTATTTTATTCTGCAAGTTTTCTTTTTGCGTTGGATTTCCCGTCGAGTACTTGGACTGTCTTCTTGATCTCGCCAAGGGTACTTCCATGGCTGGCATCAAGCCGCCCCTTCCTGTTCATTAAGGCGATATAACCGACAGTGACTGCGTGGAGCAGTCGACCGATGGTTTCCACCAAGTGAAGTGTCGAGCTTTGGCCACGTCGACAGTGAAGTCCGAGCTTGAGCAGCTTGGTTTTAAACCAGAAACAGTGTTCCCGATGAATCGCCTATCCCAAACCGTCAAGGACGACCTTTACCGTGATGAGCTGTTCTTAGTACACTTCACTAAGAGAAGCACGACTATCTGTGCACTGTGTGACATCAAACATCTGTTTTACACCATCATCCAGTGGGAACCGTATCGAACACCGTGACGTTACCCAATGTTCGGCCATGGTACACGAAACTGCAAAATGATTCCGCGCTATGACAAGTGGGCTGGGGAGCATTGCTCTTTTACCTGCCTTCAATCTGATGGCAAAAAAAAAGCGAACTGTGGCCAAAACCATCGTGTCAAGGCAGCCTCAACAGCCAACCAGAACGGACGTCAACGAAAGCCTCCCCCGGCTTACACACCTGATCAATTTCCACCGATCCGGACCAGGCATGTGGTCCTCGTGCTGGAACCGCTTCCGCTCCTGGATAGCAGCCATCCAAAATGTAGCACCCCTGCTGCAAAATTTTCTGCGCTCTTGCCGCCGCTGCTGCTCTCTCAAACCAAGAACCCACCCCGACTCTCGGATTGTCATACTGGCGTTACCTCTGGGACGTTCGCTGGTTCTACTAAAAACGACCCTCCACAATCAACGGAGGACCTGGTAGAAATCATCTCCGCTGCATTCAGAATTCAGGGTAAATATGAAACCCGCAGTCAGCAGCTTGCTGCAACCGTCGCCCTAATCTCCAACGATGAACCATTAGCCCTTCGTTATTTCGAATTGGAATGCTTGTTCTCTGAGGAACAAACACGTCGTGCTTCTCGATTTCCTTGGCGAGAAGGAGGTCTATATTACCGTCATTATGGAGACTCATCTGAAGTCTGTTAACGGCTTCCTTCCGGGCTTTCAGCTGGTGCGATTGGAGGGATCAAAGCCGGGGGTGGAGGAGTTGCTATCGCTATAAGGAGCAACGCCAAACGTCGCCTGCTGCCGAGTTTCCAGCTTAAGACTATCGAAGCCATCGGAGTTGAAGTCGAAACCTCGCTTGGCCCAATCATCATCATCGCAGCGTACTGTCCCAAGCAAACCATCACCCGAGACGGTACCGCTGCTCAACTACGAATAGATTTGGCCAAGCTTACTCGGCGGCGGGCGAAGTACATCATTGCTGGAGACTTTACCGCTCGACACGAGATGTGGGGCAACCGAAGACAAAACCGGAATTGCATCATCCTGGCGGAAGACCTTGAGACCGGGTACTACAACATCTTGGAACCGGAGTGTCCTTCCACTCTGTCCTGGATATTTTCCTGACCAACATGGCCATTTCTGAGCTCCCAGTGGTGTTCGAGAAGCTATCGTCGAACCACTATCCGGTGGTGCTGACCTTGGGTGCCACTGCAGAAATGGTGCCCAGTCATCCTAGGCGAGACTATCATCGCGCCGATTGGGTCTGGTTCCAGCGCATCGTCGATAAGAACATTAACATCTAACATCCCTTGAAAACTACTGCGGAGATCGACCAGGCGTTGGACACCTTCCAGAGTGTGATTGCCGTCGCACGTGACTCGGCGGTCCCTGTACAGCAAACTCAGGTGAGTACCACCCACCATATCGACAGCACCACTAAACACATCATAAGGTTGCGCAGCATCTGTCGGCGCCAGTACCAACGAACTGGTGACCGATCCAAAAAGACCATGAGCATCCGTCTGACCTAGGTTATCCAGGACGCATTCAAGATTTGCGAAACCGCGAGTTTGGCCAGAAAAGAGACCAAAACCCATTCCTCCGCTTGTTCCGTCCGGGGAGGGTAAATTACTCATAATACCTGTTGAAAAGGCGAACGCGCTGGGGCAGCAGTTCGTGTCGTCACACAATTTGGGGTTAAACATCGTCAGCCCTTTCGAGCTGGCTGTTTCTGAGGGTGTTGCCATGGTCAGCAATTCGAACAGTTTGGTCCCAGAGTAGGCAAGATTGACGGCGGATGAGCCCCCGGCTTTGATAACACATTTGACCTCGAGCTCAAGCACTTGAGCCACCGCTCATTTGCTTTTGTAGCACCTGTTTTCAATCGGTGCTTGAAGCTTGGCTGCCAAAAGAAGCTTCACCTCGCACACCAGGCACCACCCGATGGTTTCTGCTATGTGTAATGACAGGGAGGGGACCTGATAACCGATAAATCGCAGGTGGCCAGGTGAAGTAGTGTTGAGGAAGTAAAGAGGCTCGTCGAGGAAAGCAGAAGAGAAATAGGAGAGGATATAGGACGAGGTGATAAAAGCTTGCGAAGAGCTGAAGAACCACAACGCCGCTGGGAAGCACCAAAATCGAGAGCGAACGGCTGTATACTGCAGTTCACTAGATTATCCTGAGGGTATGATTTAAGGAAATCCTACCTACGAACCGGTTGGAAGGACTCAAATGCCCTACCTATAGGAAGAGATACAGGCTCGATTGTAGCATATCATGGCATAGCCCTCCTCAATTTCGCATATAACATTCTCTCCCGAAATCTGTTTCATAGACAAAGGCCGTTGCAGGAAGCCTTCGTTGCTGAATACCTGTGCGGTTTTCGAGCCGGACGACCTACAACGAATCAGATGTTCACCTCAACAGATTCTCGACAAATATCGAGAGCACAACTTGAAGACATATTATCTGTTTAGAGACTTCAAAAGGCGGTGTACGATTCAGTGAAACGCACCGACTTGTGGCAGATTATGCAGAAGAGTTAATAGATCATAAGTCTCTGATGCTTCTATGTTTTGCGGACAACGTGGATATGGTCGGTATTAATTGTGGAGCTGAGAATTGGAGTTACCATGAATACTGCTAAAACGAAGTACATGGAGGCAGGCAGAGAGCGTGGTACACCTACGGACATTGGTGCTGCGGTGATGATGGATGGGAATACTTTCGAAGTAGAGCGAGATGAAGAGACGAATTGCTGCAGCCAGTAGGGATTATTACGGATTGCGTAGCCAGCTGAGGTCCCGCAACCTACACATCTGCATGAAATTTGCGCTATACATGCCGCTGATACTCCGGGCGGCGCTCTACGGACATGAATCGTGGACGTGGAAGGAGGGTGATCAGCGAGCAATTGAGGTCTTCGAGCGTTTAATCTTGCGGTCAATACTCGGTGGTAATCTAGATAATGCGGTGTGACGCAGGTCCTTGAGTCACGAGCTGTACGAAGTATACAAACTCGCTGATATTGTCAAGTTGATTAAACACGGCAGGTTACAGTGAACTGGCAACGTAGCACTGAGTTACCGTAAAAGGTTATGTTTAGCAGAGACCCGGATAGAGACCGATGACATAGAGGCAGACTCCGCCAGAATTGGACGTGTGCTGTGGACGAAGATGCCCAAGCTACGGGTGTAAGGGGCGACTGGAGAGGAGTAGCGGAAGACCGAGTTTTATGAAGGCGTATTCTTGATTCGGCGTAGGATCTCTAAGATCTGTCGGTATGCAAGTAAAAGTAAAGTAAGTAAAACAACCTGGCTTATGTTGTTTATTTACGACAAAATGGTTTTCTGACTATGCGGTACAACTCAACCGAATTTGTGTTAGGCATTCAACCGAGGTAAATTAAGTGTGTAGTAACGTAAGTTTTCTTTTCAACAGTATGCTCTTTAAAAGTGTTACTGTTCAATGCAATGTTTTAAAAATCATGGAAGGAATCTGTGGTACTAGACATCCATAAGCGTTTTTAAATCAATACTGATTGAAAAAAAAAATTGTTTCACTCCGGAAAACAGATACAAGGTCAGCTCCACATTTTCAATCAAGTGATAAGGGGATGTTTCATGTGAAAACCCATTAAAAGTTGAAAAAAGAGCTAGGACAAAGAAAAAAACTGTCGTATCATGTTATCTGTAATCTTGATTTGATTTGATACAAGGCTCTCTTTCCTGAACGATCTTTAAAATTCGATTCGGGAATGAGTTGAAAGATAGAAAGCATTCTAGCGATTGAATTTTTTTGGCTCTGACTAAAGCTCCACGCAAGTTCGATAGCATTGCATAAATAATTTGGAATTTGTTTAAAAACTAAAAGACTCTTTAAGACAAAAAAGGTTACCAAAACCATGCAAAATGTTTGGTTTCATTTACCATTAGAACTAAAGTGTCTTGAAATGTGCTTCGAAACTTTAATAACAATTTTTTGTAGTATTTTTTTTAAATTAAAATGAGCCTTGTATGTTGCTCGATGGGAAAATCAAAATCAAAAGCCGAAATGTACAGAAATGACCTAACCAAATTAACATTCCCACAACGAATAATTCCCCGACCACCCTTTTATGGCTTTTCGCAGAATCAACCTTAGAAGCCTAGTTTGCTGATAGAGCAAAGCTGTACGCATTACCCACTAGGATATCGCTTCACAGTTCCAGAGCTCCGTTTGCTTGCGTTGGCCAGCCCGAAGGCCGAATGAATGCACCCTTTTTAAATGACTTTATCACACCTCGAATTAACGGGCACAGGCGAGAAAACACTAACCCGACTTTCGCACCTCACCGCACCGGAGGACGTGGCTGTAGTCGACCGAAACGGATTTGAAAAAATAACAGCGTTAATTAGACGTAACTACACGGACTCTACCGTGGGCATCTATCGGTGCTTGCTGGCTGGAAACGAATATGAAAATTAACGACTCAGAAGAATAGATGAGCTTCCAGGTCCCAATGGTTAGCCTCGGTTGAGTCATTACGCGCATGGTGCCCAGGGATGGAGAAGAGAATATTGTCTTGGCTGATTGTTTTCCTTGTTTTAATATTTTAAGATATTACTTTCGGTTATGTTAGCTTCGTTCTCGTTTAATGCGATGGTTGCGCAACGAATACGGTTTTTCATGAAATCAAATTTTCATTTCGTTCTCGTGTGATGAACTCATTTGGGGGATGAAATTAGGATGGAATTTATTCTAATAATAAATCATGGAACCTTTAACGAGGTTTTGCAGCGCAAAAATTGGGGTGCGCGATTGCAATAAATCTATTAATTTTCTGCTTCTTCAGTCATGATGACTGATGTACATGTTGGTTCTCGGCAAATGTTTTAGCCTTTCAGGCTTTTGATTGTAAAATTCTGAATTGATTCTGCATTTGATTTTGCATTGTTTACAGAATCATCGATTTTTTCCACACTAAACAGTTTGAATTAAAGCAAATACCTACTAGAAATCATAGAAACGGCAAAATTTATTGTCTAATTAATTTTACTTACTCCATTAACAATGGAGTAAGTACAAAAAGATGAAACCGAAATCAGTTCGTGAAGCATTGCCAAAAAATTAAGCACCTAATGGTCGCATTTCGCTCTCACTAACACAGTTGTTAATACTTCTTTCTAAATATCTAGATATTGCATTTATTAAACGCTAAACTGCAACCAGCACTCTTCTTCGCCCTATCGGAAATTAGTCACAACCATATTTTTTTCCGGATTTCATTCCACTCGCATACTGTCAGGAAAAGAGTGAACAGTTTTGTGTTTTTTTCCTGTGGTATCCTATAATTTAATCAGAAAGCTCTCTTCTTCACTATTGGTAGCACTACTACGCGACCACCAGCTACAAGTTTACTGTCTAAAGTTTGTTCCTACTGAAGTGATTCGTTATGATGATGTTCAACAAGATGTCTGTATTGTTGTTGTCTCCTGGAGGCTATTGGAAGCAGCACCAACAGTTTTTGCTACGGTTTATTGGAGTGAAACGTAGAGAAAACACTAAGTATAAGGCGGCCCCGTCTGCATCAAACGGTGGAGTCACGCTGCTGCTAATAAATGCCTACTTTTGGAGCAGCTTCAGATCATGCTGCTTCTGTGCTGTGCTACGAGTTGCTTGAAGAAGTAGGAAGAAACTTTTACATAAAACTTGACGCTGGGTCAATGTCGCTGAAGTAGTCCAGCAAATATTAATCGCTGGAGCCACCGTTACCGAGGCCAGCTTTCACCTCCTGAGGCACCTGTTGAGAAGGGTAGAAATAATTGGTTAGTTTGTATATACTTCGAGCAGTTAGTTTGTTGTTTGGTTGTTTGCTGGAAGTTGATGAAAAAAGAAGTAGAAGGTTTCTGTGGAATATAACGACTAAAAATCTTAGACAGTTCTTTAGTCAACATTGCTGATAAAAACAATGATATTCAAAATATTGTAACAATGTTTTGTTTCAAGGAACCGACGCTGCCAGTTTGGCGTATCGCTGCGAAAAAGATTGAGCCTCCGAGATTGGGTAGAAAATAAACTGCTACCAGCTCTCGAGAAGCGTAAAATAATTTGTTCCAGCACCTTTACTGAGATGGCAATTCATTTAACCTTCTATGTAGTGTTAATGGTTTTACTCTAGATACACCCTGTACTTACCAGCTTCCGGAAGCAATCTTCGAAAAACAGCGTCATCGAACGGTACAGATGCCGCTTCACACCGGCTAGGTTATGACCCTCGTCCGGGTATATAAGCTGCTTGAAAAGGGCTCCTTTGGCCGATAGCGTCTTGGAGAACACCATGCTCTGCTGGAAGTGCACATTATCGTCTGCCGTGCCGTGGATCTTCACGGGTTGCCGCGGAGAAGGCGTGAAGGTTGGAGATGGGTAAATGAAATAAAAGAGAATTTAATTTTCGAAACATTCTTCACAGATATTGCTAATTTTGTGGCGAACGAAGGCATTGAGTTAGGTCAAAACATCCAGACAACCCTACTGGATGGGGGCGTTAGCTTCGTACAAAGTTATGTAATGAATAATTAAATGATTAATGACCACATACTTTATGTCTTTCGAGAGGCACACTTTACGCTTGACTTGAGTTTACAGTATCTTCGTGTACTTTATTTCGCTGTTTGGCGCATTGCACAAAATCCGCAGAGGTAGAGGATGTTTCTTTGGAATACTTGAGCATTTAAGCACTGACAACATTATTTAAGTCTATTTAATTTTCTACCGCAACCGACATAAGAGTAAAAAAGGAATTTGGAACTTCAACAATCATTTTTTTCTTGTATCTAGAATGGCATTTCAAAGGCTCTAGGATTGTTTTTTTTTATTACATTTTATGTAGCAGTATTCATGTTCTTGTTGTCAGCTCCGTATAAGTACTCTAGCCACTCCACTATGTACCTCAAAATGTTTTCAATCGGTGTGTACTCTCTCAGTTTTAATCAGGTTTTGTGAGTAAAATTGTTGCTTTAGAACAAAGTCAAGGCAAGTCAAGTTATGTTGCACGATGTTTGACTCGACATAACAATGACTTAAACAGAACATAAATGTTAATTTTGAAAAAATATACTATAATGAATTGTTAATTTACCACAATAAATTAAGTAAAACAATGATGAACCACGAACACAAAGCCTCTGACCCCAGCCAACAATTTGGTCCGTATTTCAGTTGTTGTTGGGATATAAGCACCCTTGTACAATCTGATAAAGTTGTAAATAACGTTCTATATGAGCTTATAAGTACCAAAGTGGAGGCAATATACGTACCAAAATGGTTCGCGCAGTTAAAGATATACAACTTTTTATTCCATTTCTATTGCAATAATTAAAGCATACATACAATTCCGTTTCACCCGTATTATGATTCTACCACGATGCTCTACGAACTTAAACGCAGCAGTAAATTTTCCAAATAATAAAAAAACATAAAATTGAGTAGCAACAATTTCATTTATATATTTTTTTTAATGAGAAGTACGCGTACCATTACATTCTTTGGTATGTTTTAAGTATTAAGGTTGGATACGACATTTTTCTTTATTATATTTTACAAGACTGTGTTCAGCCTCGAACCCCCAACGTTCCGTTCCGATCATTGCTCTTATTCCCTATCCTCAGAGTCATTTTACGATACTGCAAGTCATTGAATTTTATCTAGTACTGTTGAATGCTTCAAATCGTATGAACCTGTAAATCGTATATAATGTCACTTATTGTCTTCAATTTTGACCCAAATCTATTTTTAGACTCTGATGACAATATGTAACTCAATATTGCCCCATATACGAAGGAATAATAACATGCGATCTGCATTGACCTTTTTTTTAACTGTTAGGCGTTTCAAGCAAATGCAATCAACAAAGATTAAAAATCTTTCATGGCGTTGCCCATATTTATGTGAAACCCGACTGTATGTGCCATTTTTGGGTGATTTTTCTTTTATTCAAAACTGCGTTCATGATTTATACCCTATTCTTCAAATCTTTTAGGAACTAGATTTTCAAATCCAGAATTGCTGAAAGGGACATTTTAATTTAAATTAAATTTGACATAAAAATGGTATCATTTAATACCATTCAACGATTTCGTGTTTCATAATAGACGATTTTAACTGTCATGAGATAGTAAATTGTATTAAATTCATTATGCAATCCTCTTACAACTGTTATAGGAGTTTTTAAGGAATTTGAATATCAACGTGGATCACATAAATTAGAAATCTTACACTGCACTGCAATTGAGTTTAGCACTGTAGACAACTCTACTGCAATGAAACCTGATTTTTTGTGTGCATTTATACGAGGAACAATATGCAGTCATATATCACGGACTGTACGACCCATATATGTTGAAAGATAACTTGAACTGGTTATAACATGAACTTTATACAATTTCGATTGAAACTGGATGTTTATACGATTTTGTATTGCCATTTTTATATGATTTCTGGTTATCTGGGATGTTATGACTTGAACTCGATTATTTGTAATCAGGGCCTGAAGAAAGAACGCGTTGTAATTTTGATTTTTTCATTGATTCATTGATTCGTGAATGAATAGGTAAAGCCGTGCACGGGTTGAAACGCGTAAGCTTTGCGCAGTACGGATGATTAGCGATTATTATATGAAGTAGCCGAATTTACTCAGTTAACACTATTCGCCCGTATACCGATATTACGAATATGATACGGTTTTGAATGCATTGTGTCCTGGTGGTCGAATGCCCGAAGATTGTAGAATATTCATTTCGTGCGCGAACTTTGTTTTCTTAAGAGTGTCAACTACTTATGGTTTGTTCAGAAAAGTTTTAGGTAACTAAATTGTCTATCTAAAAAAAATATTTTGGAGCAAATCTGAGATGACCGATTTTTTAAACCAATTTTTGTTTTTACAACAGCATGTTCTCAGTGTAGGATCTCAAATTTATTTTTTCAGTATTTTTAAATGCAAGTTTATACATTTTTCAACCCTCAACAACTTTTGTCTATCTTTTGTTATTATTCAGATATATCGATTTATAAAAATAACTTCAGTCCTTTTCAAATGGTAAATTTTCGAAAAAAATATGAAAAATAGGCTAGTGAGGGCACACCCACAAACTTTCATTGAGTTCTGAGAGGGTGCTACAAATATTTATATCATTTGAAACATTTTAACCCTTTTCTTGAGAAACGTTCGCCCAATCGTCTTGTTGTCAAGAAATGAATTGTATAATATTGGTCATACATTTCATTAAACTTATGGTTTTTGCTAGAGAACTACGAACGTGTATTTTCCTGTATATTAAATCTTTTAAACTTAAATTCAAAGTTACTCGAATACCGATTCATTTGGAATGTTAACTACCAAGAGCTTTTTGATTTGAAATGACTTTCTGAATCTTTTAAAATCATTAGACTACAAAAATTTTGAAAAATGTTGAAATTTGAAATTAAAAAAAAAATTAATCTTCCATAAAAAAATTGATTTTGATTTCTCGATCCTGTGAAGTTGCGCAATAACTTCAAGTTTCTTTAAAAAAAATTAAAAAATATCAACTCTTATTTTTTAATTGAAATTTAGTGTTTATTTTTAATATTTATTAGTCAATAATCATTAGTGGTCCCCGTGGTTCTGTGGTTAGCGATGTCGGTCGGCTAGCTCTCCCGCACGGTTGTGATATCGGGCTCGATTCCCGATCAGGTCGAGGATCTTCTCGAGCTGGAAATTTTCTCGACACAGCGCTGGGGCACGGTGTATCGTTGTACTTATCCTACAACATGCAAAATGTGCCGAAAATAATATCGATAACGAATTCTTTCAACTAATCTAGTTGATCGAGACCGCATTGGCCCCCAGGCTAGCGTGCGATATTGTTTTTTGTTTAGTCAATAATCATTTAGTCATTAATTCCCTATAACTCATTCTCAGATAGTTTTTCTATACAACCAAAGGTTAATCTTCCGCTCAAGTCTCAAGTGGTTTATTCCGTGCAGGGGGGTAACGCTACAAAAGTTTTGAATAAAACCTATGCCAAAACGCATACGACCTTCTAGAAAATAACTCATGGGTCTAAAAAATCTCTCCATCTGTGAAAAATGTTTAATTTGCTAAGCCAAATACATGAGCAAAGTTTCATTCGAATCAAAAATGGTCGATTAAATTTTTGCGTTTTTCCAGGTCATTTGAAATGATTTTGCTCATAATATTTTCTGATAACGATCTCTGTCAATGTGTTCATTGTACAACTGTTGCGTTCTGCATTTCACACATTTTTTGTGCGAAGGTAGAGCAATTATTGAGCAATTGTTGTGCGTTTTGAGAAAACGCATTAGTTAAATATGGCTTGCATTTTTACGTGTGCCTTCGCTTTAAATTGACAATTATTTGTTTTGTTTTCTAGCACTTCTCGAGTCACATAAAAACTATTTAAATGCTCTTGCGTTGATTTTGTCAGCTAAAGGATCCGAAAAAAAAGAGAAATTTATTTCAACTGAACGTATGCGGTCGAAATGGACAAAAATCTCGAGGAACATTTCAAAAGGTCCTATCTGACATTTGTAAACAAAGCCCAATTTATACGTATTCGTTTAAAAGTGCTTCTTGTCTTCAAGCTTATTGAAAATACTACAAGGTGTACAGCCCTAGGGTTGCATGAAATGGTGCGTGGGACTAAACACTGTAATAAGAAGGATTTTTAGTTACTAAGGTTACAGAATCTGCAGACAGAAACAATTCGTTTGTTCTGTGGTTTAAGTATTTTTTTTATACGCAGCCTCCTCATAAATTTTCTTTTTAGAAATATATTGAACAACACTCGAAAGAACTTCGACTACACTTACCGTGTCGTTGTTATTGTAGAAGCATCAAGAATTTCTCGCAATGCGTCTGAATCAGAATTAACTCTATTTCTTCATAAACCAAATCCAACAATACCTACGTTATCATAATACATGGTTTGTTTTATTTAACTCTGATCAAATTAAATTTATTACATAAATCTTATTATGGAAATAATTTCGAAGCCGTTACATAGGTTCACTCATAGGGAAACATAAGAAAATATGTTGTACAAAATAATCAACAAGTTCCAGCGAAAATCATAACAATCAACAATTACAAGGAAATTAAAGGTTGTAATGATTAATTTCTGTTTTTTGTTTGACAATTTTTTTTCATTTACCAACAATTACATTCACTGTATTACGAAGACAGCTTATATACGTAAGAATATTATTTGTTGAGTTGGAAACAAAAATATATCATCTAACAATGTTGAAATGTGAACAAAGATTTTGAATGAATCCTAGTGAATCGACAAAATATTCAGAAGCATTCGTTGGCTCTTAAGCTTCTATAAATTTGTATTTTCAGAAATCTACTCTTTCGATCACGATCATTTAGTGAATATCGAAGATAAAATGTAAAAAAAAATCTTATGACCGTTGCAAAAATGCTCAATTCCAGGGTAACCATATTCATGAGATAAACTTTTAATCACTGTCAATGCAGCAGCATTGCAGTTTTTCTTTGATTTCACGGAAATAGAAGTCGTGTACCACTGCAATAATAGACGACGAGAGACCAGCGGCGTCTGCTCCACATAACATGTATATTATGCTGTACGGTATTGTTGCTTTTACCAGCATGTTTTCTTTCAAGACATCAGTTTTTATTATGCTCTGACAGCAGGTTTCGAAATTGTTCAAGTAAAAGGCTTGTTTTAAAACTTTTCGAAAGATAAATACCTTCAAGACTTCAAATTAGTCTAAGTTCATGGAAGCAAACTTAAGTTGACCTGTTGGGACGGGGAAACTCTGTCCATTTATTTTAATATTGAAGCAGGGAATATCACATAGAATGGTTGGTGTCCATTCACATCGTCTGTGCTAGGAATGCTCGCGTGTGATTGGTTCATTGTTCGCGTGAATTTTCTTGTAACTTTTTATCAATTTTCACCGTTGAGCAGTGAAATAATAATGATGACAAGCGTATTATAAAATTGTTACACTTTTATCTATCCAACAATATATTGGTTATTGTTATCCATCATGTGGTTATGCTGCTGTTATCGTTTGAAATCTGACGTAACATTTGCCAGTTTCGTTTCAAATTTTACAGAATGCATCCCAGTATAGAAAACAAAGACGTAGTCCCACTTCAATAAGTTTAGTATAAGTATATCTAATCTAATCTTGTAAATGCGGTACAACCAACCGCGTGAAAAGCGACCCGAGTGTAACTCGGAAACCGATTTATTTAGAATGTTAACTACCAAGAGCTTTTTATCCATTCTGTGCCGAACACGCATCAGTACTGGACGTGTTTGGTGATCGGTCCGATAGAGTATAAAACAAAAGACGTGTGAACAAGTGTTGGCATTGTTTGCCTGGTCGAGTGAAATAAATCCGGGTTCAAGGTCGTTCCTTTGTGCAACTGTTTCGCATCGTGACTGCCAGCTGGTGCGTAAGCCGATTTGGCTGCTGGCTGGATTGTGCTACAGCAGTGGACGAGACACAAACGAGGAAAAAGAAGAAGCCATCAGTGTCAGCGAGTCGTATCGCTGTGTGGAGTGATCTCACACCTGGCTCGCTGCTGGTGGCTGTTTGGTGCTGCTGTATTGGTGCTGCTGGCTGTAACGGCTGCTACTTCGAACGATCGGACAACCAACCTTACTGGAAGGGAGAAATAAAAAGGTACGTGTTCTTGTCAGCGCTAGTGCGCTAAACATAGCGCGATGGATGTAGATCCCTCGCCTCCCGCGCCACCATCCCCGAACCCCTCTGACCCTGACCCTTCTGTTACCCCCTCCCCTGTTCATTCTTCAGTCCCCCCTCGCCCCAGGCTTTACCCAGACGGAGCCCAGGGCAGCTATACTGTCTATTTTCGGCCAAAGGCGGGACCGAAATCGAAACAGTTGAACCTCTTGCAGATTTCTAAAGACCTGACGAAGGAGTACAAGGGCGTGACCGAAATTTCCAAGGTCCGGCCTAACAAGCTCCGTGTCGTGGTCGGTAACCTGAAAGAGGCCAACGATATAGCTTGCTCTGAGCTCTTCACACGCGAGTATCGCGTTTACATACCCGCACGAGACGTGGAGATCGACGGTGTCATAACCGATTCGAGTCTGTCCGTCGAGTGTATACTGCAAAGTGCCAAAGGGTGCTTTAAGAACAAAACGTGTCCCGAAGTAAAGGTGCTCGACTGCAAGCAATTGCGGTCAGCATCGATCATCGGTGGCAAAACAGTATACACTCCGTCAGACTCGTTTCGAGTTACGTTCGCCGGGTCTGCACTACCAAGCCACGTCTCGATCCACCGGGTTCGTCTCCCTGTGAGGCTCTACGTGCCCCGCGTCATGAACTGCCTGAATTGCAAGCAGTTAGGCCATACAGCCGCCTACTGCTGCAATAAGGCACGTTGTGGCAAGTGTGGGGAGTCTCATGCGGAAGATTCTTGCAGTGTTAACGCTGAAAAGTGTATTCACTGCGGAGAAAATCTGCATGAGCTCTCGACATGTGCGGTGTACATGCAGCGCAGGGATAAAATAAAACGGTCTCTCAAAGAGCGTTCAAAGCGTTCCTACGCTGACATGCTGAAGAAGACCGTTACCACTTCTCCCGTTACTTCGAACCCCTTCGATCTGTTGCCCTCTGAGGAAACCGATTCTGACGATTCACCAGCGGGAGCATCTTACGCCAATCCTGGGGAGTCTAGAAAGAGGAAAAATATTTCCTCTCCTAAACTTCCCAGAAAAGGTCCTAAGATTTCTCAAAGTGAAATGAAAGATACAAACAAACCAAACAGTGCTGCGGAAAAACCGAAGCAAACTCCTCCTGGGCTGGCAAATTTAAAGTCCCAGAAGGAGTTCCCAGCACTGCCAGGAACATCTAAAACCCCAGTTGCTCCTTTTACACTCCCAGTTGATGAAACAAACTCTGGATTAGTGAAATTTTCTGACATTGTGGACTGGATTTTTGAAACTTTCAATGTACCCGATCCAATTAAAATTTTTCTTACAGCATTCCTCCCAACAGTTAGATCATTTTTGAAGCAGTTGACTGCCCAATGGCCTCTCCTTGCAGCGATTGTATCCTTCGATGCCTAATTCAACTGCGTATATGAAGGATTCTATCTCTGTCTTACAGTGGAATTGTAGAAGTATTTTACCAAAAATTGATTCGTTTAAAGTTTTGATAAATAAAAACAAATGCGATGCATTTTCCCTTTGTGAAACTTGGCTTACTTCAAATATTGATCTCACTTCCATGATTTTAATATTATTCGCCTTGATCGAGACACCCCATATGGAGGAGTACTTTTAGGGATTAAAAAGTGCTATTCTTTCTATCGTATTAACCTCCCCTCGATTCCAGGCATCGAAGTTGTCGCATGTCAAATGACAATACAAGGTAAAGAGCTTTGTATTGCCTCAATATATATTCCTCCCAGAGCACAGGTTGGGCAACGGCTGCTCTTTGATTTAATAGAACTTCTTCCCTCGCCACGTTTGATTTTGGGAGACTTCAACTCTCATGGCGTGGCTTGGGGTTCCCCATACAATGATAACCGCTCCTCTTTAATCTATAACCTTTGCGATGACTTCGACATGACTATTTTAAACAACGGTGAAATGACACGTATCCCGAAACCTCCAGCGCGCCCAAGCGCTTTGGATCTATCCTTATGTTCGACGTCGCTACGGTTGGATTGCACATGGAAGGTAATCCTCGATCCTCACGGTAGCGACCATCTGCCTATTCTTATTTCAATTACTAACGGGTCAACTCGCATGCGACCAATTGACATTCCGTATGACCTCACACGAAATGTCGATTGGAAGTTATACGAGGAAATGATTTCAAAAGCGGTCGAGTCGATTCAACATCATTCACCACTTGAAGAATACAACCTCCTCGCGGGCTTGATTCTCGACGCCGCGTTGCAAGCCCAAACGAAGAAATATCCCGGCGTAACGATCAAAGAACGGCCTCCCACTCCGTGGTGGGACCAAGAGTGCTCCGATGTCTACACGCAAAGATCCGACGCGTTTAAGGCCTACCAGACGGGAGGTATACCTGGCGACTATTTACGGTATTCGGAGCTTGATACCAAGCTTAAAAGCTTGGCTAAAGCAAAGAAACGTGGATATTGGCGTCGGTTCGTGAACGAGACGTCGAGGGAGACATCGATGAGCACTCTTTGGAACACAGCCCGAAGAATGCGGAATCGCGTAACGGTCAACGAAAGCGAGGAGTCTTCAAGTAGGTGGATATTTGATTTTGCCAGGAAAGTATGTCCGGACTCTGTTCCTGAGCAAAATATTGTTCGCGATGCGTCTTCGGGCCACGACGCGATAGAATCACCTTTTACGATGGCAGAACTTTCAGTTGCCCTCCTGTCCTGTAACAATAACGCGCCTGGATTAGATAGAATCAAATTCAACTTGTTGAAGAATCTACCCGGCAATGCCAAGAGGCGCTTGTTGAACTTGTTCAATAAGTTCCTGGAGCAAAACATTGTACCGCAGGATTGGAGGCAAGTGAAGGTGATCGCCATCCAAAAACCAGGGAAACCAGCTTCTAATCACAACTCTTATAGGCCGATTGCAATGCTATCCTGTATCCGGAAATTGATGGAAAAAATGATACTCCGTCGTTTAGACCACTGGGTCGAATCAAATGGTCTACTATCAGAAACTCAATTTGGCTTCCGCCGTGCCAAAGGGACGAATGATTGTCTTGCGTTGCTTTCAACAGATATTCAGCTGGCGTATGCTCGTAAAGAACAAATGGCGTCTGCGTTCTTGGACATTAAGGGGGCTTTTGATTCCGTTTCTATTGACATTCTTTCGGGTAAACTTCACCGACAAGGATTTTCTCCAATTTTGAACAATTTTTTGCACAATTTGTTGTCCGAAAAGCACATGCATTTTACGCATGGCGATTTGGCAACTTTTCGCATTAGCTACATGGGTCTTCCCCAGGGCTCATGTTTAAGCCCCCTTCTTTACAACTTTTATGTAAATGACATCGACGAATGTCTGGCAAATTCATGCACGATAAGACAACTTGCAGACGACAGTGTAATCTCTGTTACAGGAGCCAAAGCTGCCGATTTGCAAGGACCATTGCAAGATACCTTGGACAATTTGTCTGCTTGGGCTTTACAGCTAGGTATCGAATTCTCTCCGGAGAAGACTGAGATAGTAGTTTTTTCTAGGAAGCATGAACCTGCTCAGCTTCAAACACAATTAATGGGTAAAACGATTTCTCAGGTTTTGGTACACAAATATCTTGGTGTCTGGTTCGACTCTAAAGGCACCTGGGGTTGTCACGTGAGGTATCTGATGAAAAAATGTCAACAAAGAGTGAATTTTCTTCGTACAATAACCGGACAATGGTGGGGAGCCCATCCAGGAGACCTTATAAGGCTTTACCAAACAACGATATTGTCTGTTATTGAATACGGGTGTTTCTGCTTCCGCTCCGCAGCAAACACACATTTGATCAAACTGGAGCGAATACAATATCGTTGTTTGCGTATCGCCTTAGGTTGCATGCAGTCGACCCATACGATGAGTTTGGAGGTTTTAGCTGGAGTACTACCATTGAAAAACCGCTTCTGGAGCCTGTCTTCTCGTATTCTAATCAAATGTGAGGTCTTGAACCGTCCCGTGATTGAAAATTTTGAAAGGTTAATCGAACTTAATTCTCAAACCCGTTTTATGACATTGTATTTCAATCACATGTCCCAAAATATTAACCCTTCTTCGAATATTCCAAATCGTGTCGACTTATCAAATACTTCTGATTCTACTGTGTTTTTCGATACATCCATGATAGAAGAAACTCGTGGAATCCCGGATCATTTACGCGTGCAGCAGATCCCTAAAATTTTTTCCAATAAATATCGAAACATCAACTGCGACAATATGTACTACACTGACGGATCACTTCTTGATGGGTCCACTGGCTTCGGTATCTTCAATAACAATTTAACCGTCTCCCATAAGCTCGATAATCCTGCTTCTGTTTACGTCGCAGAATTAGCTGCAATTCAGTACACCCTAGGGATTATCGAAAAAATGCCCACGGACCATTATTTCATCTTTACGGACAGTCTCAGTTCCATTGAGGCTCTCCGATCGATGAAAGATGTTAAGCACTCTCCGTATTTCCTGGGGAAAATACGGGAACATCTGAGTGCTTTATCCGAAAAATCTACTCAGATTACCTTAGCGTGGGTCCCTTCTCACTGCTCGATACCGGGTAATGAGAAAGCGGACTCTTTGGCTAAGGTGGGCGCAACAAACGGTGATATTTATGAAAGACCAATTGCCTTTAATGAATTTTTCGCACTTGTACGTCAGAATACGATCATCAGTTGGCAAAATGCTTGGACCAGAGGGGAATTGGGAAGGTGGTTACATTCCATAATCCCCAAAGTATCGACGAACCCGTGGTTCAAGGGGTTGGATGTAGGTCGGGATTTCATTTGCGTGATGTCCCGGCTTATGTCCAATCACTATAGATTTGACGCGCTCCTCCGTCGTGTTGGGCTCGGGGAAAGTGGTATCTGTGCCTGTGGTGAAGGTTATCACGACATAGAGCATGTGGTTTGGTCATGCCCTGTACACCGTGACGCCAGGTCTAAATTAATAGCTTCCCTGCAGGCCGAGGGTAGACAGCCGGCTGTTCCTGTTCGTGATGTCTTGGCGAGCCGTGACCTATCCTACATGTCCCTTATATACGTTTTCCTGAAATCCATCCACGCCCCAGTCTAGTCCCGTTCCCCTCCGTCTACACCCAACAAAACGACAAGAACACGTTTGAACCTTAAGCACAAAACCAGCAACCAGACCCCGCACAACAGAACCAGGACCCAAGGACTACGAGCCTCTGTCCCAACTCACGACATCGTGGCTCAGCAGAACGAATCCATACATGCCATTCGACGATTATCAGACGACCATTGAACAACAAAACACTGATTGGAAATCCCATGCTAGTTTCAAGTTAGACTTAATTTCAGCTCGTAGTCGGCAGCGAGGATAAAAAATTTGCTTTAGTTTTTAAGTCATCAGATATAATTGGCGCCGTTAAACATTAAATTGTATTTGTGCCGTGTCAAATAAATGTTATGTGAAGAAAAAAAAAAAAAGAGCTTTTTATTTGAAAAAACTGTCTGAATTTTGGAAAAAAAATTATCTTCCATATATAATTTGATTTTCATTTCTCTATCCTGGATTTTTTTTAAAGTTGCGTAATGATAGCAATTTTTAAAATAAAAATTAAAAAATTTCAACTCTTTTTTTTTAAATTGAAATTTAGTATTTTTTCAAATTGAAACTCTCTACTGAGGAAATGATGACGTGCGATAAAGAGTGCAGCGTTACAAAATAGCTATTTAGCGAGGCCGACCAATACGTCTTGCGATGGTGTAATCGGAAACTCATCTGACCGGAGATTAGAAGTTGTGGGTTCGAGTCCCACCTGCTGGACTATATTTTTCGTAAAATTTCTAATTAACTATTCCTCCAGTTAATACATTCTTCAATCGTCAGCTCCGTATTTACTGCTTGAAATAGAAATAAAAATAGCTTGACTTGCGTTATAGTCATTAAAAATAAGAAAGATTGAAATTTAGTTCAATACAACAAATCTGTTTTTCACAGTTTATATTTTTAAATGAAACCATATTAATTCCTTATAACTCGTTCTCAGACAGTTTTTCTATGCAATCGAAAATTTCTGAACTACAAAGTATGACGTCACACCCCGCGCAGAAAACCTTAATCTTCTGCTTAAGTCTCGATTGGTTTATTCCATGCAAAGGGCACGTACGGGATCCGAAAAGTCCTGGTAGCGTAACGCCACAAAAGTTTTGACGTTGGACTAACGTCTATATCGAAGTTAGGCATCTGGATTTGAAAATCTAGTAATACAACCAGGGAAAACCAGGGAAAAGTGGTCAGGATTTGAGCGCTCATATATCAGTCGTTTCTTTTCAGAATTTCGAGGTTTTGGCATCAACCGATTAGAAATTCTTTTACGGTTGAATTTATGTAACAAAACTAACCTATTGTTCGAGATACTTTAATAAAAAAATTGATGAATCACATCGATTGTTTAAATCATACCGAGCAACCAATCACCACCTCTCTTCACAAGCACAGTCGACACTAACGGATACAATCGATCTGACTTTGTAAACAGTCTCGCAGCTTTCAACCAATAACGAGCTCGCTTTCGGTAGCTGAAACAGGTGTGTCAACACCGTTTTAATATGCTTCTTTTATCATTACCACTAAACAGATTCTAAACACCAATGGCTTGATTGATAGGGGAAATATTGCGCAAGATTGTCATATAATAATTTAAATATGTTTTCGATACTAAACTAGTTAAAAGTTGTGTTAAAAGTCGTGCACATTCAACCAATCACAAGCTCGCTTCTACTTTGTTCGCGGATGGATTTTTGCTTTGGGCTATATAATAGCCTGCGTCGTCTCATAGCAGTCATCAGTTAACAAGTGGAAGGTCACTAGAACGGTCCTGAATAACCAGCAGCGGTGGCTGATTCCAGTGGCGAAACTGAGCTGCAGCAGAACCTGAGCGGTGGTATCAGGCAGCAGCGGCGAAGGTAGTGGGCAGCTGCATTTCTTCATTCAGTTCGGTTCCCCTTCGATCTGAGTTGGACCCCACCAGGAGTAATCCAATTCAGATATCGTTGGGTGAAAACGGCCAGAAACTGCACGAGCCAGCACCGCCACTAGGAAAGCTACCGCCATTTAGTGTGTGTGCAGTGTGCACATATAGCGTATGTGCATCTGCATTGCTATGACATTTGCGATGACAGGGATGGCGCTGTTGCGTGTGTATGGCTAGCTATAGCGTGTGTAAGACATAGCATGTGTAGCATATTATGGCCATTGCGTGTATATCTTCAGCGTGTGTACGGATAGTTATAGCGTGTGTGTGGATAGCTGCTGCGTGTTAAATGATTAGTTATAGCGTATGTATTAGGGTGGGGAATCGTTATATGGAAAAAACGAAATTTGATAGCAGAAAGCCAGAACCAAGTTTGTTTTGTTCCTGAATTTGGCTTGGCGCATTGCATTTCAAATTTATATGGAGATTTGTATGGAAAAACCAACTTTTTTGCATTTTCCATACTAAAGAGCTCAAAATGGCTCAAGCCATAGGTTTCATTACTTCAAACGGTAAGTTTTTTAATGCCTTACAACTTGGCCGAAGACACTAAAGAGTTAGGGTGTGCCAAAAAAATACTAGAGCTGTTCAAAGTTGAGTATGTCGAAATTTATGTTGCAAACCATTTTTTCTGCCAACACTGCCAGTGTACCGGCGTCAGTCAGATTTCCATCAGAAGTTACCTCTGAAACATGTTCTAGATTATATCTACGCCTAGAATATTGACCTAAATTTGTTTACTTGATCCAGCTGAGTGTATAAAGTCGTTACGACAGGTTACTTTTGATGGGAATCCTACTGACCGGTACATTGGTAATGTTAGCAGAAAAGAAGATTTTCTGCATTTAAATCGACATACTCAACTTTGAACAGCTGTAGCTCTTCTTAGGGACATCCTAGCTCTTTTGTGTCTTCTACAAAGTTGTTAGGCATCTAGAATACTATACTTTAACATAATGTAGTGCATTTTTAGAGCATTATTGAGCTCTCTAGAAAGGTAAATGCAAAAAAGTAGGTTTTCCCATATAAATTTTCATACAAATTTGAAATGCAATGCGCTAAGCGGAGACAAGACCAATCGACTTCAGGTAAGTTTAGGGTTGTTTGGGATCCCAAAAGGAACCAAAAAAACTTGGTTCTGGAAAATCGATCATTTTTCCCCACCCTAGTATGTATGGATAGTAATAGCACATGGTTGGATAGCTCATGCGTGTGTATAGATAAGTCTATCGGATGTATGGATAGAAATAGTGTGTGTATGGATAGCTTTAGCATGTGTATAAAAAACTATACCTACAGCGTGTGTATGAATAGTTTTAACGTGTGTATAGATAGTTATAGCATGTGTGTGGATAACTATAGCGGGTGTTTATCGAAGCCCGATCAGAAAGAACAAACAAAAATGTAACAGAAGTTGTTAGTTTGTTACGGGAAAAACCTTACAGGCTGTGTTTTCAATTTGGTCCCGTTAGGTGTTAAAATAACAGAAATTATAACAGAAATGATTCTACTATTATCAAACACATATCAAGATTTGTTACTAATATATCAGCTTTCTAACAAAATAAGATAGTATATAGAACAATATAATAACAAAGATTGTTAGAAACAACAGGTTTTGATAAAAACGAAAAATTAGTTAGACTTGTTTCAGAACTACTTCATTTCACGTTTTGTTATTATAACTCATTCAGATTCAATTTTGTTATCACATTATATGGAAAAATACAAAATTGTATCAAAATATGTTATTTGTGTCTCACGTTGATATAATTTTGTATTTTTTTAGTTATGCTCTTCTGATCGGGAGATTATTATTGTCATTAAAAATATTAAAAGGTCTTAACGAACACAGTTGTGAATTTGAATTTACAGCAGCGATTTCAACTGCTTAAGCCAGTCTTTATTCATCGAGGAAAAATTACTGCCTATGAATGATCAACACTTATTTACTAGAAATTTCATTTAGATCTAAACAGGTTCTTTTGAGTATCATAAATTATTGGTAAAAAGAGTTGCAAGTTTTCTCAATGAGAAGCATTCATTGAATTTTCGTTTTTGTTTCTCGGTGCGCGGTTTTGATTTTGTTTCTCGCACACAGAGAAAGAAACAAACTTTTCGCTATCGTGAAAAATAACAAAAGAATTAGAAATACTCTAAATCGCAATTGAAGAAGTTAAGATATTTTCCTGTCACTCACCAAAACCTTGATAACAACTACCGAAAAACGTGTAACTGAACTCTTGCTATATTAAGTTATTGAAATAAACGTTTTTTTTAAATACATGAAGTTATATGCTGGGCTGGAGATAACCTAGCATGAGTTTTATCGATTTAATGTCAAACAATTTTTAAATTTAAAATTTTCGTTTAAATCGTTCTGGGCTCCATTTTCAGATAGTTTTGTTAAGTTTGCTTTTTGGTTAGATAGGAAAATTTTACCAATTCGCTCAATTAAATGATTGTCTTGGTAGTGCAGCTACGAACAAAGGTTTGATTCGAATATGTATGAAATGACAGCGATTAAATAAAAGATATCCATTCTTTCAGTATATATTATTATTTATAACGTTTTAACGTCTTAGTATTCAGAAATGCACTGTTAGATAAAATTGCAGCAAACACTAGAGTTGCAATTCTCTCTATTATTTGTTTTATTGTAATATAAGAATACCGTAGTCCAACGTCATGCGGTCGTGTCTTGAATACCACCCTCCTACTTTTTTAATAAAACCTATAACAAAAAGCATATGCCGTTCTTGAAAATAACTCATGGGTCTAAATAATCTCTCTATCTGTGAAAAATGCTTAATTTGTTAAGCTAAATACGTGCGCAAAATTACATTCAAATCAAAAATGGTTGATTGAAGTTTTGCGTTTTTCCAGGTCATTTGAAATGATTTTTGTTCATGACATTTTCTGATAACGATCACGGTCAATGTATTCATTGTACAACTGTTGCGTTATGCATTTCACACATTTTTTGAACGAAGTTAGAGAAAATATTAAGCAATTATTGTGCGTTTTGAAAAAAAAAAGGGTAATTATGGCTTGAATTTTTACGTGTGCCTTCGCTTTAAATTGACAATTATTCGTTTTGTTTTCTAGCACTTCGTGAGTCATATAAAAATTGTTTGAAAGCTCTTGCATTGATTTTGTTAGCTGAAGGACCCGAATAGAAGAGAAATTAATTTCAATTAAACGTTTGCGGTAAAAAATGGACAAAAATGGCCGATTTTTCATGGGTTCACCTCCATACGCACTGGAAAAGAAATCCGTTACCACGAATCTTTGCGAGTTTACTTCTATAGTAACCGATTATATATGCAAAGGATTTCAAGTCGACTGTATTTACACAGATATGAGCAAGGCATTCGATGCGGTTAAGACTGCATTCTTCGGTCGATTAGTGACTCCGGCATTGGCGGTCCACTCTACAATTGGTTGCGAACATATTTAGTGGGAAGAGTTCAGTATGTTAAAATAGAGGGACACGTCTCTGCTTCGTTCACTGTGAACCTCAAGGAAGCCACTTAGGACCACTGTTATTCGTACTCGTGATGAACAATCTTCCAGAGAAATTGACTAATGCCATGATTCTAATTTATGCTGATGATGTGAAAATTTTCTTGCCCGTCAAAACAAATGACGGTTTATTTCATGAGTGTTAATTAATTGTTTTTTGTCTTTAATTTATTGTGTTTTAATATTAAGTGTGGATAACGGGCATAAAGCCTATATATATTCCAGAAGAAATAAAATAAAGAACTGATGATCCTACCCATGCAGCACCAATTGTAGTAACTCGTGAATCAGCAGAAAAAAAATGAACAGCGCTGTCAGCCGAACTCTAGCCGTGATGGTGGAAACTGTGAAGCTACTTGATTCAAAAGTGTGAGCGTTCAAAGGTACTCCGTCGTGTCGCCATTGGATATCGTGCGGCAGCTCGTGGACACCGGATACGCCCGTGTCGGCATCTACAGCATCTTGGCAAAAACAGAGCATCGAAAGAAAGCCAGGTTTCGGACAGCCGATAACCCTGGACGAAAAGAAGCTACGAAGAATGCTGAAGAAAAAGACCGCAGGAAAAGTGGCTACACCGCTGCGCTGCGGTCGGTGCAACCGGCCGAATAGTGAAAAGTACCTGGCGAACATGGACAAACAGGCCAGGAAGCGGCAGTCCAGTCCACTGGTCTCGGAGCTGCAGGCAACGACGCAGCGATGGTAAAGTCGATTTTTCCGGCAAATCGCGACGTGGCACAGTGGTTTAAACTCGAAAAATCCTTATCGTTTTCGATTTGACTGTGAAATATTGATTTTATGTACCCAGTGTCTTCAGCAAGTTTATTTATTTATTTATTTCGTCAAACAAAAGTAGACTACATATGTTTAAAACTAACTTACATGCTATATGCTATTTATACTAGTGGGAGCAAAAAAAAAAGAGTTTATACATAATTGAATAATAATTTCTTCACTTGACGGATTATTACAATGAATGTTTTCTATCGATTTAAATTGCGCGTTGAATTGAAATATTGTTTTAATTTAGTTCTCGACACAGAAAAGTCAATTGCTTCACAGTGTTGGTTATACACTAACATCATTTGATTAATTGGCCCGTATTAAGCATAATTGTTTCGTTGATGATTTAAAGAAAACAAAGTCCGAGTTCGTAAATTTCTAGAAGGTACATAAAGATTGAGTTTTGATAATATTTCGGGTGAATCGACACGTTGAGATACGATATCGTTAACAAATGACATCATTGCGAATTCACGACGGGCTTTTAATGATTGGATGTCAATAAGTCTACAGCGTTCGTCATATGATGGTAGGGGAAATGACGTCCATCGTAGATTACGAAGTGCATATAACAGGAATTGTTTTTGCACTGATTCTATTCTGTTTACATGTGTTGCAGAAAACGGAGACCATACAATGCTACAGTATTCTAAAAGTGACCTGACATAGGTATTATAAAGTGTTTTTATTGTGTATGGATCTTGGAAATTATAGCAGAAACGTTTTATAAAACTTAGCATGTTACTAGCCTTATTAATAATTGTATTGTAGTGATCAGTGAATGTTAATTTTGAGTCGAGTATGACTCCTAGGTCCCTAACTCGTTCACTTTTCTCTACTACCTGATCTCCTAAGGAAATAATATTGCTTGGCATGGTTCTTTTTCTGCCAAAAGCCATCGAACTACATTTTTTTACGTTTAGCTGAAGAAGGCTTTTTTTTACACCAAATGTAAAAATATTTTATCTCGTTACGTAAAATATTTACATCATCAGCGTTTTTAATTTCAATGAAAAGTTTTATATCGTCGGCATAAATAAGAATTTTTACATGTTTTAGAAAAAAGCAAATGTCGTTTACAAATAATATAAATAGTAGAGGGCCCAAGTGAGAGCCTTGAGGAACTCCTGAGGTTACCTGAATAGGTTTCGATATTCTACCTTTAAATTTGACTGTTTGTTGACGATCTGTCAAATACGATTCAATCCATTTGAGTAATTGTGGATGAATTCCAATTTTTCGTAACTTGAAGAGAAGCAAGGGTATATCAATGCGATCGAAAGCTTTACTGAAGTCAGTATATAAGGTTTCAACATAATTACCTTTATCCATTGCGTTCAAAGAGAAGTTAATAAACTCGAGTAAGTTAGTTGTTGTTGAGCGCCCTTTGAAAAAACCGTGTTGCGTTGGGGTAATTCTATTTTTTATTTGGTGGAATAACTTTTTGTTTATTATTGCTTCAAAAAGCTTAGGTATACAGGAAAGAATGGCTATGCCTCGATAGTTGCTAATGTCGGTTTTTTTACCAGATTTGAACACAGGCACTAGATATGAGTTTTTCCAGAATTTCGGGAAGCAACCGGATTCCAGCGACATATTGAAAATCAAGAACAGTGGGGAAGTTAGCTCTTTAGCTAAATGTTTCATGAATGCTGGCGGGATTCCGTCTGGTCCCGGACCTTTAGACGCATCCAGAGCTTTTAAAGTATCTTCAATTTCGCGTGCGCTGACATGTTCAATATTGAAATAGTTGGGAAACTCAGGAAAGTTGGTGAAGAATGTATAGTCACGATCAGATTCTGAGAAAGTTGTATAATTTTGTTGAAAAAAAATCAGCAAATAGATCAGAGATGTATGCCGGGTTCTCTTCAACTTTGTCATGCAGTTGCATTTTTGAAGGAAAATGTTCAGATTTTAACTTTGATTTAACATATTTGAAAAAAATTTTTGGACAGGATTTCATTTCAAGCTCAGTCTTTAATGTGAACTCTTCAAACGCGTTACTAATGGCATCGTTTAATTCGCCGCAAATGTTAAGATAAGTTGTTGAAGCAGCACGATTTTTATGAGTTTTGTATTTTTCATGTGCTTTTTGTTTTTTGTTTTTTAAGTTTTTAATTTGTCTATTGTACCAGACTGGGTATTTGGAATTGCCATGACGTCTTATTCTTTTCAATGGTATTTCGCTAATAAATAAATCAGATAAAATGTTATAAAAATTTTCTATAGCCGAATCGACGTTTCCGTCTTCAAACAATACATCTTGCCAGTTGATACTATTTAGTTTATGTTTTAATTCATCATAGTTTGCTGACTGAAAGTCAAAAACATCTTCTATATCTATTCCATATAATAAGGCCTTTCTTCACAACAAATGAAAATATCAAACTAATATATTCTACAAAAATGCGAGGTTTTGCAGAATGAACAAAATCTTAGAACATCTTGAATTGTTTCGACGATTACAGAACAAGTTATGGACGAAAAACTAATTTTGAGGTGAGTTCCTCGTAAAACTCTATTTCGTCATCTCAGACGTACAGATAGAAGATTGAAGTGTTCAGCAATTCTTTTCCATATAGATTTTCCTACAATTTTGCTGAAGAAAGCAATCTGATATTTTGAAAATTAGAAAAATAGTTTTTTTATCTAACTACTAAGGGGATTGATGAAAAAACCGAAAACGCCAAAGGAAGGCCTTATTATATGGAATAAACTGCTGAAGACACTGGGTACATAAAATCAATATTTCACAGTCAAATCTAAAACGATCACGATTTTTCGAGTTTGGACCACTGTTCGTGGCGGTGGTGATGGACGACGAGACCTGTTTCACTCTGGATGGCAACGACTGGTAGGGTGCTTCGTATTTTACTTTCGCCACTAAGGAAGTGAGCACCGATGTAAAGGTTATTTCACACGCCAAGTTCCCTAAGAAGATGCTGCTGTGGCTGACAATCAGCGAGAACCGTTTTTTTCGCTCCGGACTGGCCGTGAACGGGCAATGTTCTTGCGAAAACTGCGGAGGAATTGATAAATGAAACGAGAAAAGAACTCAAAAACATGCCTACACGCTTGTTTTCGTCCGCCATGATGAACTTTAACTGCCGGAAAGCTACTCGCAGGGGCGTAGATTTTTTTTTTGAAAGTAAACTAATATGATTAACTTACATGGAAAATTTATCAAACTCAATTACAGTGCATTTTCGGTTTTATCACGGTCAAAAAAAATTTACCTTGAATTTGTCGAAACCGTGAATTTAGCGAAATAATAAAAAATGTTTTTTTTTTGTTGGAATCAATTGAAATTTTCGATATTTTTAACAAAATGATGCACTATTATAGTTCAATGGAATTTATGTTCAAGATACAAATAACATAATATTTCTCTCCATACCATTTTCGCGAACTTTCTCACGGTAATTATAAATGCAATATGATTTATACTGCACATTTTTTAGCATAGTGAGGAGAGTCTAATGCTTGTTTATGTGAAACTGTGAAACGGCTAGAATCTATAATTTTCAAATCCGCGTTCTATGAGCACCAAACTGTAGGGCTATTTGAGCTGTTAACAGATTTTCTTTCTCAACTGCTCGAAAAATACATAATTTCTGCTCCAAAGTCAATGTACTCCTGTTTTATCAAAATTTTGACACAAGTAAATTGTAACAGGTATGACATTTGGTTGCTTGAGAAAACTGATTGCATAAATAGAGTTCATAAAACTATACATATTCAAGGACACAAGGCACGAGTGAAAATGATGTTTCAGATACACTTTCTACAACTGGAAGTACACTATTCTTGATTTAGATTTTTTTTTTTTGAAAAAGCGTGACAAAACGAAAAAAGTGTGAGAAAATCGAGCGTGAATTTGGCGAGTAGCGATAAAAACGACTCTTGACACAATCGAAAAAGCACTGTAAATGTCGTAGTTATTTTTTACCATCATCTTTTTTTTCCCTTGTAGGACCTTATGACCACTGCTACCATTAGTTAGATATATTGTGGTATACTCCGCGTTAATATATATGCACTGTCAGTTCGTTCCATCACTATGGGTATCAGTGACGGTCGCCCTAGGACTTTGCATTTCCCCCCAAGAAGGAATGCCCTCTTTGATAAAGTTCATTACGTTTGTTAGTTCAGCATTGCATACCTCATTAGGCGTAAGGACACCTTTTTCAAAAATACGCTGTCTTTGCTGAAATAATGCGCCGCATGGGCACAGTAGATGTTCCGAAGTTTCTACTTCAAGATTACAGAAGCGACATATGTCTTCTGTCAGTTTACCTATTTTTTAAGGTGATACCTACTCGGACAGTGTCCAGTCAGTAGGCCAGTCAACGTACTTAGATCAGCTTTATTTGTACTGAGGAGGTTGCGGGTGATTCTATTACAAGGTGTAATGAATAGTTTAGATTGTCTTGCATTGGAAGTAGCCCTCCAGTTGGCACCAATCATCATTGCTTCCCAGCCTCTGAGCTCTGATTTCAGGCAGGATGTAGAAACCCCACAGAATGGCTCCGGTCCGAAGAATGCAGTTGAAGAACCAATTCTTGCTAAGAGATCGGCTTTTTCATTTCCTTCTATACCACAGTGACTAGGCACCCAGTATAGATTTACATCGTTTGTTACAGTCAGTTGTCGTAGGGATAAAATACAATCCCAAACTAACTTCGACTGGCATGTGTAGGCTTTAAGTGCATTAAGAGCTGCTTGACTATCAGAGAAAATACAGATATTGTCATATCTATATTTTCTAGCTAAACAAATATTTGTGCATGTTAGGATAGCATTTATTTCAGCTTGGAAGACTGTGGGCCACTGTCCCATTGGAATTGATATATTAATTCCTGGTCCAGTAACCCCAGCACCAGTAGATTCACCCATTTTAGAGCCATCTGTGAAAAACAAGAGTGTTCCTGGGCGAGTTTTAGAACCTCCTCTTCCCATTCGCTGCGAGAGGATTCAATCACTTTGAAGGGAATATTGAAGTTAGTCTTGGATTCCATCCAGTCTTCATGCATTGTTACTAAGTTGTTCAGTTGAAAATCTTTAAGGATTCGTAAGTGTCCTTCTAGATCCCCTTCCTGAAGAAGTTTAACGCGTTTGAGCCTGAGAGCTCCTTTTACCGCTTCAAGTTGCACATATTGATGCAAAGGTAGAAGATACAAAAGAGCTTCTAAGGCTTTGGATGGTGCGCTGGCTAATGCTCCAGTTATTGATAGGCATGCCAGACGTTGTAGCTTATCCAGCTTTTTCTGAGCTGATGTTTGTGTAGTTTTAGGCCACCACACTAATGAGGCATACGTTATTCTGGGTCTCACTATAGCCAAGTAAATCCAATGAATTATCCTTGGTTTGAGTCCCCACATCTTACCAAATGTATTGCTGCAAGCCCAAAGAGCATTGTTGGCTTTTGAGATTGCGTACTCCAGATGGTCGTTTCAGTTAAGCTTATGGTCAAGCATGACACCTAGGTACTTGGTTTGCTTGGATACTGTGTTTCTCCCAACTTTAGAGTTGCAATATTATACTTTCTCTTTCTTGTGAATGGGATAATGACTGTTTTAGAAGGATTAACATTTAGTCCTTCCTGCTTACACCATTTGAGTGTGTAGTTTAGGGCAGTTTGCATTCTATTAGTAATAGTAGGCCCACATTTGCCCCTAACTAAGATAGTAATATCATCAGCAAATCTAATGACTTCATAACCTAGGTTTGTTAAGTTGTTAAGAAGATCATCGACTACCAGAGACCACAATAAAGGAGATAAAACCCCTCCTTGCGGGCATTCTCTTGTTGGTTTTGTCGTTAAAGTTGATCTTCCTAAATTGGCTGTGATTAACCGATTGTCTAACATAGCAAGTATCCAGTTCGAGATGCATATGTCAAAACCCCGATTTATCATAGCTTTCTTTATAGATTCGTGAGAGGCGTTGTCAAATGCTCCCTCAATATCAAGAAAAGCTGCCAGAGAGATTTCCTTGGCATCAAAAGACTTTTCTAGTTTTTAAACCAACGTGTGAAGTGCTGTTTCAGTTGATTTACCAGCTTGGTAGGCAAACTGGAATTTGTTCAATGGTCTACTGTTCAAATATGATAATTTGATATGTAGATTGATGATTTTTTCCATCATTTTTAAGATGACAGACGCTAGACTGATTGGTCTGTATGCTTTGGGACTCGTCCTGTCACGTTTTCCAGCCTTAGGAATAAATATGACGCGGACTTCTCGCCTTTTACTAGGAATGTAGCTTAGTACCATGCTAGCCCTAAACATCTCTACCAGAAGGGGGACTGTAATATCCTTACTCTTTTGTAAAAGCACTGGATAAATCCCATCCGGTCCAGGCGATTTAAAGGTCTTGAAGGAATCCACTGCCCACTCAACTCTTGACCTCGTGAAAATAACACTGGCTATTTCTTGAACTCTAGTCTTGTCATGAATTGAGCTAGACTGAGCTATATAGAAGTCCTGTGCGTTATCAGAAGTCGAATGAGTCGAGCCAGGGAAGTGTGTATCCATCGAGACACTAAGTGTTTCCTGAGAATCTGTTGTGAATTGACCATTTTTATTTTTCAAACTGCCTAGTCCATTGGTGTGATCTTTAGAGAGGGCCCTGTGAAGTCTGGCTACAGCAGGCAAGCTTTCAACTTGCGCACATGTAAGCTTCCAGTCCCTTCTCTTCGATTTACGAATCTCTCGATTGTATTCGGTTAGACACCTTTTATACTCTGTCCAATTACCGGTAGTTTTAGCTTTGTTAAAAAGCCTTCTGGATGATTTTCTAAGCTATTCAAGTTTACTGTTCCACCAAGATACGTCCCTGCTAGAAGTTTTCCGTTTCAGCGGACAACATTTTTCGAAGGCTTCCGTTATATTGGCTAGAAAAGTTGAGGAAACAGATTCAAGCTGCTCGGTGGAAGAGATGTCCACTGAGAGTAAATTCTTGTTCTAAAGTGTGGAATTATAGCTATCCCAATTAGTTTTTCTAGGGTCCCTGAATGTTTCAGTAACGAGTTCCACTGAAACATAGTCAAACATAATCTGCTTATGATCCGATAATGATTGTTCATCTGACACGTGCCAATTCCCAATCATACCGGATAATTTTGAGCTGCAAAGTGTTAGATCAAGAACTTCTTGTCTAATTCTTGTAACAAATGTTGGATCATTACCTTGATTACAGATGTTAATGTTGTGTGCAATTAAGTATTGAAGTAAACATTCACCTCTAACATCGATGTTGCTTCTGCCCCAGACAGTGTGATGGGCTTTCGCGTCACATCCTATGATGAGCTGTTTGTTCTTAAGTGTGCAGTGTTGGACAAGCGCGGCAACTTCTTTGGGAGGAATCTCAACGTTGTCTCCCGGGAAATAGGCAGAAGCAACAATGATCTCCGTAATTCCTCGGGTCGTTGGAACCTCCAATTGTATTGCCACAATGTCTCTACTGATGAATTCTGTAAGGGGTGCAAATGTTAGATTTTCCCTTATAAGAATTGCTGCTCTAGGAGTAGTTTGTGTACTAACATAAAGAAGCTTACATTTTGGTGTAGAAATTCCTAGTATTTTATTCTTATTGGACCAAGGTTCTTGGATTAAACCTACGTCCAGGTTTTCACGGGTGAACCTTCTGCATAGGACGCTACTTGCTCCTTTTGCATGGTGAAGGTTCACCTGAATAAATTTAATATTATTCGGCATTGTTGTTTTGGTTTCTATTATTCAGAGGCGCGAGGTGGTCCATATGATTGGAATGGTTTCCAAAAGTGGGTGTGCCCGTTCTCATCGTATTCATAGCCGGGTCTGCATGGCTTTTTGATTGACGGACAGCGTTTGCAGGTTTTCCATAGTCTGACCATCATCCGAATAAAGTCAATTTTTTCCGCAAACGTTATCGCATGATGATTTCCAATTGCGTTGACAAAGACAGAGCGCATCCAATTAAATTTAGATCAATTGGATAGTGGTTCTGTTTCTGACGTGGGACACGTATTACCAATTACAAGCTGGTTCCCGCTTTGCTTGCTTTTGGCTGATTACTGATTCACTATAAATAAAGGATGTACGAAAATCAATCACTCATTTAGCTTTGGTTGGCCGTGCTGCACAGACAGAGCGTTGCGATGCGTACTTCTGGCTGGTTAGACCGCATCACACATTGCAGCGGTAGCATTATCGACAGCGGTTAATTTCGTTATTAGTGGTTAGGAGAGGTTCCGGAATGCTATCTTAGGCGTCGTACACAAATTACGTAATGCCAAAAATCCAGACGTAACAACAAGTTATGTTCGATATGATTCCACCTCCTTAAATTACGTAACCCTAAACAACCTGCCCCCCAGTGAGAAAATTGAGGTTTCGCATTCAAAAATGGCATCGTAGCCAAGGGTACATGATCAAGCAAATGTCCGTGGAGAACTGTTCTCAACTTTAATACCAGAACAAAGCAGAGCTTCACCGTAGGAAGGCCAAAACCCTCAACAGGCAAAGTTGCCCCGACAGCGAGAGTTATGGTGAATTTGGTGAATGATATGACTGATGCTGCTCGCTACCGTACAAAGACAGCATTTTACTAAAGGAAGTGCCGCTGCATCAGCTGGGCCCGCCACTATCGATACTGATACCTGCTGCAACTGCTACTATCCGCTGCCACTGCTGCTGCTACTGCTAAGTGCTGTTGTCGCTGTCTAGTACTAATATGAGCAGCTTCGGCTGAAACAGACTCTCATATAAGCCGAATAGCACATTCCAAATTACTAGGGGTTATAATTCTGTCTACCGTGCTTGGGAAAATAATGATATAACGACCAATCAGAGGTCGAATTTTTCGTTTTGACAAGGTTTTGACAAGTTTCTTCTTGACAATTTTCAATACCACAATAGTTTGAATAATAAAATTACAGTTCTCTGCACTTGGGAGAATTCTTAGAAGATTTTTCAATCGATTGCTGCAAGAACGAAGGAAATCCATCGTAAAAAAAACTAACCGATTTATTAGCATTTGAAATTGGACATATTTTTCACTTTTTCCGGTTTTAGATTTTCATTTTTCATCCCTATGTAGCCGAACTTCCTGAGAAACGTAGTCAAAAAGTGCTGCTCCTTGATAATTATAGCTTTTTAACCATTCCTGTGAATTCATCTTACGTGAGAGTTCGCATAGTAATTGCTCGCCGGGTTCGTAGCTTCAACGTTATGTTTACGAGAAAACCCATTTAAGTCCCTGAGAAAAGGGGGCACCAAAATTCACAGAAATGGTTAAAAACCTATAATCTTTCATTTTTTCTAGTTTGACGTTATGCACAGTCTTACTGGGTTGCGACGAATATTTCTATTACGCATCTGTAGCGAAATATGATTACAGTTTCAATTTGATAAATTATTCTCTCAGTTTCGTTACGTGGTGTGATGACTTTCTATTATGGAATACGAATAATTCACGCTATTTCATGTTTCAACCGTGGTTGCGAATAACAATTTTCGTAATCTTCCGTCCAGTCTGCGTTTGCGTATAATTGGCACTAACTTATATACTTTCTTATAAGACGTTTCATCCTTATTAATGAAGTGTTGTACACGTTTTTAAAACGGATTTAGCATTATATTAAAGGTTATAAAAACTAAGTATGTACAATTTCGAAATAAAATGTTTAACAACAATATTTAAAAGCCACATTTCGTATATTGTATTTTCAACCTGCTGTGTTTATAGCCCCGTTTAAGTTTTTGTACACTTATTGGATGCTCGCAGCTCGATAAATTTTATAAATTCAATTTTTTGCGTTTATCGTTAAGTTGGAACGGAGCAGTAGTTTAAATGAGCTTTAACATATTGTTTAAACCCCAAACATAACCTGCAAAGATTCACCCCATGTGAACAAAGCGCTGCTTGTGCACGGATTAGAGCTACCCGCATAAATTGCTTATATATTGTACAGCCTTCTAAAAACTAAACTCACCATGAGAAATTGCTTATCTCGCAGCTTTTCAGCGTGTTTTGATAAATCACTGTCATCATAGCCCTTGTAATTGTCGGTAACGTTCGGCAATCCCATGTAGCGCTCCGTGTACGCCGAGTCTGTGCAAAAGGGGATTGGGTTGAAAATAATTTCATCGGATGGCTGGCAGTGCAATTTACAGCCCAACTTACCGTAGAGCTTCCAGTTAGTGACAGGAGCAACACTGACGCCACACTGAAACAGCGTTGTCGGGCTGGCCATAGCTAGGGTTGCCGTATAGCCACCGTAACTCCAGCCCCAGATGCCAACTCGTCGCTTGTCAACAAAGTGTAAACTATCCCGGAGATACTCGGCGACTTCGAGCTGATCGGACACTTCCACGGTACCGAGCCGCCGGTACACTTCGTGCAGCAGCTGATAGCCCTGTCCACTGGAACCCCGACCATCGATTTGGGTGATGATGTAGTCTTTAGTTCCAGCCAGATATGTGTTCCAATCGATGCGCCACTTGTCGGTTACGAGCTGTGTTCCAGGGCCCGAATAGCTGAGGGGTGGAGAAAATATAAGATTGTGGGATAGGAGCTAAAATTTTGATTTTACTATCGTACAAAATCCACGGCATAGAGCTTAAACAAATCAATTTAATAAGAATTCCATATCAATTCAATAATAGGTCAACTCTAGTAAATACAGAAGTGCGTCAAAAGGCCTCGAATTAATTGTTCGCCGGATTCGTCGCTTCTACGTTTGCTTACGAGAAAACTTATTTAGGTCTCCGAAAAAGTTATATTCGTTAGAGGCACCAAAATTCACAGAATCGCTTGTAAAGATTTGCCTCCTTTGCTTATGATAGAAAATTCCATATTATTCCACGCAAATTTAGGGTATCGAACGTCTTCATCAGTGGTTTTCTTCGGCCCCCTTTGCATAAGATTGCTGCAGAAAAACTGCCGAAGAAAACCACTGACGAAGACGTTCGATATGTAATATTGCACATAATTTTCAAACAAAATCTAGGTTTACGTCAGAACTAACTAAAAATTAAATGAGAAAAAAATTTACGTGACGTGTATTATTCAGATTTTTTTACTGTGTATGAATAACTAATCTATTCCTATTCCAGGCTCAAATAGCCAGGGTGACAGGAAGTCGATTGATAGTTAAAAATTCCCAACATAATCTTTCAATTCAACATTATGCCATACTTACACGTGAACGATCATCGGGTACCGTGTGATTTCGTCCTCGCGCAGTCCGGGAGGCAGGAACAGGCGCACCTGTGCATGATAGCCTCCCGAAATCATTACAGGGAACGATTTGACCTGTGGCAGTGCAACTCTGGAAACGCGCTCCACCAGCGCTGTATTGTTCTGCAGGTAGAATAGAACCTGTGTGGGACTTTTGCTCGGATCCAGCAGAATTCGATATATGGCACTGAATGGCACCACTGGGCCGAGGCACTCTATCAGAGCAAACTCGTTGCTGTTGGGCGCGAAAGTTGCCGTAAAAAACTGGCACGGAGCTTGCGGAATGATTGGTGGTTCTTCTGCTTTTCGCTTCTTTTTTGGAGAGGCCGTTATCACTGGGATTTCAATGTACTCCTCTTCGTCCTCGCCGTCGTCCTCCCAGTCATCGTTCCACTGTTGCTGCACCCGGTTAGAGGCCTTAACCATGGTCACCTGATGCGAATGGCCACTGTGTTGATGAAAACAGGTAAGACACCGAGGAGCACGGGGTGATGTGCCCTGTTTGGGAGGCAATGATGACGCCCGGTATAAATGTTGCTGCCCGGGTGAGTGCTCTGGGACGCCCAAATAATAGCTGTTAAAGAGTGACGGGTAAAGTGTAAAAATCGTATAAAATCGAATCTCTCGGTAGCAGTGACATTCACTGTCAGGTTCAGGCGGCCTGTAGCCAGTAGGACCATAAAGCAGACTCACAGCAAGCTAGATATACTCACATAAAGTTGTTGGTCTGATCCCAGTGGAGTATTTTATTCACCTCGAAGCGGCCATGTGTCAATGGAATGATACGTTTTTTGCCGATGTGTACATGCACCAGATGTCGGAAATGTCCTGCAGGAAAAAAATAAAATTCAATAGAAAAGGCTTGGGTAAAAAAGTTCGGTCAACCGAATCCATAACACTCTTGTAGTATAAACAGTCGAATGGAGTAGAAAGAAAATCGACAATATTATGCTATCCTAGCTTTTGTGTGCTCAAAATTTGCACTATAGAATAGTTGTTTATTTCAAGTTGCGTAACTTTGCATGCATAATCCGATATGCAATAAATTCGATAATCATTTTGAGATTCAATCAATTTTCAAATTTATAGACACTTGCGCTTGATTTACTGCTAATCAATCATGTTATTAAAGTCCCAACCGTCTGTTGTGTCAGTCGACTAGACCGGGCTTTTATGGCCAAGCTTAAAAACGTCGGAAATAACTTCATAACAAAAGAGGTGTGCACACCTACATCAAAGCATGTTTTGGCACCCTGTCTGCCTTACCTGCCGCTCCGTCTCGTAATGGTGAAATGGCAATGTAGGAGCTTCCATTCTGGCTGAAAAAGGGAACTGACATCTCATCCACCCAGCCGCGCCCGTCGCCACTAATCCGATGTGTCTGTGTACAGAGAGCGTAAGAATTTATAGGCGGAGAAAAAAAAATTCTACATTATCTTGCGTGTGAAAGAAAGGTATTGGCTGATCAACAATAATCTTTTCGAAAAAATATTTATTTTTCACGAACGAATGGGTTTTGATTGAGAACGGAGCTCGACTCCGATACAAAGAAAGTCTTAGGCGATAAAAGGATGCGATTATATCGGTTACATTTCGGTTGATAAATGATTTTGGATTGATGTGGACTAAAGTTGAAATTGTATGGTGTGGTTTTCAGAATTGCTACATGCGCAATATAAAACATAGCGAATTAGGACCATTTTAACTATCACATAATTTATGTTTGCTAATTTTGTAAAGTTGCTCTTGAGGAAAAATTATGATTAATGAAGGCTGTAACTTTGTGTGGTAGCCAACATTATAGCAGCGAATTTTCATTCGAGTTGAGAAAAAAAGTTGCTTGGTATTTTTTTAGCATATTGGTTCAACGTTTATACATTTTTTTAACTGCAAGTGACCAATACTGCATTACCTTTTCATAGCGTTCCAACCAAAGCTATTTTCTACGAGAAAAGTAAGCATTCTAGAGCAGTTTTCGTTTCAGATTCAAAATAATTGAGAGAAACAGGTTAGCGTTTAGTTGGATTTTCATGCGAACCTGGGTGTCGTAAGCTGGTCAAAAAACTCTGAACGCTGCCGTATCCTCAGGCAGATTTGCAGTTGAAATTTACCGCTTACCAGTGTGAAAATTGAGATTTATTGTTTCAATTTCACAGCTGGGAAAAGTCCGCTTCGTCTAGCTCGTTTAGCTCGATTGAGGACGTGCTTGAATGGAAAGTTTTGAGTAATGCAGCTTTCTAATTTTCGGGGCGAACATGGCCTCAGAAAGGGTGCCTGTTTTTCGGAGAACAGAGGCCGACAAATTAAAAAAAAAACAGCAATGGTAATTTGCAAACCTGGTCTTGACAGCAACAATCCGACAAAGGCCTTACTAGATTCGTTTTCTGTACCAAAAACCAGTTTGACCGTGAGTTAGTCTACCAGGGTCTACGTCGGATTCGAAAGCATGATTGAAATTGAATTTTATATGTTCCATTTTGATTTGATTGTGTTAGCTTTGTGGGCGTGTTTTGCCGTCTGTATGATAACGCTTGTGGTTTATATGAATGGCATGTACGCCTGTCTGGCTGCTAATGGGCTTGTAATGGATTCTTGATGGACGTAAAACAAATAACTGTAACGAAATTTGCCGTCTTTTAGCATAGAAGTATACACCACATTCTCCAAAAAAGACCACAAAATGGAAATCATCTTATTTAATTTTCAACTTTAAATGTGGTTCGAAATACGAAATCCAATTGCAAAAAAAGGTAAGTAACATGTGTTTAACAAGCAAACAGCATTTCTTAAGGCTGCTCTAGTGCCTTCTAATTTGCTAGGATTTGTAACATTTACTCTGTATGCATTTGATAATGGCATTTGTTCGAATCGACCTACACTTATTTTTCTTTTAACTGTAAAAAAATGAAATAAAACCAATTCTTCGGCTCAAGTACTGATTACACATAAATTGTTTACCTTCGAAATATACTTTCCTGCTCAAGTTTACTCGTAGGCAATGTTGATGATCGATGAAAAAATAATAATAAACTTCGTCTGTCAGTTGATTGAGATAATCGTCATGAGTGAATAAATTCATTTTTTTGCTGGGATAAATTCAGGATAGCTCTGCAAACCGATTGTTCAATATTCGAAAATAGAGTATGTGTGTGAATACGAGAGAGAAGAATCGCGAGATTATTATCGGAAGTGAGAAACGATTGCAATCACTTGGACAATGTTTTCATTCTTTCTGAGATAGAAGTGTTGACAGCAAAATGGATTTTACATTGTTTTACAGAATGTTACTCACTGACATCATTAAGTAACAAAATCAACTGTTGTTTATCAGTTTTACTTTCATAGAAGGTTTGCTTACTGTTTTTTTTTTTGTTCACACAACATTTATTTGACACGGCACAATACAAATTAATGTTTTACGGAGCCAATTAAATCTAATGCCTCATGGTCTAGAATATCTTATAATCTAAAGGCAAATTCTTTACCCTCGCTGCCGACTACGAGCTGAAACTAAATCTAATACTAAAACTAACATGTTTTTTTTTGTTTCGCTGTTAAATTGGCACCTTGATGCTCTTCAAGTAGCTATAAACATGTAGCATGTATGGCAAGTTTCGCTGAGCGAGAATATCACGAACTGGCACATAGGGCTGTATTCCTCGGGCCCTGAGGGTATCCAAAAGTAGAGATCTGGCGCCGCAGAATTCAGCACACACCCAAACCTAGAGACATCATGCGAATGAAATCTCGTCCTACATCCAACCCCCGAAACCAAGGTTTGATGGAAACCTTGGGGATGATGCTGTGTAGCCACCTCCCCGGTTCTCCCTTATCCCACGAGGCCTGCCAGTTGACAAGTGTACTCTTACGTGAAAGTTTTAAAAATTCATTGTAGGCAATTGGTCTGTTATAAATATCACCGTTAGTTGCGCCCACCTTAGCCAAAGTGTCCGCTCTCTCATTGCCCGGAATGAGAAGGGACCCACACTAAGGTAATCTGAGAAGATTTTTCGGATAAAGCACTCAGATGTTCCCGTATTTTCCCCAGGAAATACGGAGAGTGCCTTACATCCTTCATCGATCGGAGAGCCTCAATAGAACTGAGACTGTCCGTAAAGATGAAGTAATGGTCCGTGGGCATTTTTTCAATAATCCCTAAGGTATACTGAATTGCAGCCAATTCTGCGACGTAAACAGAAGCAGGATTATCGAGCTTGTAGGAGGCGGTAAAATTATTGTTGAAGATACCGAAGCCAGTGGATCCGTTGAGAAGTGATCCATCAGTATAAAACGCATTGTCGCAGTTGATGTTTTTATATTTGTTATAAAATATTTTAGGGATCTGCTGCACGCGTAAATGATCCGGGATTCCACGAGTTTCTTCCATCATGGATGTATCGAAAAACACAGTAGAAACAGAAGTATCTGATAAGTTGACACGATTGGAGGTGTACGAGGAAGGATTTATACTTTGAGACATGTGATTGAAATACACAGTCATGAAACGGGTTTGAGAATTAAGTTTAACTAGCCTATCGAAATTTTTAATTACCAAGGGGTTCAAAACCTCACATTTGATGAGAATACGAGTAGTCAGATCCCAAAAGCGGTCTTTTAATGGGAGAACGTCCGCCAAAACTTCCAAACTCATCGTATGGGTCGAATGCATGCAACCTAAGGCAATACGCAAACAACGATACTGCAATCGTTCCAGCTTGATTAAATGGGTGTTTGCAGCGGAGCGGAAGCAGAAACACCCGTACTCAAGCACCGACAATATCGTTGTTTGGTAAAGCCTTATGAGGTCTCCTGGGTGGGCGCCCCACCATGATCCAGTAATTGTCCGGAGAAAATTCACTCTTTGTTGACATTTTTTCATCAAATACCGAACGTGACATCCCCAGGTGCCTTTCGAATCGAACCAGACACCAAGATATTTGTGTACCAAAACCTGAGAAATCGTTTCACCCATTAACTGTAAGTGGAGCTGAGCAGGCTCGCGCTTCCTAGAAAAAACTACTATCTCAGTCTTCTCCGGAGAGAATTCGATACCTAGCTGTAAAGCCCAAGCAGACGAATTGTCCAAGGTATCTTGCAATGGTCCTTGCAAATCGGCAGCTTTGGCTCCTGTAACAGAGACCACGCTGTCGTCTGCAAGTTGTCTTATCGTGCATAAATTTGCCAGACATGCGTCAATGTCATTCACATAAAAATTGTAAAGAAGGGGGCTTAAGCATGAGCCCTGGGGAAGGCCCATGTAGCTAATACGAAAAATTGCCAAATCGCCATGCGTAAAATGCATATGCTTTTCGGACAACAAATTATGCAAAAAATTGTTCATGTTCAATTGTTGGTGAAAATCCTTGTCGGTGAAGTTTGCCCGAAAGAATGTCAATAGAAACGGAATCAAAAGCCCCCTTAATGTCCAAGAACACAGATGCCATTTGTTCTTTGCGAGCATAGGCTAGCTGAATATCTGTAGAAAGCAACGCAAGACAGTCATTCGTTCCTTTGGCACGGCGGAAGCCATTGAGTATCTGATAGTAGACCGTTTGATTCGACCCAATGGTCTAAACGACGGAGTATCATTTTCTCCATCAATTTCCGGATACAGGATAGCATTGCAATCGGCCTATAAGAGTTGTGATCAGAAGCTGGTTTTCCCGGTTTTTGGATGGCGATCACCTTCACTTGCCTCCAATCCTGCTCCAGAAACTTATTGAACAAGTTCAACAAGCGCCTCTTGGCATTGCCGGGTAGACTCTTCAACAAGTTGAATTTGATTCTATCTAACCCAGGCGCGTTATTGTTACAGGACAGGAGGGCAACTGAAAATTCTGCCATCGTAAAAGGTGATTCTATCGCATCGTGGCCCGGAGACGTATCGCGAACAAATTTTTACGCAGGAACAGAGTCCGGACATACTTTCCTGGCAAAATCAAATATCCAACGACTTGAAGACTCCTCGCTTTCGTTGACCGTTATACGATTTCGCATTCTTCGGGCTGTGTTCCAAAGAGTGCTCATCGATGTCTCCTTCGACGTTTCGTTTACGACCCGGCGCCAATATCCACGTTTCTTTGCTCGGACCAAGCTTTTGAACTTGGTCTCAAGCTCCAAATACCGCTCAAAGTCGTCGGGTTGACCTTTCACCCAAAAAAAGGCCTTAAACGCGTCGGATTTTTCCGTGTAGACATCGGAGCACTCTTTGTCCCACCACGGAGTGGGAGGCCGTTCTTTGATCGTCACGCCGGGATATCTCTTCGTTTGGGCTTGCAACGCGGCGTCGAGAATCAAGCCCGCGAGGAGGTTGTATTCTTCAAGTGGTGGGTGATGTTGAATCGACTCGACAGCTTCTGATATCATTTCCTCGTATAATTTCCAATCGATATTCCGTGTGAGGTCATACGGAATATCAACTGATCGCGTGCGAGTTGATCCATTATCAATTGAAATTTGAATAGGCAAATGATCGCTACCGTGGGGATCAAGGACTACCTTCCATATGCAATCCAACCGTAGCGATGTTCACCCATAAACATAAACATAAAGATAAATCTAAAGCACTGGGGCGCGCTGGAGGTTTCGGAACGCGTGTCATATCCCCGTTGTTTAATATTGTCAAGTCGTCGCAGAGGTTATAGATCAAAGAGGAACGGTTATCATTAGAAGGGGATCCCCAAGCCACGCCGTGAGAGTTAAAATCTCCCAAAATCAAACGTGGCGAGGGAAGAAGTTCTATTAAATCAAAGAGCAGCCGTTGCCCAACCTGTGCTCTGAAAGAAATATATATTGAGGCAATACAAAGCTCTTTACCTTGTATTGTCATTTGACATGCGACAGCTTCGACGCCTGGGAGGTTAATACGATAGAAGGAATAGCACTTCCTTATCCCTAGAAGTACTCCTCCGTAAGGGGTGTCTCGGTCGAGGCGAATTATATTAAAATCATGGAAGCTAAGATCTACATTTGAAGTTAGCCAAGTTTCACAGAGGGAAAATGCATCGCATTTATGCTTATTAATCAAAACTTTAAATGAATCAATTTTGAGGAGCCAGCAGGAGACTTTTAAGAGGATCAGTTATGTTGAAATTTTCAAAAATCCAGTCAACAATATATGAAATCTTCAGCAGTCCAGATTCTGGATGAATCTTGGACGAAAAAGAAGGAACAGTTGGGTTTTTTGATGTTCCTGGAAGTGCCGGAAACTCCTTATTTGAATTCAATTTTGCCAATCCCGGAGGAGTTTGCTTCGGATTTTCTACAGCACTTTTTTGTTTCTTAGTATCAGTCACTTCAGATGGAGACGTTCTCTGTCCTTTCCTAGGAAGCCTAGGAGAAGAAAGGTTTTTCCTCTTCCTAGATTTCCCGGGTTCAACAAAAGAAGATTCCCCAACTGAATCGTCAGAATCAGACTCATAGGTGGCAAGACCTCGAAGAGATTCGGGGAAACCAGTTTGGTGGCAGCGGCATTTGAGCATTTCTGCGAAAGTGCGCTTAGAGCGCTCTTTCAGAGACCGCTTGATCTTGTCTTGGCGCTGTTTGTACGCGGGACATGCAGACAGCTCATGCGGAGTCTGCCCACAATAAAGGCACTTTTCAGCACCCTTATTACAGGCGTCATCCGCATGTTGATCTCCGCACTTGTCACAACGTGCTTTATTGCCACAGTGGGAGGCCGTATGGCCCAACTGTTTGCACTTGAGGCAATTCATTACCCGCGGTACAAACAAGCGCACGGGCAGATGCACCTTGTTCACGAGCACATAGCTCGGCAGAGCAGACCCGGCGAAAGTCACGCGAAAAGAGTCTGAAGGGGTGTAAGTTTTTACAGCCTTGTCGAGCGATACTGAATGTAATTGCTTACATTCAAGTATCTTGGCAGGTTCAAGGCTAGAATCCTTGAAAAGGCTTTTTCCAGCCTTCAACAGGTCCTCGACAGTCAGACTCGATTCGCTGACCACACCGTCAATCTCAACTACGCGAGCTGGAATGTACACGTGGTACTCCCGCGTGAAAAGCTCACAATCAGCAATCTCGTTTGCTTGCTTGAGGTCGGACACCAAAACACGCAGCTTATTCGGGCGTACTTTGGTAATTTCAGTCACGGCTGTAAACCGTGCCAGATCTTTACATATTTGCATTGTGTTCAATGCTTCCACTTTCGGCCGGAGAAATACAGCCCCAATACCAGCTTTGCCCTCCGGATACTGCTTAAGCCGATGGGTAGCTTCCTGCGGTGTTCCATTCTTAACCCTTGGAACTTTGTATCCGGGAGGGCTAGGCGGTAGAACGAGCGGGTTTTCATCCCCGCGTTCGTCGTCCATGTTGGACGCGTAAGCCACACACGCAAAATGCCAATCAACAAATAATATTGTAGAAAAAAAAAACCAAGAAAAAAAAACTACTAATCTTCTGCAGCCGCTCTCCACCGCAATCAGCGCACGGGCGATGCCAATCTCCAGTCCTTCACACAAGAGTCCGGTAGCAAAAGCTGCAGCCGCTCCAGCCACACAGCAGCACCAGTACAGCCCACCAGTACCAGTACCAGTACCAGTACCAGTACCAGTATCAGTACCAGTACCAGTACCAGTACAGTACACCAGTACAGCAGTACGCCGGGTACTGGATCTCTCGCAGTAGCGACACAACGTACAGTCTGTGGCGTACGGTAGCAATAGGCGATGATGCGTTTTTTTGTCTTCAATAGACGACGGCAACGAGCAGCAGTGCACACGCAATACAATGCACGGTGACCTTGAAAGCGATTAACTGGTCGGCACTATCGAGATCGAAATGAAATTGCGACCGAACACGACGAGAGCACAATTCGGAATGGTTTGCTTACTGTTGTGTGCTATGAAAAGATCCCAAATTTGGTATCGTTTGGAATACCCCCCTCTGTGGGACCCCTCTTTGTCGCAATGTCAGGCATTTTTTGTTCAAACTTTCTTTATTCTTTTTCTCACAATTCTTATACGCAAGATGTCCGCAAAATACTGAAAGATAATTTGAAAAAAAAAAACTAAAAAATTCAGAATAAATCTAACTTTTGACCGGAAGTGTTGCCAGATATATTATTTTTCTATTTGAAAACTAAATTTACATTTGTCGGGAAGTGCTACCATTTCTACTTTGAATTTGATAATTTCGTCGTGTTCCTTGAAAAATTTCACGTAAGAAACAATTAGGGGAACTGCTCCATTATTCATCTCAGCCCGTATATTCATCTCATTCAACATGTAAACACAACTGAAAATAGGAAAAAACGCATATTTTCTAATCCACGGAATGGATTCTTCTCAGTTCACTTTAGATTCCTCATAAAGAATAATCCTCAAAAACTCACTTAAAAGCACTAATTTGATATTATAGTCGGGCATCTGCACTCGAAAACTCACTTAATTCAATCACCTACCTCAGAAAACAAAATCCGCGCATCGTTCTATACGGCTACAACGGGACTCGTTCAGCAGCCAACCAACGTTTTTTTTCATCACTAGCGGACCACTTTTTATTTTAATCACTAAACACAATCACTCACTACACTAAGAATACTTTAATCCTTGAAATGTTCACCTTAAATTTCCTAAAACAAGCTTGAATTAGCAGAATTATATGAGATGAATTTCTATAATTCCTAAATTTCAACCGTATGTATTCTTATCTGTTTTCACTGCGTTGAAGAAAATCAAGAGTTGCCAAATCAGTTTCTGTTAATACGAAAAAATCATACTGAAAATGTTGAATTATTCCGACATAATTGACACAAATCTACAGCACTGTAGTGGTTTCCTAGGTTACCTATTTTGCACGTTAACAACTGCAGCGGATGTCTAGGTAACTACTACGACGTTATAATGTGATGTGTTTATAATGTGATTCATTCATGATTAACAGTGTGATGAATTCAGGGGCATCGTGAGATGAATAATTGAGCAGTGATTCAAGTTTTGAAATGGATATGGAAGCGTTGTGAAAAATGGTTTGTTTTACAAAATTCAGGATAAATCTAGCTAATTTTACCAAATATACAATGCTAAACGATTCCATAAGAGTACGTAAGCATATTTAGCTTATTTGTTCAATGAATATCGGCTTAATGAGATGAATAATGGAGCAGTTCCCCTATCACTCTGAAATAATATGAGTCAATCTCGTGATATACCATTTTTACCAAACAAGTATTAAATTTCTCCATTTTATATCAAACAATCATAATTATTAGCAAATGTCTATTAACTTTCTAACCCAAAGAACAAACCAACAAATGATTTTTAGGGTTGTTCTACCAATCAAGGAATCCAACAATATTTTTTTCTTTTCGCAGCAGTGTTGCCATTTTTCTCTCAATTATGTCCCAAGAATTAATTATTTCATTAAAAGTTATATCGACACCAACATTGAGATTTTACAAATTGAACCTAGATGAATAATTCCCCCAACTTTGAGCCAAATCCGTAATGGTCGATGCCAAGTTCATGCTTTTTCGTTGTCACTTCGTATGGAATGACTTTTATATATATTCCGGCAATTGTTTGAGAAATTAGCTATGCTAGTCCACCGAAATGCGAAACATTGTGATTTTACCCCTCAACTATTGTGCTATTGAAAAATGTAGAGCCGTTTGACAAAAATGCTTCTTTTGGCCAATCAGAAATGAAAACAAGGCCAAATATTAGGCGACACTTTCAGTCTCAGTCTAAATCAAACTGAAACACCTATTGTTGTTGTTTTGGTCGCTCGAGGGCACAATGACACAAGTACTGGAAGTATTACTCTCAGTAATCACGTATTAAAACCTAGCATAAGTTTAGTCTTTATTGTCTATCCGATCACTGTTGCAAGAGGATGATTCACTGAAAAGTGCAAGTAGAGCTGCGGTAAGTCGCAGCGAAGCAGGCGGCGATTTCAAATATAATGTGTTTGTATGGTTTTTACGACAACCAGTGTTCTCAGGTGTTTAGACTTATCTGGATCATCCAGATTTTTGAACATGTTTCCAGATAGGCAGATTTGATATCCAATTGGGTCCTACAGGTTTACCAGTTTCATTCTCACTTCTTGAGTTTAAAGTATCGCAACAACCTTAAAAATGTATCGCAAACCGAAAACACTGAAAGAAGAAAAACGATACGTGGTGAAACAAGTAAAAGACCAATTTTTTTAATCACGTTTTTTTTTTCTGAAAAGGCATCTTTTTCAATTAATATATAAAAACTGGTATAGCTTTAGGACCCAATTATCCAAATTTATCGGCTTCCGCCATGATCCATCTTCCATCTGCACTCCACCACAGAAGGTACGCAGCACCTGCCATTCGAAAACTCCAAGGGCGCGTTGGTCATTTACAAACATGGTCCAAGTTTCGTGACCGTAGAAAACTTCTGGTCTGATCCGTGTTTTGTAGATGGTTAACTCCATGCGGTGGCGGATTTCACTCGAGCGGAGTCCGAAGTAAGCACGATTTCCTGCCATAAGTCGACGAATTTCTCTGCTGGTGTCGTTGTCAGCAGTCACCAGTGAGCCCAGGTACACGAACTCGACTACCACCTAGATTTCATCACCGCTAATTTGAATTCGTGGTGGGCGGTTGATACTGTCTTCTCTAGAGCCTCTTCCTCTCATGTACTTAGTCTTCAATGCGTTTATGGCCAGTTCAATTCGTCAGGCTTCAGCCTTCAGTCTGATGTACGTCTCCGTCATCTTCTCAAGTGTTTGTGCTACAATATCAATGTCATTGGCGATGCCAAAAAGCTATCACACCTTCCAAAGCGATGTTGACTAGCAAGCACGATAATCCATCACCTTGCCGTAACCTCCTTCGAGATTCGAAGGGGCTTGAGAGTGTCCCCGTAACTCGAACTACGTACATCACCCGTTCCACCGTCGACTTGACCAAGCGTGACAGTTTATTCGAGAAACCGTAATAGTGCATAATCTGCCATAGCTGGTCTCGATCGATTGTGTAAAACGCTGTGGGCACATTATATTCACGGCATTCCTGTAGGACCTGCCGTACCGCGAGTATTTGGTCCATTTTGGCGCGGGCACCTATGAATCCCGCTTGGTATTGCCCCACGAACTCCCTCGCAAACAGTGATTGTCGACGGCAAAGAATTTGAGAGAGTACCTTGTAGGCGGCAGTGTTATTGTACAGTTGCAGCAATCCAACATGCCGCCGTTTTTATGATTGGGGCACACTTCACCCTCCTACCACTCCTTCGGTACTAACTCCTCCTCACAAATCTTGGCAATAACCCAAAGTAGCGCCTTAGCCAGTGACTGGCCACCGTGTTTCAACATCTCGCTGGAGAGTTGGTCAGCTCCAGCTGCTTTGTTGTTTTTCAGCCGGCCGATTGCCTTTTAACGCTCATGAAGGTCAGGGGCTGGAATTCTGTCGTCATCTGCGCGTACACCGAGATCTACTACAACTTCGTTGTCGTCCTTTGCTACATCGCCATTGAGGTGCTTCCGTAGTACTGCTCCCACCTTTCAATCACCACACACTTGTCCGTGAGAAGGTTGCCGTCCATGCACATATCGGCATGTGGCACGGAGCTTTGCGGGAGCTGATCAGCATCTCGTGGAACTTTCGTGTGTCATTTGCACGGTACAGTTCCTCCATGGCCTCGCGATCTCGATCTTCCTGCTGGCGCTTTTTCTTCTTTGAAACGGATTTTTACCTGTTTCGTGCGCATCGGTAGCGCTCCCCGTTCGCCCTCGTTTTCGTACTTATTGTAATCCGCAATGACGATAAATTGAACAAACATGCCGGTGTCAGTAGCGCCTTAAAATTATTTAATTGAAGTAGTTATTATTTTTCTGCTTCTCGCCAAAACGTTGCTAATAGTAATAAAATGAGTTACTTTCAAAACCATTTCCTTTTTCAAAGCAGAAGTCAGTTCCACCAACGCTGTTTTACAACTTCAAATACATGGTTTCTGGGCACTAAGCGACATTAGTGTTGGCATCGAAACGCCATCTCGATGGCCAAATCGCGAGCATAACTAAATGTGAAATTAAAGCTCCTATTACATCGAGAAACTATGTTGAAGTAAATCGATTGGATAGAGTACCAGAGTGCTGGACTGTGTAGCCCATGCAACAAACACATAACAATTGTATTTTTACGTGATAACTATGGTTATATTGATATATCACAAAAACACAAAAAAAGCATATTCTAAAATTACAGAAAATAAAGATTTTTCGATGGACAATTTTTAGAAAAGATCGTGGTTTGCTAATACTTGCTAACCAATAAGATATCTATTTCACAAAATTGTGTACTTTTTCATATTTATGTAATATTTTCCCTCAAAGTACTCAAAGAACTTTTGTACTCAGATGAAAATGACGTAATTTTAAAATTTTTATCGAGAAAAAATTTGTAAGAAAATAACTTGAGTGGATTCATAAAATTGTCAAAAGAAATCGTGAAATTCAGACAAATTTAAAAAAAAAAACTCTTACATCCCTGAAACTTGAAGAGTTAGAAATTTTGTATATTCTGTGAAGTTATATAGAATTTAGAGATCTAAACTTTGTCGAAAACCGCAAAGCTCTACGTGTAAGGGAAAAAAGTTGCCATCGCCACGCCACCTTCGTAGGTAAATTCCGAACTAAGTCAAACATTCAAATTGAAGCCCTAACTATACCGAGAAACTTTGTAGAAAATCGGAAACCGATTGGTCAAACCCTAAGAGCGCTAATAATTTCGTTCTGCTAGATTTCATTCCTTGCCCAGTGTGCAATGTCTGGTCGTGGCAAAAGAGGCAAAGTCCAAGGAAAGACAAAGTCTCGTTCATCTCGTACTGGGCTTCAATTCCGGTCAAATTTACTAATTACTGAATAATGAAAATTTTGCGCGTTGGTACTGGAGTAGGTATACAGTGGCTGTAATCGAAGAATTTGCTGCAAAAATGCTAGAATTGGCGGGAAACGCGGCTAGAGATAATAAAATGAGAAACATTCCGCGGCATCTGCAGTCGGAAATCCGCAATGACGATGAGTTGAACAGGCTTTTCTAAAATATTTACATAACATATAATTTCGTGTTGTTATTTTTTTTACAAAGCTCGCTTTTAAGCAGTTTTCAATGAATGTTTACAATACAAAGTTTGTTGAGCTACAATGCTTTGAATAAAGTGTATACCAAATTCATGGGGCTTTTCAAAAAATTGTTCTTCACCCTAAAAAAATTCTCCTGTCGTGAAAAATAGTCAATTTACTACGCCCAATGCGTGTGTAGTACGGTGTCCCAAAAAAATCGATGTTGAAAAAGTAAGTGTGCTCAGCCCTTAATTGAAAGATAATGTTATTTATAGCATTTTTGTAGAACATTTCGACTTTCTAAAAAATTGTTTTCAGGTTGCCCAAACGTGATTTATGAACTGACTTTTTTAAGCTACAAAATCACTCTTTTGCACTTTTTTCAATGCTGTTCGATTCCCACATTTTTCGATATATTTTTTAATTCTTGTGAGGTTGTTTTTGAATATTTTGCATCGTGTAGTTCAGCATCGCATTCAATTATTTGACTCACATAGCCCATTAAACATCATAGAAAAATTAATTTTTCCCATAATTTTTAGATAAAACCCTTCAAAACACAAATAAAAAAAATTTGATCGAAAACTGAAGTTTTCACTGCGAAGCGGAATTCATGACGAAAATTTACATGAAAAGAGATCCTTGATATCTTATCGGGGGCTGAGATTTTGGCATTTTTATATGTGATGGAAAACTATGCACTTTTACAAATACGTCGAATAACTGTTTTATTTGGGAAGATAGAAAATAACAATGTTTAGAAAACAAATGCATTTTTGGATGGCTGATAACTTAGTCGAAGGTTTAAAAATTCTGGAAATCTGCGAAAAAAGTTAGAACGAAAATTGTGATTTTTGGTGCCTTTCAATAGAAAATTTTATGTTGCACGTAATATGTACGAGATGCAAACATGATGTCTTCGGCAAAGTTTCTTGTTTTTTGCTTGCGTCTTAATCTGACTAAAAAGTAAATTTTTTGTCTCACTCTGTCATTTCTACATTAAAAGATGCATTTTAAGATATCCTGAAACTTCTCCGAACATACCTTATGGTTATAATTTACTTTTGAATCACTATTCAATTTATCGCACAAACACGGCAGAATAGTAGCATTTTTGTAAAAATGCTCAGTTTTCCATCACATGTAAAAACGCCAATATATCAGCCCCCCCGATAAGATATCTAGGATCTTTTCTTATTTTCGTCTTGGGTCCCGCTTTGCAGTAAAAATTTCAGTTCTTGATCAAAATTATTTTATATGTGTTTTGAAGGGTTTTATCTAAAAATTATGAGCAAAATTCACTTTTCTACGATGTTCAATGGGCTCTTTGTGTCAAAGAATTGAATGCGTTGCTAAACCAAACCATGCAACCTTACAAAAATAAAAAAAATATATGGAAAAATGTGGGAATCGAACAGAGTTGAAAAATATGCAAAAGAGTGGTTTTGTACCTAGAAAAAGTCATTTTTTCATAAATCAAGCTTGGGCAACCTGAAAACAACTTTTTAGAAAGTCGAAATGTTCTACAAAAATACTATAAATAACATTATCTTTCAATTGAGAACTTGACTTTTTCAACATCGACAGCCTATTGTGTAGTGTTTCGCTCAAACAAAAATAATCAAAAAAACTTGCTATGTACTGTAATAATCATTAAGTAGTTTTGATAGGAATTTTGGTATTTAAACTATTAACAGGAACAAGTTTTGAACACAAGTTGATACAAAAAGTTCGTAACAAAATATTAAGATTTGTTATAATCCTGATATTTTTGACTGATCGGGTTGAGCTATGAATATAGCCATAACTTTTTCTCGAATCCACAACAAAAATCAATGCACATTATTTGACAACGACTGCGTTTCTGCAAAGAATGTCAAACTTTTCGATTCTCGCGGGAAGGCGTTTTTATTTTGTGGTTCACCAAATGGTTCGAAATGCAGTCCATGATGTATGGAAGGAAATTACGCTAGCAAATAAACTGTACGATCGATTACCTCCTGACAGTACCACATCGGACTTTTGCACAGCGTTACGACCGACAGATTCTGCGGTCGGTTCATCCAAACTACGCTCACTTCAGTTTGCGATACCCAAGCGGCACTGGTGAAATAGTGTTCCCTGTAAGAAGAAAGCAAAGCGAGAAGCAAGAAAAAATTTTAGACGATGCTGCTTAGTAAGCATAAAGTTGGTTTCAACAATGACATGAAAATTTCCAATGATATGATGGGGCGAGAATGCACAACTTTGTTAGAAATATTCGATAACATTTTCGGTGGGAGTTTTCCTCTATCTGGTGAGAAAAGTTATGCTCATTGTAATGTCAATAGTTGAGAGTGATTTGCTTCCTGGATTCGTTGTGAGTTACAAAGTTAGTTTCGATAGAAATGTGTCAAAGTTCACATATATTATTAAGTTTCAACGACTAACAAATGCATTGGTAAAAGTTCTTTCACTATGGTGGAGTAGTGCAGCTAAGAAAATATTGGGAAACTGGTTAGTGCCAGCTGAACTAATGGTTTTAGAGACACTTTGAATGGGGTTTTTAGAATAGAGAAAGCAAAACTGGTCTACTGCACCAGATTGCAGAGTTTTTCTAGAACATCTATATTAAACAGATCTTCATTTTGGATAATACACCTGAAGGGTTACAACCCAAATTGAATAAAAATTACTTTTTACTCGCTTTCTGATTCAAAAATAAAACCCCGCTATTTCGAATCGGATTTTCCTTGTTCAGATCAAATCAAGTTTGTTGCTTCTTAATCTTGTTGTAGCTCTTGCTTCTGTAACCAAACAGAGAGTGTATAGCTGACCACGAGTCACCCAGGCTGGGTATAATCCCGTACAAAACAGCACGAAACCTTCTCAGGTGGCTTACGTTACGGAAGCTTCGGAAAACATAAAAAAAAGCTACTCGCACGAAAAGGATTCACTTACTGATTTAACAAGATCGGTGGCGGCGTTAGTTCGCGCGTCCGTATGCTCTTGGGATCTGCCAAGTCTGCAACTTTTAGCGTGATTGTGGGATTCTTCGTGCCCGGCTTCGGGTATCTGGAAAGAGAGTAAAGCAAACAAAACAGGAAATAAGACATCAGCTGCAAACAGCACGCATCCCCCGGGCCATTCTCACGGGCGAGAGGTGACGCCGAAGATTGAGTTTTGCTGTGGCAAAATAGCAATCGACACCCTGCAAGTGGCAGCATTTTCACGAACATTCTTTGCACTTACACAATAGGACGCGACGCTGAGTGTACAATATTGCTGTTTGCAGAAGCAGAAAAGTTTCAAGTTTTTCATTTTAATTTTCACCAGCTTTTCCAGCACCAGCGTGAAAGCAGCTGGAAACGAGGTTTTTGTGGTGAATCCTTTAGGAGGGGGTTGTTTGGCATAGTTGCAAAGCATTGGTGAAAAGATACGAACAAAAGTTCCGAACAATTGCGCTTTAACATTCATATCATGACAACGGTGTTCAAAACAAAACACTAAATTGGAATGAGGTTCTTAAGGTTTAATTGTTATTTTTGACATAGGGGAATATCTTTGTTAATTGTAGCTGTAAAAGTGAAAATTAGACTTGTTTATTTGTTTATTTTATCTATTTGGTCTATTCACCAACGTGCAAGCAGGTGCTTCAATGGTGTAACTTAAAGCTAACAATAACAATATCTTCAGAGTGTAAATACATATAACGAAACGGGAATACAACATTATGGGTATTCATGTCGAGCTCGTAAACAAATACCCAGCCGTAAAAATACTCACCTCCATTGACGAGTAATGGAAGATACACAGTTTACGGCTGGGTATTCGTATACGAGCTCGATGTGAAGACCCCTATTGTTTCGCAGGGCACGAGATAGCACGTTTAAATTTACTTGCTCCAAGAGAGAGGGGCAGTCTATGCGGCCTTGCAAAACGTCTTCGGTAAATAATGCCCTATGGGAGCTGCATGGCCGCAAGGTCACAGAATCTGCATTGTCAAGCGGATAGTCGTGGGTTCGAATTTTAGTAGAATCAGGCCATTTGATGTCAATAAGAACTTACGAACTTATAGGTAAAGTTTGAGGTCATCCGTGTAAGATAGCTGTGGCCCTTTAATAACTGGGTTCACGTCATAGAGCAGGAAGATAAGCGGTCTTAAGTGACTTCCCTGCGGTATTTCAGACGTACCGTTAAAACAAAAGGATTGGTTATCCCTAATAGTAGCGGTTAGATGGCAACCGGTAAGAAACGATTAGGTGAAGATTCCCGTTGAATCCAAATTTTTTCAAGTTTTGCGACGGCCATGCGATGGCTAAGTTTATCGAAGCAAGCTGTCAAGTCGATGTAAATGACATTCGTCTGTCATACTGTCACTGATGTACGAAGTGAGACAAAGAAAATTAGTGGTGGTGGAGCTACTTGCTGTGAACCATTGTTAATCAGTGCTCATAAAAACATTTCGGTGCTTCATGATGACAAGCTTGTACAGTTTGGCAACAGCACATAGCGAAGTGATTCCACGAACCACGATACTTGCCCACATCCAATGCTAATTTCCAGCATAGCTCCATCTGCATGTCGCTGTTGATTGACGAACTTCCAAAACTGCTTGGGAAGAATTTTGAGCTTTCTCTGTAAGTCGTGTTGATATCGAAGAAAGCATCGTTTCGCCACACTTTTGTATGTGTGGTTGATTTTCACATAGTGAAAAAATTCTTTTCAAATTTTAACTGCCGAAGTTTTCTCGTTTGCCACGGCTCTCGAAACGCAAGATGCTGGCTCTTCTTGTAACGTAACTATCGATAGTATAGGCCAATACGTTGGAGAGAGTTTGAGCGGCGTCTTCGGCATTGACGGAGTCTAAAATAGAGTTGTAGTCGTCCTCGGAGAAAAACTCGGTGGTCCACATAGCGGAAGTCGTAAGACACGGTAGCGGATGCAGCGTCAAGGTCACTTTTTAGTTCGGTGTTTATGGTGCTCATTGTATCTATAAAGCGGATATTAGACCGTAACGAATTTAAAGGCAACCATCTTTAACAAGGAAAGCTTGGGTATTAACATTGCCCGCTGTCTCTTGGAGCAAATCAATTTAAACGTGCAGTCTCGGCCCTGCGAAACAATTCCACTATCGGAACATAACCTTTCTGTTTATTGGGTACATGTTTTGCAGGTAACTGTAAGTATATAGGACAATTGCAGAGCTAGTGCCACACCACAGTACCACAGCTTCTACAGTGACGCAAAGCAGCGGAACGGGGTGTCGGTTTTTTAGTCCTGCGAAATCAGAAAACAAGAGTCATCCGGCTTAGGCCCGTAGATGACCGTATATGTGTGTTGAGGTCTTAACGCAAATTCTTCAAGACCTACGTACGGGCAAACGACAAATCCGATGACGTCAGAGATGCGTTCTATGAAAAGCTTGAACAAACGTATGATGAGTGCCCAAGAGAGGGTGGAACTCTTTCGGCCGGTCATTGGAAGGCATAGCTTTCATTCGTCAGCCAATAAAAAAGACATGAGGCTGATTTGCCGCGACTAGAGGAATGATTATATGTAGCTTCTATTTTTCACATTTGAATATTAGGAAACATACCTGGAGACATCTCAATCGAGAAGCTTGCTCCCAGATCGACCACGTACTTACTGACGGTTGGCTCTTTTCGGATGTTCCTGATGTAAGATCTTTTCGAGGACCAAACATTGACTCTAGACATGATTTCATTGTTTGTAAGATCCGCGCACGGTTGTCGAACGTGCTGAAATCTCGCACAGAGAGGACGATACGTTTTAACATACAGCGGTTGAAACCTAGTTGCATAGCAGAATAATACGTCAGCGTAATGGCTGTTGTGATGCTGAGTACCAGAGAGCGGCGGACGAGAAGAACTGTGCCAGGAGCCGCATGCTTACTGCGGCTACGCGTCAAAACAGAGAGAGAGAGAGAGAGAGAGAGAGAGAGAGAGAGAGAGAGAGAGAGAGAGAAACAGGGAGGCAAGAGCTGCCATAGAAAAAGTCCACCGTTGAAAGAAGCACGAGCACGTGAAGCAGGTGCTTGCCACCAAGGAAGATAACTTTGCTAGAAACGACTGTGTCGGATGCAAACGGCTTTCGGATAAACGGACAGTTGGAGCCAGGTTTAAGGAGCACTTTCAGACATTATTGAATGGTGAGGAGCAAGATGAGCAAAACAAGAGCAGGATGAGGATTATGAGCGATGAACAAGCTATGGAGCCACTTATACAAGAGGAGGTAAAAAGGTGTAAGCTGTAAAATGGTAAGGCCGCTGGGAGGAATGATATCCAGGCCGAACTTCTGGAAGCGGGGTGCGAGCGGCTGTACTATGCGATCTACCAGATCATACTGAGGAACAAATGCGAACGACTGGTTGGAACAACTCATACGCCAAATGTACAACAAGGACCATCGACTGGATTGTTGCAAATTTCAAGGCATTACGTTGCTCAACTCCGCATACAAAGTTATGTTCTTCAGATTGAGACCGTTAACGGAATCATTTGTCGGTGGATACCTGGTTGGTTTTAGTGCTGGGACTATCCGGATTAAAATATCCGGATATCCAACCTTGGATATTCGACAAATATCCATAATTCAGATCAACCGGATATCCGGATATCATCCGACAGGATATCCGGATTTTCGGGTAGTCGGAAATCCGGATATCCGGATATTGTATCCGATCATAGTTTAATGAGAATTATTTATTCATTTATTTATTTATTTATAGTATATCCGGATATCTGACTATTCGATTACTCGTATCCGGATATCCGGACATCCGAATAGTATCCGAATAGCTTCGGATAACCGGATCACGAATATATCCGGTTAAAAGTCCCAGCACTAGTTGGTTTCCGCGACGAAACAAATTTTTACCCTGCGACAGATCCTCGATAAGTTCCGGGAGTATAACTTGCAAACCCACCGTTTGTTTGTCATACGACTCTGTGAAAAGAAACGAGCTGTGGCCGATTATGATGGATAACGGATTTCCAACGGAACTAATTATGCAGAGCCGTATGACGCTGGAGAAATCAAAATCAAATGGTGAGTTGACAGTTTGGAAGGAGCGTCAAATTTACCTCTGGCCCTCACAAGTTCTTATCTCACGCTTCCACGAATCATATGATGTAACAGATTACCAGCTGAAACATGGACACAACTGGTTAGCGATGCTTGGGCAATGTTGTCATCCGACAATAGCTAAGTGGGAAGGTGCGACACGATCATTGGCGCGTTAGCAATACTCCGACCGCAGAGGAAATGCTTCGCAGACGTCCGAGTTGTCTGTTTAATAAGAAACAGCGTCTGATCTGCTAGGAGTGGTAGTTAGAAGTACCTTCTTTCTGCGCAAAGATATCGACGAAGCAAATCGACCACGTTCTAATCAACGGTAAACTATTCTCAGTCGCCTGCGCTTAAAAATCTCGACGGTGCGCCCGCCACGACCAAACATTGGGTAACTACGGGACGCCGAAGTTGCACGGGAGTACGAGCAGCGGCTGGAAGCAACATTGCCAACTGAAGAGCAGCTTAGCACAGCTACTCTTGAAGATAACTGAAGGGACCAACTTCAGCCATAGTTTGTACTGCTGTAGCGTTACTTGCTTCACTAGCTCCGAACAGGAGAAACGACTGGTTTAGCGACGAGTGCAAACAGTTGGTGGAGAGAAGAATGCAGTACGAGCGAGAAGAAACACCGAACAAGGGCGATCGTAGAGCGCTACCGATGCGCAAGGAACAGGCGAAGCTTGGTGTATGAAAGAAGAAGCGCCAGCAGGAAGATTGAGATCGCGAGGCGATGGAGGAGCTGTACCGTGCGAATGACACACGAAAGTTCTACAAGAAGCTGAATAGTTCCCGCAAAGGCTATGTGCCACAAGCTGACATGTGTAGGGACCTGGACGGCGACCTACTCACTACCAAGTGTGAGGTGATTGAAAAGTGGAAGCAGAACAATGATGAGCTTCTTAACGGCGATTTAGCAGAGGACGACGGCGAAGTGGTAATAGATCTCGGTGTACGCGCAGATGAAGATAGAATTCCAGCCTCTAGCCTCCAGGAGGTCAAAGAGGAGATCAAAGCAACATTCTCAGCGAGCTGCTGAAGTACGGTGGCGAATCACTGGGTTATTGCCAAAATTTGGAAGGAGAAGGTAGTAGTGAAGGAATTGATGGAGGGTACAGTGTACCCCATCTACAAAAATGGCGACCGTGCAATCACGTTGCTGAGCGCCGTACCAGTGGTATGATATTCAGGGGGTCCGTTCAGCTCTTTGGCTTCGTCGATGACATCGACATCGTAGCACGAACCCTTGAAGATGATGTATCGAAGACTAAGTACATGAGAGGAAGAGGTTCCAGAGAAGACAGCATCAACTTCCCATCATGAATTCATATTGGCGGTGATGAAATCGAGGTAGTAGACGAGTTCGTATATCTGGATCAGTGTTTCAAAAGCGGAAATTCGTGAACTTCATTATTTTGGGACGTTTGTGTACATATTAGCCTTTCGATATGTTCTGATGACTTTTATCGTTTTTGCTTTCACATTTTATGGAATATTCGCCATTTTGTTCTTTAAGGTAAAAGTGAATTTAGAAAAATTAACTTTTTTATTTCAACCGATAGCGAATAAATACGTTCTACAATGTTGTAGTATCTAAAATTTCAATGAAGTTTGCTTAAGACATCAAGTTGCCATGACTTCATTTTATTGAGATATGAGGAGCTCTTTGGAAGTAGTACCTTAAAATAAGTTTTTTGAACTTTTCTATAGTTTATCCACATTATATAACATGGGTATGTTCAGCAAAGTTTAAGATAATAGTATAACAAACAACTTTGCATTAGACACTTATGCGTTTAGATCTCATTTGTAGTAGATGCTATGATTATTAAGTTAAAAAAGGTTCTTTTTCAAAATGTTATTGATAAGTAGGTTGCAAACCGTTACTCTTGCAACAATTTCCATCTAAAAGCCTGAAGTTTGGTCTTTAATAATTGTGGAGATAATCAGTGGCCGTCAGTTGCCTGAAGCATGCGGTGGCTTTAGGTTTTTTATGATTGTTGACTCCAAAAAATCAGTTTTTCAGGTTTATCCTTGTTTTATCCACGTTATACCACTTAGGTATGTTCAGCAAAGTTTTCGATAATAGCAAAATAAGCAATTTTGCTTAAGTTACCAAAATGCATAATGCTTTTCAATGGAAGATGCTATGATTCTTCTGGTAAACCTTTAGAACGTTCAACTAAGCAGGCTGTAAACCGCAACAATCATAGCAACCCACGTTTTCTCGCCGGAAATTAAAATCTGACACCGTGTCTTTAGTTTTCGATTGGATTGTGGTTTTATTGTTAGAAATTGATATAACATGGATAAAATAAGAATAAACCTGAAAAACTGATTTTTAGACTGGTGACTGCTGACAACGATACCAGTAGAGAAATTCGTCGACGCATTATGGCAGAAAATCGCTTACTTTGAACTCCGGAGGACACTCCGCTCGAAAGAATTCAGCCGCCACACAAATTTTACCATCTACAAAACACTGATCAGACCGGTAGTCCTCTACGGCCACGACCCCTGGACCATGCTCATGCACTTCAGCCTGGAGCCAATTGGTAAGTAAAGGTAAGCCGGGATCGAAATCATGCGTCGGATAACTGTCGAGACATCAGTCGCGTTCGTAACGTTGGATGGACTAAAGCAGGGGGATGCGATCTTTTACTTACTATTCAACATCGCCCTTGAAGGTGCAGTACGAATAGCAAACCTGCAAAGAAACGATACGATCATCACGAAATCTCACATGCTCCTTGGTTTTGCAGACGACATTGATATCATCGGTATCGACCATAGGGTCGTGGAGGACGCCTTCAGGTCTTTTAAGAGGGAAGCAGCGAGGTTTAAGCTCTGCCAAAACAAAGTACATGGTAGCTGGCAGTGAGCGTGGGAGCTCCGGTGGTGTTGGTGGAGATTGATGGGGATCGAATGGGGAATGAAGTGGTTGATGATGTCGCTTATCTTGGTACATTCGATTATCCTGTGACATGTAAAAACGATATGAGCCGTGAAGTGAAACGACGAGTTGCAGCTGCAAACACGGCTTTCCACGGGCTACCTGGGCTGGACATGTAGCCAGGATGCCTGGTGAATGGCTACTTAAAATAGAAGAAGCCTTACATCTCTAAAACCGGTAAACTTGAGACTTCCAAATCCCGCTTGAATGCTTCACTGCATTTCACTAACAAAGCTTACAATAAACGATATGTCAAAAGCAAAACGATAAAATGATGGAGTAATAAAATGCAGTTATTTACCAAAAATAAATCACTTTTCGGGTAGAAGTAGACAATACAGAGACATCTAAGGGCACCATGTTATTTTTGACATCAATGTTTTCTGTATTGCATCTTTGACGCTTATAGACAAGTTGGGAAGATAATTTCATCATTATCATCATCATTATCTGAAGGCATTTCCAAACCATTTATCACGAAAAGGATGAGTAATCAAATGTCAAATGTTACAAGGCATGGGTCGCGGGGTCAATAAATCTCATTTTTCTGACGCTTATTCGTTGACAATCTCAAACCAGCGGTCGAGACAAAATATTCGTAAAGTCTGTAAGTTTTTTTTTATCAAACAGCCTCTTTAGGGCCGTTAAAAATCGGCTCTCGTTTAACTGAATTGCAGTCCTACAGCGTAAAATGAATGATAATGGAGCGGCATGCCTCTGTAATGATGGGATGTTTATTACGTAGAAATATATTCCCAGTAACGCAATATGCTGGAGCCATTCGAATGCGCAAAAGAGAAACAACATGAAGGATATGAAAATATCAGACACAACTTCCGGTTCCTAAAGATGGACGTTAATCATTGTGATTCATTTTTATGGGCGAGCTGAAAATAGACGAGAACAAACGATTCTTGCTAATGCATGCCACTGTGACTGGCATTCGTGTTTCGGTATGCCGACGATGGAGTGCGCCTTATGGCCGACGATCAGAATTGATTTTCAAGACATTTTCCTTTATATTTCGCAGTTAGCTTGAAGAATTGACGCTCTAGCAAAAGGTGTCAATATTGTCACTTTTCATATTTGCGGAAGGAGATATTTTTAGCACCGATGGACTGAGATGACATCGCATATATTTTTCTTGGAACCAGCTATCCGAAACGAATCTTCTTGTATTTAGCGAATAAAATATCATAATCATGCATTCTAGCTTTGAATTTGCTCTGCTTAAGAAGTCTAGATGCATGCTGAGGAAACTAAAAAAACATCTATTTTATCTTACGTTACAGTAATTCCATTACTTTCCCTTTTTTAATGAAGAACGCAATTACTATACTTAATCATTCGGTTTTCTTTAGTACAGTATTATATTTGCTCAATTTCCCTCATCACGCTATCGATCATCGGTCAGAACGCGCTATCCCATGACATTGAGTTATCCATTCAGCTTTACAGTCCGATGCATTTCTTGGTTCGCCCTGCGGTGGACATCCTCATCAGTTGTAATTACGATAATTTCATCCGGCTTGTAATCCGTGCTCATTAATATCAGCTGTTTTTGTACCGCGGGGCATGAATTGCGAAATTCTTCCTCCAGGAGTCGATTACTGTGTCCTGTGATCTGTGACATTCCGGCCAGCTCCAGCACTTTTCATGTTCGGTGCAACTTGCATACCAACATTCAACAACAATTGACATCAGTGTCAGTGAAAGCGCTAGATGGGCGTGTTGGCAATTTCAATAATACATAAAAGCTTTAAAACCGTTGGTCCAACGGCGTTGGGGAAGGGACTACCATTTGGGCCGAGTGCGAGAATTGTCGGTTGGTAACAAATCCCGCTGGACGAGCGACATCAGGTGCTGATGTTGAGGACCGGAATGCTGACGGAAAGTGGACAAGGATTTGATTATATATATTTTTTATCAGATGCAGAGATTGTGTGCATGGCGATTGAAAATTGGAAAACTGATGAACCGCTGAGCGGAAAATTGAAATTGATGGAATTCGGAAAATTTACCAGCTGTTCGTTGCACCGTTTATGTCGAAGTGTGATTAATGATTTTTGAATTGAACTTGAGTTAAACACAGATTCGTATATGCCAATTGTTAATCCTAGTGATAAAAGTTTATGGTGAGATTTTTTGACGCATAAAATGCAATTCAAATGCCAACGGGTAAATATGACGAAATTTTACAAACAAAATTAATTACAGTCAAACATGAATAAGCAATGTATTTGTTTTTGGAATACTCAGATATACTTCAGTATCTTTAGGTATTGATAGTGGTTGGGAGTAGTTTTTTTAAATTCAGTTGAAAGTTGTGTATGCAATGTAAATGCAACACCCGAAATTCGAGCAGAACCCAAAAGGGTCGACGGATCATGAGCTAGTGTGATCTTTATTGGAAGGAATTAGCGGTTTCTGATGATACTGCAGATTTTGATTGAAAAAAAAATTAAACTATATCCTATATTTAAAAGTCCTGATGAACATGATTGATTTATTTCACAGCAGCATATCAAACCCTTCGTTTCAAATGTTTCCATTCTCCTGTCTGCCCCCACGAAATCAATTGCTGCGTTGGTACGCTATTGGCGTCCGTTTCCGATGATAACCAACTTGAAATGAGACGTTGATTTTTCGCACACTAGTGAGATTTTGATTGGTTGAATTATGCCAAATTGTTGAGTTTCATGTCAACTTTTCAACTCAACTTTTTTATCATTAGACACAAGACCCAAAAACGAAGCGAATATGCGTAGGTTCGGTTAGGAGACATTCAAAAACCATGATATTGATGTATGTATTTGAATTTAGGAACTGCAATCTATTTTTTTTAAATATGATGTATGCTTTGAAGGTTGTTGCATAGCGTGATTTTTCTTGCATTATTATTTGGTTCGGCAAGATTCAAACAAAGATAAAATATATCTATTGAATGTATATTGTCCCCTGCTAACTGCTTCATTAGCAGTGAATCGTAATGAAGAATCTCCACGAAATGTTTTTTCCCTTTCCGTTTTCTTAGCCTTCATGCCCGGAAACTATTTGTTCTCGTAACACAACATTTCCTACGAGTTCATGTGCGTCACTATTGTTTAAGAGTTTCCGTCAGGATAAGTTTCTATTTGACCTACACGACGACACTAACAGCTAACCGTAGATCCCATTCAGACTCCAATGGTTCTGTTCTGTTGTGGGTCGTGAAATGGCACAGGCTTCGTAAGAGGGAAATGAACAAATGTGAGTTCCGCAGTTGTTTCCTTCCCCACTCAACCCGAATCAACTAGGTGACCGATTCGGGAAGGCTAAAATGTTTTGTTTGTGCCTCGATCTGGTTCCACAATGGCAAATGGTAGCGGTCGTCGTCACAATAGCTCCCTTGTGGTGTCAGCGTACAAGCCTGGTTGGTTGGCGTTCCGTTTTGCGGGTTTGCACAAATTTCTATCCGCTTCTCGCAAGCGGAGGGATCCGTTGACATCGCAATATACTTTTATTGTATTTATCTTGCCACGGTTTGCCGAAAGAAACGCGCCGCAATCTCTTCGAAGTACACAAATATTACGAAAAGCTGGACGTTTGGTACTAATGATTGTTGGATGTTTTGTCTTTTTCAGTTTGTGTTGTGTATATGATCAATTGTAGTTAATACTCGTAAACGTTTATTGTTAGTGGCGGAAGGAAAATCAGGAAAAGCCCAAAATGTTGGTCTGACGTAATGCAAATTCAGCTAGAATCTGGAATAACGGAATAATTGACTCTGTCTTTGTACAGAAATCACTTGATATAATTTTGTTGCTATAAGCAGAGTAGATAATATCAAATGTGGCTTAGTTGAAATTGGTATCCTTGTTAATATCATATTTTATTTGAAAGTTACTAACCATTCATTGTTTACTCATACCTCTGCGAGTATTGTTTGATCAATCCATTGATATTAGTTTTTTTCAAAATTCTCGATAAATGTATAGACCAATATATATAATTGTAAATGTTTCATTATTCAGAACACTGCCACATATTACATTTTAAAATTCAAATAGATTTGAGATTAAATAAAAAAATGTAGGCGTAGAGGATGAATCCTGTCCATTCTTTTCCTGTAGTGCAGGTTCATAAAACTGAAGGACAGTGTAGCAAAAGTTAACCAACTCACTGCTTGCCTAAATGATTGCCATAAATTTTTAGTGTCTGCTTTATTTCATGATGCCACCCTCGAAACCATACTACGCTACGGTTGAGAATTCATAGTGTCATACTAACAGTCGTAAACTATTAACTCTCGAAACCATCCACATGCTGCAAACATTGTTCATGTGAAGTGGCGATTGCATAACATTTGCTTTAACAACAAAAAAGTGCAGAATTTGAATTGCCGTTCAAAAGTTTCAAAAAAAAAAAAAATGAGTATATTTTTTCTTTTCTTCATCTATAGTTTATTTGACACGGCACAAATACAATTCAATGTTTAACGGCGCCAATTATATCTGGTAGCTTACTTTCTAAAGTATCTTAATAACTAAAAGCAAATTTTTTATCCTCGCTGCCGACTACGAGCTGAAACTAAATCTAACTTAAAGCTAGAATATTTTGCATTAAAAGCACAGGTTTGCTGTTTGATGATTTTCTTTGCCATAGGTTAGCAGCATATTAAAATTGTTCCGCTGCTGGGCCAAGATATTACGGACTGGCATATTGGGTTGTTTCCATCGGGCCTTGAGAGTGCGGGTCTGATTGCTGTTTCCGGATCCAGGGTCTTAACGTGTTCTTGTCGTTTGGTTGGATGTAGGCTGAAGGGGATAGGACTAAACTGGGGCGTGGATCTATTTCAGGAAAACGTATATATGGGACATGTAGGATAGGTCACGGCTCGCCAAGACATCACGAACAGGAACAGCCGGCTGCCTACCTTCGGCCTGCAGGGAAGCTATTAATCTAGACCTGGCGTCACGGTGTACAGGGCATGACCAAACAACGTGCTCTATGTCGGGATAACCTTCACCACAGGCACAGATACCACTCTCCCCGAGCCCAACACGACGGAGATGCGCGTCAAATCTATAGTGATTGGACATAAGCCGGGACATCACGCAAATGAAATCCCGACCTACATCCAACCCCTTGAACCACGGGTTCGACGACACCTTGGGGATTATGGAATGTAACCACCTTCCCAGTTCCCCCTTGGTCCAAGAATTTTGCCAACTGATGATCGTATTCTGACGTACAAATGCGAAAAATTCATTAAAGGCAATTGGTCTTTCATAAATATCACCGTTTGTTGCGCCCACCTTAGCCAAAGAGTCCGCTTTCTCATTACCCGGTATCGAGCAGAGAGAAGGGACCCACACTAAGGTAATCTGAGTAGATTTTTCGGATAAAGCACTCAGATGTTCCCGTATTTTCCCCAGGAAATACGGAGAGTGCTTAACATCTTTCATCGATCGGAGAGCCTCAATGGAACTGAGACTGTCCGTAAAGATGAAATAATGGTCCGTGGGCATTTTTTCGATAATCCCTAGGGTGTACTGAATTGCAGCTAATTCTGCGACGTAAACAGAAGCAGGATTATCGAGCTTATGGGAGATGGTTAAATTGTTATTGAAGATACCGAAGCCAGTGGACCCATCAAGAAGTGATCCGTCAGTGTAGTACATATTGTCGCAGTTAATGTTTCGATATTTATTGGAAAAATTTTTAGGGATCTGCTGCACGCGTAAATGATCCGGGATTCCACGAGTTTCTTTTATCATGGATGTATCGAAAAACACAGTAGAATCAGAAGTATTTGATAAGTCGACACGATTTGGAATATTCGAAGAAGGGTTAATATTTTGGGACATGTGATTGAAATACAATGTCATAAAACGGGTTTGAGAATTAAGTTCGATTAACCTTTCAAAATTTTCAATCACGGGACGGTTCAAGACCTCACATTTGATTAGAATACGAGAAGACAGGCTCCAGAAGCGGTTTTTCAATGGTAGTACTCCAGCTAAGATCTCCAAACTCATCGTATGGGTCGATTGCATGCAACCCAAGGCGATACGCAAACAACGATATTGTATTCGCTCCAGTTTGATCAAATGTGTGTTTGCTGCGGAGCGGAAGCAGAAACACCCGTACTCAATAACAGACAGTATCGTTGTTTGGTAAAGCCTTATAAGGTCTCCTGGGTGGGCTCCCCACCATTGTCCGGTTATTGTACGAAGAAAATTCACTCTTTGTTGACATTTTTTCATCAAATACCTCACGTGACAACCCCAGGTGCCTTTAGAGTCGAACCAGACACCAAGATATTTGTGTACCAAAACCTGAGAAATCGTTTTACCCATTAATTGTGTTTGAAGCTGAGCAGGTTCATGCTTCCTAGGAAAAACTACTATCTCAGTCTTCTCCGGAGAGAATTCGATACCTAGCTGTAAAGCCCAAGCAGACAAATTGTCCAAGGTATCTTGCAATGGTCCTTGCAAATCGGCAGCTTTGGCTCCTGTAACAGAGGTTACACTGTCGTCTGCAAGTTGTCTTATCGTGCATGAATTTGCCAGACATTCGTCGATGTCATTTACATAAAAGTTGTAAAGAAGGGGGCTTAAACATGAGCCCTGGGGAAGACCCATGTAGCTAATGCGAAAAGTTGCCAAATCGCCGTGCGTAAAATGCATGTGCTTTTCGGACAACAAATTGTGCAAAAAAATGTTCAAAACTGGAGAAAATCCTTGTCGGTGAAGTTTACCCGAAAGAATGTCAATAGAAACGGAATCAAAAGCCCCCTTAATGTCCAAGAACGCAGACGCCATTTGTTCTTTGCGAGCATACGCCAGCTGAATATCTGTTGAAAGCAACGCAAGACAATCATTCGTCCCTTTGGCGCGGCGGAAGCCAAATTGAGTATCTGATAGTAGACCATTTGATTCGACCCAATGGTCTAAACGACGGAGTATCATTTTTTCCATCAATTTCCGGATACAGGATAGCATTGCAATCGGCCTATAAGAGTTGTGATCAGAAGCTGGTTTCCCTGGTTTTTGGATGGCGATCACCTTCACTTGCCTCCAATCTTGCGGTACCAGTTTTGCTCCAGGAACTTATTGAACAAGTTCAACAAGCGCCTCTTGGCATTGCCGGGTAGATTCTTCAACAAGTTGAATTTGATTCTATCTAACCCAGGCGCGTTATTGTTACAGGACAGGAGGGCAACTGAAAATTCTGCCATCGTAAAAGGTGATTCTATTGCGTCGTGACCCGGAGACGTATCGCGAACAAAGTTTTGCGCAGGAACAGAGTCCGGACATACTTTCCTGGCAAAATCAAATATCCACCGACTTGAAGACTCCTCGCTTTCGTTGACCGTTACGCGATTCCGCATTCTTCGGGCTGTGTTCCAAAGAGTGCTCATCGATGTCTCCCTCGACGTCTCGTTCACGAACCGACGCCAATATCCGCGTTTCTTTGCTTTAGCCAGGCTTTTAAGCTTGGTATTAAGCTCCGAATACCGTATATAGTCGTCGGGTATACCTCCCTTCTGGAAGGCCAAAAACGCGTCGGATCTTTGCGTGTAGACATCGGAGCACTCTTGGTCCCACCACGGAGTGGGAGGCCGTTCTTTGATCGTTACGCCGGGATATTTCTTCGTTTGGGCTTGCAACGCGGCGTCGAGAATCAAGCCCGCGAGGAGGTTGTATTCTTCAAGTGGTGGATGATGTTGAATCGACTCGACCGCTTTTGAAATCATTTCCTCGTATAACTTCCATTCGACATTCCGTGTGAGGTCATACGGAATGTCAATTGGTCGCATGCGAGTTGACCCGTTATTAATTGAAATAAGAATAGGCAGATGGTCGCTACCGTGAGGATCGAGGATTACCTTCCATGTGCAATCCAACCGTAGCGACGTCGAACATAAGGATAGATCCAAAGCGCTTGGGCGCGCTGGAGGTTTCGGGATACGTGTCATTTCACCGTTGTTTAAAATAGTCATGTCGAAGTCATCGCAAAGGTTATAGATTAAAGAGGAGCGGTTATCATTGTAAGGGGAACCCCAAGCCACACCATGAGAGTTGAAGTCTCCCAAAATCAAACGTGGCGAGGGAAGAAGTTCTATTAAATCAAAGAGCAGCCGTTGCCCAACCTGTGCTCTGGGAGGAATATATATTGAGGCAATACAAAGCTCTTTACCTTGTATTGTCATTTGACATGCGACAACTTCGATGCCTGGAATCGAGGGGAGGTTAATACGATGGAAAGAATAGCACTTTTTAATCCCTAAAAGTACTCCTCCATATGGGGTGTCTCGATCAAGGCGAATAATATTAAAATCATGGAAGTTGAGATCAATATTTGAAGTAAGCCAAGTTTCACAAAGGGAAAATGCATCGCATTTGTTTTTATTTATCAAAACTTTAAACGAATCAATTTTTGGTAAAATACTTCTACAATTCCACTGTAAGACAAAGATAGAATCCTTCATATACGCGGTTGAATTAGGCATCGAAAGATACAATCGCTGCAAGGAGGGGCGATTGGGCAGTCAACTGCTTCAAAAATGATGTAACTGTTGGGAGGAATGCTGTGAAAAAAATTTTAATTGGATCGGGTAGATTGAAATTTTCAAAAATCCAGTCCACAATGTCAGAAAATTTCACTAATCCAGAGTTTGTTTCATCAACTGGATGTGCAAAAGGAACAACTGGGGTTTTAGATGTTCCTGGCAGTGCTGGGAACTCCTTCTGGGACTTTAAATTTGCAAGCCCAGGAGGAGTTTGCTTCGGTTTTTCCGCAGCACTGTTTGGTTTGTTCGTACTTTTCGTTACACTTTGGGAAATCTTAGGACCTTTACGGGGAAGTTTAGGAGAAGAAACATTTTTCCTCTTCCTAGACTCCACAGGATTGGCATAAGATGTTCCCGCTGATGAGTCGTCAGAATCGGTTTCATCAGAGGACAACAGATCAAAGGGGTTCGATGTTATGGTAGAAGTGGTCACGGTCTTCTTTAGCATCTCAGCATAAGAACGCTTTGAACGCTCCTTAAGTGACCGCTTGATTTTATCTCTGCGCTGCATGTACACCGGGCATGTGGAGAGCTCATGCTGGTTTTCCCCACAGTGAATACATTTTTCAGCATTAACACTGCAAGAATCTTCCGCATGAGTCTCCCCACACTTGCTACATCGTGCCTTATTGCAGCAGTAGGCGGCTGTGTGGCCTAACTGCTTGCAATTGGTGCAATTCATAACACGGGGTACATACAATCGCACAGGCAGACGAACCCGGTCGATCGAGACGTGGCTAGGGAGTGCAGATCCGGCAAACGTAACGCGAAACGAGTCTGACGGAGTGTAAACTTTTTTACCGCCGACGAGAGACATGGACCGCAATTGCTTACAATCCAAAATCTTCGCCTGTGTTTCGGTATTTTTGAAGCAACCGGTTGCGCTTTTTAGGATACACTCGACAGACAGACTCGAATCGGTTATGACACCGTCGATCTCCACGTCTCGTGCGGGTATGTAAACGCGATACTCGCGTGTGAAGAGCTCAGAGCAAGCGATAGCATTGGCCTGTGCCAGATCACTGACCACGACACGGAGCTTGTTAGGTCGGACCTTGGAAATTTCGGTCACGGCCCTGTACCCCTTCGTCAGGTCTTTAGAAATTTGCAGTATGTTTAATCGCTTTGAATTCACTCCTGCCTTTGGACGAAAATAAACAGTATAGCTGCCCTGTTGAGATCCGTCCGGGTAAAGCCTGGGGCGTGGGGGGACTGGAGAATGAACAGGGGAGGGGGTAACAGAAGGGTCAGGGTCAAGGGGGTTCGGGGATGGTGGCACGGGAGGCGAGGGATCTATATCCATCGCGCTAAATGTAGCGCATTAGCGCACTAGCGCCGACAAGAACACGTACCTATTTACTTCTTCCTTCCAGCAGTGGTTGTCCGATCGTTCGAAGCTGCACCCAAAGCAGCCAGCAGCACCAGTACAGCAGCACCAATACAGCCAGCAGCAGTGAGCCGGGTGTGAGATCACTCAGCACACTCGACTGTCAACTGATGGCCTTGAATTAGAAAGATCTATTCACTGTGCACAGATCAAAACTGCAGCTGGTATTTTGCACCAATACAGCCAAAGTTGCGAGCCGGGTACAGAACGTAGCGACACAACTCACAATCTAGTTGGCATTTAGCGCGAATAATACACTCTTTTGTTTGGCTATTCGTACACACGGACCGGATTGTAATAGAACGACCACTTTGCACGTCCGTTTCTGTCGAGTGTTCGACGCGGAATGATGAAAAAATGAGTATATTACAAATGTGTTTCATTTGTTGCGTGGGTTTAACTTAGAACAAACTGAAATGCTTGTTTAGGGAGAAAACTTGATTTGAACCATTCTATTCGAAAAAGTTAATATTCTGATGGTGGCAATCACTCAGCGTAGACCAGAACGGAGTCCTCGTGGTGAACGTGCTGCCGTATATCGAAATGTTCTTGTGGCCACAGCGATGTTGGATCAGGAATCTGTTTTGTGTATATTGAATGCTGATGGAAAATCGCTGCCGACACGCCAGTTTCTGTGAAGGCAGCCTTGAACTGATCGCGACGACGAATAAAAAATGGTGGTGTTAAGCATAGATATGGATGCTAGAACCAAATCGTGTAGCTAACTGTGTGGCATTCAAATTCATGTAGTGATTGATTTCTAAACGTACTTTGCCGACCGTTTTATGTGTTATGTAGAAAAGGATTCTCGTGTATTGAAATGTAGATGAATAGATTACAAATAACGTAAAACATCATTCTCTTTTTAAAGATTTTTTTATTCCATTCGAAGGCTCTGAATGCAGTGATAAAAATCAATTATCATTTTGTTATCGTTAATTACTAACCACCAACCAACAATCACACAGTATTCATCATTCAAATTCAATAGGGTGGGGAAAGGTGATCGATTTTCCAGAACCAAGTTTTTTTGGTTCATTCTGGGGCTCCAAACAACCCTGAACTTACCGGAAGTCGATTGGTTTGGTCTCCGCTTGGCGCATTGCATTTCAAATTTGTATGAAAATTAATATGAGAAAACCTACTTTTTTGCATTTACCTTTCTAGAGAGCTTAATAATGCTCTAATAATGCACTACATTATGTTAAAGTATAGTTTTTAAGATGCCTAACAACTTTGCAGAGGACACTGAAGAGCTAGAATGTCCCTAAGAAGAGATATAGCTGTTCAAAGTTGAGTATGTCGATTTAAATGCAGAAACATTACCAATGTGCCGGCGTCAGTAGTAAACAAATTTAGGTCAATATTCTAAGCACAGAGAGAATCTACAACGTGTTTCAGAGGTTACTTCTAATGAAAATCTGACTGACGCCGGTACACTGACAGTGTTGGCAGAAAAAATGATTTGCAAATGAAATTCGGACGTACTCAACTTTGAACAGCTCTAGTATTTTTTGGGACACCCTAGCTCTTTAGTGTCTTCGGTTAAGTTGTTAGGCATCAAAAATCTACCATTTGAAGTAATGAAACCTATGGTTTGAGCCATTTTGAGCACTTTAGAATGGAAAATGCTTAAAAGTTGGTTTTTCCATACAAATCTCTATACAAATTTGAAATGCAATGCGCCAAGCGGAGACAAAACCAATCGACTTCTGATAAATTAAGGATTGTTTGGGGCCCCAAATAGAACAACAAAACTTGGTTCTGGCTTTCTGCTATCAAGTTTCGTTTTTCCATATAACGATTCCCCACCCTAATATTCAATCATTATTCAATTTAGTATGTTGATTTTTAATCATTTATCATTCGTTATTCGTCATTCATCATTCATCATTTATCATTCATCATTTATCATATATCATTCATCATTTATAGTTTATCATTTATCATTTAACGTTTGTCATTTATCATTTATCATTTACCATTTAGCATTTAACATTTATCATTTATCATTTATCATTTATCATGTATCATTTATCATTCATCTTTCATCTTTCATCATTCATTATTTATCATTTATCATTTATCATTTATCATTTATTATTTATTATTTATCATTTATCATTTATCATTTATCATTTATCATTTATCATTGATCATTGATCATTGATCATTTATCATTTATCATTTATCATTTATCATTTATCATTTATCATTTATCATTTATCATTTATCATTTATCATTTATCATTTATCATTTATCATTTATCATTTATCATTTATCATTTATCATTTATCATTTATCATTTATCATTTATCATTTATCATTTATCATTTATCATTTATCATTTATCGTTTATCATATATCATTTATCATTTATCATTTACCATTCGTCATTTGTCATTTGTCATTTATCATTTATCATTTGTCATTTGTCATTTATCATTTATCATTTATCATTTATCATTTATCATTTATCATACATCATATATGATATATGATATATGATATATGATATATGATATATGATATATGATATATGATATATGATATATGATATATAATATATCATATATCATATATCATACATCATACATCATATATCATATATCATATATCATATATCATATATCATAAATCATATATCATATATCATATATCATATATCATATATCATATATCATATATCATATATCATATATCATATATCATATATCATATATCATATATCATATATCATATATCATATATCATATATCATATATCATATATCATATATCATATATCATATATCATATATCATATATCATATATCATATATCATATATCATATATCATATATCATATATCATATATCATATATCATATATCATATATCATATATCATATATCATATATCATATATCATATATCATATATCATATATCATATATCATATATCATATATCATATATCATATATCATATATCATATATCATATATCATATATCATATATCATATATCATATATCATATATCATATATCATATATCATATATCATATATCATATATCATATATCATATATCATATATCATATATCATATATCATATATCATATATCATATATCATATATCATATATCATATATCATATATCATATATCATATATCATTCTGTGCCGAACACGCATCAGTACTGGACGTGTTTGGTGATCGGTCCGATAGAGTATAAAACAAAAGACGTGTGAACAAGTGTTGGCATTGTTTGCCTGGTCAAGTGAAATAAATCCGGGCACGACCTTGACTTTGTGCAACTGTTTCGCATCGTGACTGCCAGCTGGTGCGTAAGCCGATTTGGCTGCTGGCTGGATTGTGCTACAGCAGTGGACGAGACACAAACGAGGAAAAAGAAGAAGCCATCAGTGTCAGCGAGTTGTATCGCTGTGTGGAGTGATCTCACTCCTGGCTCGCTGCTGGTGGCTGTTTGGTGCTGCTGTATTGGTGCTGCTGGCTGTAACGGCTGCTGCTTCGAACGATCGGACAACCAACCTTACTGGAAGGGAGAAATAAAAAGGTACGTGTTCTTGTCAGCGCTAGTGCGCTAGACTTAGCGCGATGGATGTAGATCCCTCGCCTCCCGCGCCACCATCCCCGAACCCCTCTGACCCTGACCCTTCTGTTACCCCCTCCCCTGTTCATTCTTCAGTCCCCCCTCGCCCCAGGCTTTACCCAGACGGAGCCCAGGGCAGCTATACTGTTTATTTTCGGCCAAAGGCAGGACCGAAATCGAAAAAGTTGAACCTCTTGCAGATTTCTAAAGACCTGACGAAGGAGTACAAGGGCGTGACCGAAATTTCCAAGGTCCGGCCTAACAAGCTCCGTGTCGTGGTCGGTAACCTGAAAGAGGCCAACGATATAGCTTGCTCTGAGCTCTTCACACGCGAGTATCGCGTTTACATACCCGCACGAGACGTGGAGATCGACGGTGTCATAACCGATTCGAGTCTGTCCGTCGAGTGTATACTGCAAAGTGCCAAAGGGTGCTTTAAGAACAAAACGTGTCCCGAAGTAAAGGTGCTCGACTGCAAGCAATTGCGGTCAGCATCGATTATCGGTGGCAAAACAGTATACACTCCGTCAGACTCGTTTCGAGTTACGTTCGCCGGGTCTGCACTACCAAGCCACGTCTCGATCCACCGGGTTCGTCTCCCTGTGAGGCTCTACGTGCCCCGCGTCATGAACTGCCTGAATTGCAAGCAGTTAGGCCATACAGCCGCCTACTGCTGCAATAAGGCACGTTGTGGCAAGTGTGGGGAGTCTCATGCGGAAGATTCTTGCAGTGTTAACGCTGAAAAGTGTATTCACTGCGGAGAAAATCTGCATGAGCTCTCGACATGTGCGGTGTACATGCAGCGCAGGGATAAAATAAAACGGTCTCTCAAAGAGCGTTCAAAGCGTTCCTACGCTGACATGCTGAAGAAGACCGTTACCACTTCTCCCGTTACTTCGAACCCCTTCGATCTGTTGTCCTCTGATGAAACCGATTCTGACGATTCACCAGCGGGAGCATCTTACGCCAATCCTGGGGAGTCTAGAAAGAGGAAAAATATTTCCTCTCCTAAACTTCCCAGAAAAGGTCCTAAGATTTCTCAAAGTGAAATGAAAGTTACAAACAAACCAAACAGTGCTGCGGAAAAACCGAAGCAAACTCCTCCTGGGCTGGCAAATTTAAAGTCCCAGAAGGAGTTCCCAGCACTGCCAGGAACATCTAAAACCCCAGTTGCTCCTTTTACACTCCCAGTTGATGAAACAAACTCTGGATTAGTGAAATTTTCTGACATTGTGGACTGGATTTTTGAAACTTTCAATGTACCCGATCCAATTAAAATTTTTCTTACAGCATTCCTCCCAACAGTTAGATCATTTTTGAAGCAGTTGACTGCCCAATGGCCTCTCCTTGCAGCGATTGTATCCTTCGATGCCTAATTCAACTGCGTATATGAAGGATTCTATCTCTGTCTTACAGTGGAATTGTAGAAGTATTTTACCAAAAATTGATTCGTTTAAAGTTTTGATAAATAAAAACAAATGCGATGCATTTTCCCTTTGTGAAACTTGGCTTACTTCAAATATTGATCTCAACTTCCATGATTTTAATATTATTCGCCTTGAACGAGACACCCCATATGGAGGAGTACTTTTAGGGATTAAAAAGTGCTATTCTTTCTATCGTATTAACCTCCCCTCGATTCCAGGCATCGAAGTTGTCGCATGTCAAATGACAATACAAGGTAAAGAGCTTTGTATTGCCTCAATTTATATTCCCCCCAGAGCACAGGTTGGGCAACGGCTGCTCTTTGATTTAATAGAACTTCTTCCCTCGCCACGTTTGATTTTGGGAGACTTCAACTCTCATGGCGTGGCTTGGGGTTCCCCATACAATGATAACCGCTCCTCTTTAATCTATAACCTTTGCGATGACTTCGACATGACTATTTTAAACAACGGTGAAATGACACGTATCCCGAAACCTCCAGCGCGCCCAAGCGCTTTGGATCTATCCTTATGTTCGACGTCGCTACGGTTGGATTGCACATGGAAGGTAATCCTCGATCCTCACGGTAGCGACCATCTGCCTATTCTTATTTCAATTACTAACGGGTCAACTCGCATGCGACCAATTGACATTCCGTATGACCTCACACGGAATGTCGATTGGAAGTTATACGAGGAAATGATTTCAAAAGCGGTCGAGTCGATTCAACATCATCCACCACTTGAAGAATACAACCTCCTCGGGGGCTTGATTCTCGATGCCGCGTTGCAAGCCCAAACGAAGAAATATCCCGGCGTAACGATCAAAGAACGGCCTCCCACTCCGTGGTGGGACCAAGAGTGCTCCGATGTCTACACGCAAAGATCCGACGCGTTTAAGGCCTACCAGACGGGAGGTATACCTGGCGACTATTTACGGTATTCGGAGCTTGATACCAAGCTTAAAAGCTTGGCTAAAGCAAAGAAACGTGGATATTGGCGTCGGTTCGTGAACGAGACGTCGAGGGAGACATCGATGAGCACTCTTTGGAACACAGCCCGAAGAATGCGGAATCGCGTAACGGTCAACGAAAGCGAGGAGTCTTCAAGTAGGTGGATATTTGATTTTGCCAGGAAAGTATGTCCGGACTCTGTTCCTGCGCAAAATATTGTTCGCGATGCGTCTCCGGGCCACGACGCGATAGAATCACCTTTTACGATGGCAGAATTTTCAGTTGCCCTCCTGTCCTGTAACAATAACGTGCCTGGATTAGATAGAATCAAATTCAACTTGTTGAAGAATCTACCCGGCAATGCCAAGAGGCGCTTGTTGAACTTGTTCAATAAGTTCCTGGAGCAAAACATTGTACCGCAGGATTGGAGGCAAGTGAAGGTGATCGCCATCCAAAAACCAGGGAAACCAGCTTCTAATCACAACTCTTATAGGCCGATTGCAATGCTATCCTGTATCCGGAAATTGATGGAAAAAATGATACTCCGTCGTTTAGACCACTGGGTCGAATCAAATGGTCTACTATCAGAAACTCAATTTGGCTTCCGCCGTGCCAAAGGGACGAATGATTGTCTTGCGTTGCTTTCAACAGATATTCAGCTGGCGTATGCTCGTAAAGAACAAATGGCGTCTGCGTTCTTGGACATTAAGGGGGCTTTTGATTCCGTTTCTATTGACATTCTTTCGGGTAAACTTCACCGACAAGGATTTTCTCCAACTTTGAACAATTTTTTGCACAATTTGTTGTCCGAAAAGCACATGCATTTTACGCATGGCGATTTGGCAACTTTTCGCATTAGCTACATGGGTCTTCCCCAGGGCTCATGTTTAAGCCCCCTTCTTTACAACTTTTATGTAAATGACATCGACGAATGTCTGGCAAATTCATGCACGATAAGACAACTTGCAGACGACAGTGTAATCTCTGTTACAGGAGCCAAAGCTGCCGATTTGCAAGGACCATTGCAAGATACCTTGGACAATTTGTCTGCTTGGGCTTTACAGCTAGGTATCGAATTCTCTCCGGAGAAGACTGAGATAGTAGTTTTTTCTAGGAAGCATGAATTCTGCTCAGCTTCAAACACAATTAATGGGTAAAACGATTTCTCAGGTTTTGGTACACAAATATCTTGGTGTCTGGTTCGACTCTAAGGGCACCTGGGGTTGTCACGTGAGGTATCTGATGAAAAAATGTCAACAAAGAGTGAATTTTCTTCGTACAATAACCGGACAATGGTGGGGAGCCCATCCAGGAGACCTTATAAGGCTTTACCAAACAACGATATTGTCTGTTATTGAATACGGGTGTTTCTGCTTCCGCTCCGCAGCAAACACACATTTGATCAAACTGGAGCGAATACAATATCGTTGTTTGTGTATCGCCTTAGGTTGCATGCAGTCCACTGGCTTCGGTATCTTCAATAACAATTTAACCGTCTCCCATAAGCTCGATAATCCTGCTTCTGTTTACGTCGCAGAATTAGCTGCAATTCAGTACACCCTAGGGATTATCGAAAAAATGCCCACGGACCATTATTTCATCTTTACGGACAGTCTCAGTTCCATTGAGGCTCTCCGATCGATGAAAGATGTTAAGCACTCTCCGTATTTCCTGGGGAAAATACGGGAACATCTGAGTGCTTTATCCGAAAAATCTACTCAGATTACCTTAGCGTGGGTCCCTTCTCACTGCTCGATACCGGGTAATGAGAAAGCGGACTCTTTGGCTAAGGTGGGCGCAACAAACGGTGATATTTATGAAAGACCAATTGCCTTTAATGAATTTTTCGCACTTGTACGTCAGAATACGATCATCAGTTGGCGAAATGCTTGGACCAGAGGGGAATTGGGAAGGTGGTTACATTCCATAATCCCCAAAGTATCGACGAACCCGTGGTTCAAGGGGTTGGATGTAGGTCGGGATTTCATTTGCGTGATGTCCCGGCTTATGTCCAATCACTATAGATTTGACGCGCTCCTCCGTCGTGTTGGGCTCGGGGAAAGTGGTATCTGTGCCTGTGGTGAAGGTTATCACGACATAGAGCATGTGGTTTGGTCATACCCTGTACACCGTGACGCCAGGTCTAAATTAATAGCTTCCCTGCAGGCCGAGGGTAGACAGCCGGCTGTTCCTGTTCGTGATGTCTTGGCGAGCCGTGACCTATCCTACATGTCCCTTATATACGTTTTCCTGAAATCCATCCACGCCCCAGTCTATTCCCGTTCCCCTCCGTCTACACCCAACAAAACGACAAGAACACGTTTGAACCTTAAGCACAAAACCAGCAACCAGACCCCGCACAATAGAACCAGGACCCAAGGACTACGAGCCTCTGTCCCAACTCACGACATCGTGGCTCAGCAGAACGAATCCATACATGCCATTCGACGATTATCAGACGACCATTGAACAACAAAACACTGATTGGAAATCCCATGCTAGTTTTAAGTTAGACTTAATTTCAGCTCGAAGTCGGCAGCGAGGATAAAAAATTTGCTTTAGTTTTTAAGTCATCAGATATAATTGGCGCCGTTAAACATTAAATTGTATTTGTGCCGTGTCAAATAAATGTTATGTGAAGAAAAAAAATATATCATATACCATATATCATATATCATATATCATATATCATATATCATATATCATATATCATATATCATATATCATATATCATATATCATATATCATATATCATTTATCATATATCATATATCATATATCATATATCATATATCATATATCATATATCATATATCATATATCATATATCATATATCATATATCATATATCATATATCATATATCATATATCATATATCATATATCATATATCATATATCATATATCATATATCATATATCATATATCATATATCATATATCATATATCATATATCATATATCATATATCATATATCATATATCATATATCATATATCATATATCATATATCATATATCATATATCATATATCATATATCATATATCATATATCATATATCATATATCATATATCATATATCATATATCATATATCATATATCATATATCATATATCATATATCATATATCATATATCATATATCATATATCATATATCATATATCATATATCATATATCATATATCATATATCATATATCATATATCATATATCATATATCATATATCATATATCATATATCATATATCATATATCATATATCATATATCATATATCATATATCATATATCATATATCATATATCATATATCATATATCATATATCATATATCATATATCATATATCATATATCATATATCATATATCATATATCATATATCATATATCATATATCATATATCATATATCATATATCATATATCATATATCATATATCATATATCATATATCATATATCATATATCATATATCATATATCATATATCATATATCATATATCATATATCATATATCATATATCATATATCATATATCATATATCATATATCATATATCATATATCATATATCATATATCATATATCATATATCATATATCATATATCATATATCATATATCATATATCATATATCATATATCATATATCATATATCATATATCATATATCATATATCATATATCATATATCATATATCATATATCATATATCATATATCATATATCATATATCATATATCATATATCATATATCATATATCATATATCATATATCATATATCATATATCATATATCATATATCATATATCATATATCATATATCATATGTCATATATCATAAATCATATATCATATGTCATATATCATATATCATATATCATATATCATATATCATATATCATATATCATATATCATATATCATATATCATATATCATATATCATATATCATATATCATATATCATATATCATATTTCATATTTCATATATCATATATCATATATCATATTTCATATATCATTTATCATATATCATATATCATTTATCATTAATCATTAATCATTAATCATTAATCATTTATCATTTATCATTTATCATTTATCATTTATCATTTATCATTTATCATTTACCATTTATCATTTACCATTTATCATTGATCTTTTATCATTTATCATTTATCATTTATCACTTATCATTGATCATTTATCATTTATCATTGATCATTGATCATTTATCATTGATCATTTATCATTGATCATTTATCATTGATCATTGATCATTGATCATTGATCATTGATCATTGATCATTGATCATTGATCATTGATCATTGATCATTGATCATTGATCATTGATCATTGATCATTTATCATTTATCATTTATCATTTATCATTAATCATCTATCATTTATCATTTATCATTTAACATTTATTATTTATCATTTATCATTTATCATTAATCATTTATCATTTATCATTTATCATTTATCATTTATCATTTACCATTTATCATTTATCATTTATCATTTATCATTTATCATTTATCATATATCATTTATCATTTATCATTTATCATTTATCATTTATCATTTATCATTTATCATTTATCATTTATCATTTATCATTTATCATTTATCATTTATCATTTATCATTTATCATTTATCATTTATCATTTATCATTTATCATATATCATTTATCATTTATCATTTATCATTTATCATTTATCATTTATCATTTATCATTTATCATTTATCATTTATCATTTATCATTTATCATTTACCATTTATCATTTATCATATATCATTTATCATTTATCATTTATCATTCATCATATATAATTTATTATTTATCTTTTATTGTTTACCGTTTACCGTTTACCATTTATCGTTTATTATTCCTCATTCGCCATGCCTTATTCTTCATTTATCATTTATCATTCATCAAAGGGAACATACATAAATGACGTAGCATTTCAGGGGGGAGGAACGGGTTTGCAGTTTTGTGACGAAATGTGACGATGGGGAGGGTAGAGGGTCAAACTAAGCTACGTAGCAATTATGAAACTTAGAAAAAAAGTGTTTTTTTTTCTAATTGTTTTATTTTATCACTGTTTTGTCTGTTTAGGGTTATTTTTATTATTTTCTATTTTTTTCTTGTACATTCATGTGATTTTGATAATGAAAACAGGCAAAAATATATCATTATTGGGAAGGGGGGGGGGGGGGGTTGCTATAAAGCTACGTAATTATCTAGAGGGGGTCTTGACTTTGTGACGAAATGCTACGATGGGGGAGGGGGAGTCAAAAAAAACTTTAAAAAAAGCTACGTCATTTATGAATGTTTCCAAACACATTTAGCATTTATCATCTATCATTTTTATTTATCATCGATGCTATATTCCGATTCGAAACTTGAGCTTTTGTTTAATATACGCAGACTTCGCAGCCAACTGTTTAATGTACAGGACAATTGCGGGGTTAGCACTATGATTCTACTGACACTAACAGTCTCTCCCGAGCCAAGACTCAAATCTACGACGACTGGCTTGTTAGACCTGTGTTGCACCACGAGACCAACTGGAAGGTGGTTAATTAATAATCTCCAATTATTGATTATTTTCATTATTCAATAATCATTTATTATTCAATATTTAACTTTTATCATTTATTATTTATCGTTTATCATTCAAAGTTGCGGATAAAAGAGTCCGACATGTATCATAAGCATTACATGTTTTTTTATTGACCGCACCTTGCATTTGATCGTCTAGTATCATTCTTGCAACACCTTTTACGTCATCTCACATTTGTTTTTATTTTAATATATCATCATAACGTTAGCCTTCAATAACTTCGAAGTTGTCTAAAGAATATACGGAATCAAATCATACACGAGCGTCAAAATAAATTAGAGTTGAAAGCAGTAGGTTGATTGTAACATCTATCAAAAGTCGAGTGTGTGTCGGAAAGAGTTTTCCTGGTTTTGTTTCGCACGAAAGCAAGGTTTCATTATGTATCTTTCTTATTACCAAGATATACTCATTTGGCATGGAAGATTCTCAGACTGCCGTTCCGGAACACTCACCTACGGCTTTAGATGTGTATGAGCTGGATGTGTATGAGAGCACTTACCTCAACGAACGGATCTCCGGATAAAGATTAATGTCCCCGCCAGCCATTCCGTACCAAGAAAATTGTTGCTCTTGTACCATCGAATCGTTGAAGGTACCATACAGCATCAGGTGGCCATCGTTGGATAGCCAGATAGCTTTGTTGCTCTGTAGAATTTCTTCTGTTTTGACAACAACATGAAGGGTGCATGGAGGACAGCAGAAAGAAAGAAATGTATTATGTTCTAAAGTGTACTAAACAACGTAATACTTTTGGGATTAAAAATAAATTTAAAGAATCGGAATTGCATAAATTATAATTCAAAATACGTAGAATAAGGCAGCACGTATAAACAAACCCACTACAATCACAAAGTAGATTATTCGTCGGTATTGTTTCTGCCCTGTTCCACTGCACTTCCAAAAGTTTCACAATAACGGTATTAACTCGAAACGAAAAAGCACTAGCAAAAAGCTACAATAAGCTGGTGCTGACAAGATTTAATTTAATTATTCGTTTAAGCACATTTTACAAATTACCCTCGTATAGCCAATCTGGCACGCCATTGTAAATAATTCCGGGGATGGCACTTCTTGTCAGTCGATAAGTTTGGGTGGCTCGTGCCGATGGTTTGTAGTAGATGTCGTACATGTGCACCAGCACTATCGACTGCCCTTTCGGTGTGAATTCGGCATGCAACAGGAACGGCCATTCGTCGTCGTCGGCCTTCAGGGTCAGCTGAATCGTTTCGCTGCAAGTGGACGAGAGCGGAGTTTCATACGTGATAAAATTGAACAACATGACAGTTAAAAAAATAAAATGAAATAAAATAAAATTGAACAAAATAAAAATTTATGTGTGATAAAATAGAACAATACGAAAAATATATCTATTTTATTTCGCATGCAATTTATACGCACAAAAAAATTCATTTTCATCTTTGAAATTCGTCCAAACGAATCATTTGATTTGCTTCAGGTTGACTATTCACGCACCAGCAAGCTGATAGCTTACGTATAAAACTCCAATCCGAAAATCGGATTATTTTTATCGTCCCGCTCTAATGAGCCATTAAATCCGTAGCATCGGGTGTGTTAAATTTTCTGTTGATTTCGATGTTGAATCATGCTTTTTTGATAGGTTTACTGGAAAGATCGTTTTGCAATTTTCGAAATGTTGGAATGCCAGTCATGAACGACATTGCCAGAGGCAGGGCGATGATTCTATAGCTATATATTGAACGCATGAATAAGGAGAAGCCAGACAGCTTAAAAGAAGTGGGTGGAATACATTTTAGCTTATTGGAAATAGTAGATTCTATACTGCTCTGTGGTGCATATTTTTGCCAAAATTATTAACTCGATGAGCAGGGTTCTGTAGCAGCACGGCTGAATCTTGTGCGCATTAGAGCATAGGAATAATTCTCTTGAACAAAGTAAAGTGTTTTTCATCGATTTTTTTGCTGAAACTAATGTGCTTTGCGTGAGGAGCTCCTGCGATTAGGACGATTGAATATGAAACGAATTCAGTGAGTTAGGTAAGATTATTTTTTCAAATTGGTGTTGAGATACAAATAAAATATCGCACGCTAGCCTGTGGGGCTAATAGCGGTCTCGATAAACTAACATTTAGTCGAGATTTAGTTTATTTATTTATTTATGGACGAAAGTGGCTTCCCAACGAAACTAACAAGACTGATTAAGGCAACGCTGGATGATGTAGAGCGCTGTGTGAAGATATCGTATGCGGTATCGAAGCTCGTTTGAAACACGCGGGATTTCGACGAGGCGACGGTCTTTCCTGCCTCCTGTTCAACGTTGTAGCAACTCTTATCCTTACCTCAACGTGGAACCGACTGGGATACGAGCAACCAAGAGGAGATTAGTGAACCGGTTGTAACTTGATCTCATCCATACGCAACACAATGTTGAATGTGCTGTGTCAAGAGAAAAACCGGACTCGTGCTCATACGATGGTGGCAGCAGAGCGGCTAAAAACAGACTCCATCAAAGCGAAGCTCTTGTAGAGGCGGAGAAATGCTTCTACAGTCTTGACATTACAAGTTTCTCAAAAGTGGCAAACGGAACCAGGAACCGCCAAACCCTGCCAACATTTCCAACATATCAAGAGGACAGCCTCCCCAGCTGGTCTCGAGGTACGATGCTGGCCTAACAAGCCAGTTGTCGTAGGTTCGAGTCTCGGCTCGGGAGAGCACTGTTAGTGTCAGTAGGATCGTAGCGCAAGCCCCGCAATTGTCCTGTACACTCAACAGTTGGCTGCGAAGTCTGTGTATAGTAAACAGAAGGTCAAGTTCCGAATCAGAATGTAGCAGGCTTTGCTTTGCTAAGAGGATAGAACCGTCGACGTAAAGAGGAGAGCTATTGGAGGAACAAGCTGTGTATCCACCAAGCTTGGACGAGGGTGCTCTATACTGCTGCTACTATAACGAGCATCTGTCCATCCTAACAATATCACCTAATTATAATTCCCTGGAGAAAACTTTCCATATGTTACTCACACCAGTTTTATTATAATAGGGACTTGTTTTTGATAGAAGGAGAGTCAACAGGGGTACTGTAGAATTCAGATTGAAGGAAGGGTACGTGTTGGGGGAGCCTGAGAATGAACCCATGCTAAAATCCTTTGACAACCAAATGGCCTTATTCTACTAAGATTCGAGCCCACGACCACCCGCTTACCAAAGCGGACTCTGTAATCTTGCGGCTACGGAGCTCCCCGAAGCAGCAGCTGTATGCAAACCATCAGCTCATCTTGAAAATTTGGGCCGACAAACTACCAGCGGATTGGTTGGACGGACTCATTTGTCCAGTCTATGAAAAGGGATACCGACCGTTGCATGAGTGGTCTCCGTGGCTCTGTGGTTAGTGATGTCGGTCGGCTAGCTCTCCCACACGGTTGTGATATCGGGTTCGATACCCGATCGAGTCGAGGATCTTTTCGAGCTGCAAATTTTCTCGACCCAGCACTGGGGTACGGTGTATCGTTGTACTTATCCTACACATGCAAAATGTGCCAAAAACAATATCGATAACGAATTCTCTCAATTAATAATCTAGTTGATCGGGACCGCTATTAGCCCCCAGGCTAAGCGTGCGATATTGTTTTAGGGCCGTTGCAGGAAGCCTTTATTGGAAAGTATCAGTGCGGTTTCCAGGAAGGGCGATATACAACGAGCCAAATGTTCACATTGTGTCCTTGACTCCCTTGACTTGATTTTCATCATGCGTCAGGATAGTGGGCATAATTTTCGACCCGTTCGAGACGTTGGACGGTCTGAAACAATAACACGGGCTTTCGAACCTGTTGTTTAACATTGCCTTGGAGGGTGCAGTACGGGAAGCATGCAAAGAAGCGGTACTATTGGCTCGAAGTCTCATGCGGATGATATTGATATCGTCGGTATTAACCGCAGTGCAAGAGGCACACGTACCATCAACTCTATCAAAATAAATTATAGGATATAAAAGAGCTGGTAGAGCTGGTAAAGAACGTGGAAGTGCGTCTAGTCTTTGTACTGAGATTGTGATTGATGGAGGTATCTATTAAGTAGTCGAGGAATTTGTTTACCATGGCACTTTCGTGACGTGTTAGCCGCGAAGTGAATATAGCCGTCGCAAAAACGACCTTTTACAGTTTATGTAGCTAGCTGAGATCCCGCAGCAAGCACGTCCGCACTAAATTTGCCTCTAGAGGACGCTGATTTTCCCGGTGGTACACACCGCCATAAGTTTTGGCTGATGGGGGACCTCGACTAGCGAGCACTTGGAGTTTTCGAGCGTAGGATCCTGCGTTCGATAACTGGCGGAAAACTGGAGAATAAAATGTGGTGCAGGCGAATGAACCACGAGGTGTACCAAGCTTACCAACATGAGAGTATCTTCAAACTGATAAAATACGACAGGCGACAGTGGGCTGGTCACGTGGCTCGAATATCGGAGAAGCGACCAGCGAAAATAAGATTTAGCAGAGAGGCCGACAGAGATCGGCGATCCTGTACTCGTTGGATGTGTGGTGTGGATAAGGACGCCCGATTGACGGGTGTTATGAGTGATTGAAGAAAACTAGCCCAAGATCGAGCGACGTGGAGACGTATCCTAGATTCGGCAAAGGGTAAGACGTCTGTTACGTACAGCAAACGCCACACTACGGCTTGAGACTGTTTGGTAAGGTAAGTCGTTAAAATCGTCATAAAAGTGAAGTAAATAAGCAGTCTGGGGTAATCGGACCTTCTACGATAGGCGGAATCACGAAAGACAGCATCATGAACGGTAGAATCATAGATGGCATATGGCTGAATCACGCAAGGTACGCCTCTCAAAGTTGATAGCAAACGTTACCAAAATTGTACAAATCAGAATCTGACAAGGTCGTTTTCAATTGACAATTCTAGAAAAACATTTCAAAAGGTCCTATCCGATTTGATCGATTTTTTGATCGACCGCTTTCATTCAATCACCACAACTCATTAAACGCCTTTTATGACACGTTATTTGTACAAGTTGATAGCGGAGGGATCACTCTTGCCTTCTGAACAATCCCACGCTTGGGAGAGTCACTGAAGCTGAACCATTACCAAAATGAAAAGACCCTCCGGAAAAAACGATGAAAGGAGATAAGACCTTTTGAAATGTTTATCTAGAATTATCAGGTCAAGGGACCTTTGACCCGCCGCTTTTAATTGGGTTGTTTAGCTATTCACGGATTTTTGATTTTTATATCTCAGCTAAAAGAGTATAATTTTCATAGCAAAACGTGATTTTTTAAAATTTTATATCATTGTCCTTCGATTTTTAAATGAGGAATTAAAAATGGATCTAAATCACTACAATGACAGTTTGTAAATGGATGAACTGTCATTGTAGCTATTTCGAGCAGATTTCGAGCAGTTTCAATTCGTGATTTAAAGATTGAAGGGCAACGATAGAAAATTTTTGAAAATCACGTTTTGATAAAACTGATATAGCTAAACAATCCAATTGAAAAGTATTTGTTTGCACTTTGTGAGTGACATGAAAACTACTTGAAAGGTCTTGCTTTGATTTCGACAGATTAAGGGCTTAAAAAAAGATTGACGATTGCCAATTGAAACGACAATGAAGGAAGCAGAGGATTTCATATTGTATAATATAGAAAGAAGAGGGAGAAAAGAAAATCACGACGATATGAAACGGTGAACACTAACACCTGTTTCACAACCAGAAGTGGCTACAGGGTGCCAGTGATCAACAGCAAAAAAAAAAAAAATCCGAAATATTGATCGGAGCTTAGGTGATGTATTTATTGGATGCCATTGCGGTTCTAACTGCGGCTCGCGGTGTAAGAAAACTATCATCAAACGGTGCGATGTGGTGATAATTTCAATTGACACGCTGAGAGAAAGGAAACGTCACTCTCTCCGTCAATTGAAACAGTCATTAGTTTTATTTGAAATGATCAGATGAACAACAGACGGGGGAAAACCCGTGATCAAATCTGTTTAACAGCGAAAATGTTCATCGTGATTCGATGACAGCAGGCGATTCCTTTACAACTGAAAATAAAACTGTTCGAATCGAAATGACTGCGCGAAATCTTCAGTTACATTAATATTTTTCGGAAATGTAGAGCCCTGGTACGAATAGTCATATTTTTTATGTTGACATTTTATTATTATTACTTTGCCACAGAATTAACTGACGCAGGTGCCAGTGTCAGTAACGCAGAAATTGTAAATAATTCAATGATGTTTGCAAAAGACCGGATTCATGAAAGTGCATGCAAATACCAGCCTGCTGAACACCAGTTGATCATTATGAGTGTTGTACAGGTTTCAATCTTAAACAGTAGAAAGTGATGAATAGTTATATGACGTTACCGACGAGCATCATCCCAGGAACAGTTATTCCGTCGATCACCACACAGTCAATATCAGCCCCAACAGCAACACCCACCACATCAAACCCATTTTAAACGTGACGTTCCCGGGACGCAATTCCAACCGCATTATGGAAGCCCCCAAGCCACCCGAATCAGTCGTGGCTTTTGCTGAGCCCGTTCATCCGAGTCGTCCCGGTCCTGATAGGGAAGGGGAGGGGGTCTTCCAACTGCAATTATCAGGCAAGTACTCTCAAACACCGGCTAATACTCTGCCTGATGTATGTTCGCCTTACAGTGCTACGCTAACTAACTCCAATGTGGAATGTGCCGCTGCGATTCCTGCTGAGACATCAAATAGGTCAACTACCACTGAACCCGACAATCAGCGTACCGCGCGCTCATCCAGCAATTGTGCTTCCGACAATATCGCATCGTCAAGGCATCGCTTTTTGTCCATCTACTACCAGAACGTTAGGGGCCTGCGCACAAAAACGTCTGAGTTGAAGCTAGGATTGTCAAACTGTGAATACGACGTGGTAATACTCATCGAAACATGGCTTCGGTCCGACATAAGCGATTCGGAACTAACATCAGACTACTCGCTCTTCCGATGTGATCGCAATGAATCTACAAGCACCCTTACGAGAGGCGGTGGTGTGCTTATTGTAGTTAAATCTACACTACGCTGTACCGAGATTTTGCTAACCGACTGTAGCCAGCTCGAGCAAGTGGCTGTGTGTATAAAGCTACCAGACCGTTCTCTGCACATCTTCGGTATCTACCTACGACCGAATTCTGACACAACACTATATTGCTCCCACACAGCCGCCGTTCAGTCTGTTTGCGATGAATCGTCAGCAAGCGATATCGTTTTAATTCTCGGTGATTACAATCTTCCCCAGCTTCAATGGAATTTTGATGATGATATCAATGGATGCATAACAGTTAACGCCTCTAGCGAGCAAGAACTCGCTTTTTGTGAATCCATTTCTACATGCGGGTTGGTGCAATTGAATTCTTTTTCGAACACGAATGGTAGAACGCTCGATCTAGCATTCACGAGTTCCCCGGTCGATTTTGAAATTTCGCCACCCGTGCTTCCGCTCTTACCAATCGACCTTCACCATCCACCGTTTGAGTTGCAAGTTGATGTGCGTAGTTCGACGCATGTTGAACTCGGAAACAGCCAGCCAGATTTACTCGATTTTGATTAGGAGCTGATTAGGAGCTGTGACTTCAGCTCTCTTAATGCTGAATTTTCAACTGTTAACTGGGTACAGCTGATTGAAGGTCTAACTGTCGACAACGCTGTTCTTTCGTTCTACGACAAGCTGTTCGAAATACTCAATTCGAAGGTGTCACGGCGTCGTCGCGCTGTTCGTGGAGCCATTAGGAAACCATGGTGGAATGCCGAGCTCAGGAATATGCGCAATAAACTGCGCAAGGCGCGGAAACGATTTTTTCTTAATAAATCCAATGAGCACCGTGAATTACTTCGCCTTGCAGAAATAGCCTATAAGGAACTAGTTCCGACATGCTATCGAGCCTATTTAAATAAACTACAGTCGAACCTGAAGCATAATCCTACTGAGTTTTGGAAATTCGTTAAAGAGCAAAAAGCTAGTAATCTCGTCCCGGACGGTGTGTTTTACGGAGAAGCCACTGCCAACACACACGAAGAAGCCGCAAATCTTTTTTCGTGCTTCTTTGAAAGCGTGTTTAACACTGTGCCGCCCCAGCTCCATCCTAATTGTTTCCAGCACGTACTTTCCCACGACATTCGTCTACCGTTTTTCAATTTCTCTCGTGAGGATGTATTCATAGCGCTTACTAAGCTTGATGAATCGAAAGGGGCTGGAACTGATGGATTAGCTCCTATAGTATTGAAAAAGTGCGCCGAGTCGCTAGTTGGTCCGGTAACATTGTTGTTTAATCGATCCCTGGATGAACAAACTTTCCCGACTTTATGGAAGACGGCCAAAATGATACCCGTTCACAAATCAGGGAGCACACAAAAAGTTGAAAACTACCGCGGAATATCTATTCTCTGCTGTCTAGGGAAGCTTCTGGAATCTCTGATGCATGAGGTCATGCTATCCGCAGTTAAATCGATAATATCGAACGATCAGCACGGTTTCGTCCCGCGTCGCTCTACAACAACTAACTTGCTATGTTACACCAGCGTATTATTTCGGGAAATTGAATGTCGAAATCAAGTGGACTCGGTATACATCGACTTCTCAAAAGCATTCGATACCGTTCCGCACACCTTCGCAATTGAGAAGCTGAGGCATATGGGCTTCCCCGATTGGATATCCGACTGGTTAATGTCGTACTTGACCGGTAGAAGCGCATTCGTCCAGGTGAACTCTACACGCTCTAGAAAGTTCGACATCCCGTCTGGAGTTCCACAGGGTAGTGTACTGGGACCACTGATTTTCGTGCTTTTCATTAACGACTTGTGTCAACGAATTTCTTCTGCAAAGCTGCTTTTCGCCGATGACCTGAAAATTTTCCGAATAATTAAGTCCATGTTGGATTGTATTTGCTTGCAAAAAGACATCAATATACTTTCACGTTGGTGCAAAGAGAACGGGATGCGTGTGAACATCAACAAATGCAAGGTGATCACTTTCAATCGCTGTCATAATTTGATTAGTCATCAGTACAACATCGACACAACTCCACTGGACCGTGTGCAGTCTATCCGTGACTTGGGCGTCATTTTCGATTCTAAGCTCCGCTTCAACCAACACATCTCCGCCATTACCGCTAAAGCTTTTTCGATCCTCGGATTCATTCGCCGCAATGCTTCACAGTTTACTGACGTGTACGCGCTTAAGGCACTATACTGTGCTTTAGTACGCAGTGTTCTGGAGTACGCTGCTCCCATATGGGCCCCGTACCATACCTCTCAAGTTATTCGCATTGAACGAGTTCAAAAATGTTTTTTACGTTTTGCTCTTCGTCACCTACCGTGGAATGACCCTGTACATCTGCCCGACTACTCGCAACGATGTCGTTTGATTGACCTGGAATTGCTGTCAACAAGACGAATAAATCTTCAACGATTGTTTGTTTTCGACGTCCTAACGAACAATATTGACTGCTCAGACCTTCTCCTGCTAATTCAAATAAATGTTCCTCAGCGCCGGTTGCGATACTGGACAATGATCTCCATACCCGGGCACAGGACAAGCTATGGTTATAACAATCCGCTCAGTTCCTGCCTAAGAGGATTCAGTGATTTATTTGACTTTAACGTAACCAAAAATAGTTTTAAAAATAGAATTAAAAATATAGCATAAGACAAACCAGTCTGTACGATATGATCGAAGACGATGAACAAATAAACAAATAAACAAATAATGAAGCGTATATATGAAAAACAAACGATATTTCCTCCTGACTGATAAAAATTATCGTAAATTGTAACACAATGTGCATGCATATGGTTTTCCGTTTTTCGTTCAGTTTTGTTGAAAATGTTTTCATGTGATTTATGGAATCATGACGGGTATATAGGCCAATTGTTTAATCATGTTTCTACGGTTCATTTCATTTGCAACAATGTCTTTTGTCCTTATTGTTATTCGTAGCGTTCATAATTCGACTTATTTTATATTTATTTTGTCTCGCGTGCACTCCCGAATTCTACCTTTCACGTTTCCGCCTTATAAAATATTCTGCCCTCTGTGGTCCGGTCATGGAATTCTTCCGGACTAATCAACGTCATTGTCTGCAGGAGCATAACGGAAAATGCTGCTGCCAAATGTTGCTTCTGCAGGCCAGAGAGGGTGTCAAAGGTTGAGATGCAGCATCAATCATGGTATGGGGGCAAGATTTGCGGAGCACGCCACTAGTCACGCGTGGGTCAGTTGGGAGAAATATGGAAAATGGTTCTGGTTTTTTTAATGTAGCACTTTTCAGGATAAGTCGTTTCAATGAGCAACATAAAGCTTTTAAGCTGGTTGTGAAAAATTTGGCTATTTTGGTTATAAATACCAACTCCTAAAACAAACGAAAAAAGAAAGGAACAGAAAAATGTGCAAGATGGAAGGGAGCCGTTCTTCCGTTTCCGTTTTATTAATGGTATAAACACCTTTGTTGAGTAGTGAAAATGGTCGGAAAAATGGGTTGGTGAGCCTCGTTGCAGCCAGAGGTATGGTTATCTATAGCATATATTTTACATGACAAAATGTTCAAAAACACTCTAAATAATTATGTCTGCAGGAAAAAAACCTTTGCAGTGGGGTCATTGGTGACGTTCGAGCAAATTTTGTTAGCAAATTTTAATATTTATGAAAAAAATATTTATGTAAAAAAGATAGTAGAAAAGTTAATTAAAATGTATTTCTTGGAATATTTAAAAAAACGTTATAGCTTTAAAAAAATCAACACTTTATGATGCATCGAAAAATTTTCGTTTTCAAGAATTTGTATATTTTCAGAATGATCAAGCTTCGTTTAAACTAATTGTGTAAGTTTCTTCGAAATTTTTGCTCTTGTTTTTGTTTTTCAGTGGATTTAGTTGGAATAAATAACGGCGGTACCGATGGTAAAAAGACAAAGGCTAGTTGCGGTATTTATTGTTTTATTTTAAATGAAAATCCTGCGGTAGCAGTTAGGCTTGCAATTAATTACTAAATTCACGGCACTTACCTCGTTGTGATATCGTAAACGGTGTATTGAGCAAGAAAAGAGTGCCGAAAAAGTTTCTTCACGTTTTGCGCCAGCAGAAGAAACTTTCGATCGGATGAGATGGAAAATTTGGCAGGAGCAAGCGTTTTCTGGAAGAGAAAGAAGGGTGAAAAACATGCCATAAGAACGGTGAAATATTTGCTGGATTATCCCGGTGGTGAATTGTAACCGATAAATTCCGCAAGCCGTGTCTTTTCAATAAATAAATGAGAAATTTTATACCCTTGAATTGTGGTGAGAGTAAGGTCGGATGTCAAATTCCAAAACGCGGTTTGTAACATTTAAGTTTTGCTTTCAGGGTCGAAATTGACTTACAATACATAGAATTCAGTTCCAGTCCATGAACTCTCTTTTCGTTCACTTCATTTTTCAGTGTTCATAATGTAAGCAATTAACTCTAATATTTCTTTGTTAATTTTAGAACGAAATAAACTTGTAAGGTGCGAACCGGTAACACCATAATTCAACTACCACCGAACACGGGTTGGTGACTCCAGAGAGCAATTAGTGTATTCCGTGCTATTTATGACTGCATAATTTGTTTAGTTTCCTCCTTCTTCCAGTGTTGTATTGTTGGGTATTGTTGAGTTGAGTGGGTATTGTTTTACAGAAACCAAACGGAAATGGTTATTTTTGCAGCTAACCAGTTAGTTCCGCATCCGTTGGTAGATATGGAAATGTTTTATTTTAAAAGTGTGTGGACAGCAGGTTAGGCGCTCAGCAGATGTGTACATTACAGGTATCTAGACTTTGGTTGAATTACAAATAACAACGGTTGTTCACTCTAGTTTGAGCTTAGATTTAACCAATTAGAAGAAGAATAGATTAAAATATGTGTGGTTTTTGTTCAAAAGAATTCTCGTTTTTTCGTGCAAAAAGACAATCAACAAAAAGTTAAGCTCCGGCAATTCTGGAGAAGTTTCCGCATTTCAAAAACTTTCTATATAGTTCTATCTAATGATCAATGATGATACTGGTACCAACCTATTTCACAAATATACTATATGTGTGATTATATGCGTGAAAAAAAATTGACTCATGAATACGCGTCAAACTTTTTTGTTTCTTCATGAATGATTGATGAAGTTATTTCACCAGATGCAACATGCTTAGCAATTTGGATGATTTGACGCAGGGGGAAGAGCACGAGTACGGGAGCAGATAAATTGTAAGAAGGGTCTAACAACAGCTACTCTGTAGCGAAGTGAAGAAATCCATGTTCAAACTACAAACTTCAATTCAGTGCCAACTATTTTGCATTTGCAGTTGAGATCCGATTGGGACCCGATGCGATAATGTACTCGAATCCCATCAGATTGGTGTACCAGCTACATGTTGAATGTTCTGGTGCATGCAACCTTACTATAAGCTGTCTCGATCTGCTTCTAGACAAATTTTGTTTTAGAGTTGCAGTAATAAATACACAATAGCAACTCAGCACCGGCCTTTCCAATTGTTCTGTATACTAACAGTTGACTACGATTTTCTCCAAAAACCCCAAAGGTCAAGTTCCCCATTAAAAGCTAGGATTTGTTTTGTTCTGGCATGTCCACCGTAGAATTCAATTTCATATCATCGTTTCCATTCCATTTTATTTATGAGCAAAACATTTCAAATCGCCTGGAAATACGCGAAAATTTAATCGACCATTTTTGATTTGAATGAAACTTTGCACACGTATTTGGCTTAGCAAACTGAGCATTTTTCACAGGTGGAGAGATTTTTTACACCCATGAGTTACATTCTAAAAAGGCGTATGCCTTTTGGCATAGGTTTTATTCGAAGCATTGTAGCTTAGAAACCGTTGGTTGTATAGAAAAACTGTCTGAGAATGAGTTGTAGGGAATTAAAAATGCACCATAAAAAACATATACACTGTACAAAAAAAATTTTTTTTTGACAAAAAAATATTAAAAATAAACATTAAATTTCAATTTAAAAAAAAAGAGTTGAATTTTTTTTTTATTTTTTTTAAAGAAACTTGACGTTAATACGCAACTTTTAAAAAAGTCCAGGATGGAGAAATGAAAAATAATTTTTTATGGTAGATTAATTTTTTTATGAAAATTCTAATTCAAACATTTTTCAAAATATTTGTATTCTGATGATTTTAAAAGATGCTAGAGTCATTTTGAATCAGAAAGCTCTTGGTAGTAAACTTATAGAGTTATTTTAAATTTAAGCTCGAAAAATAACAATTATTTAGGAATTTCGTTGTGTATCGTCAACCAGTACGGACGTGTTTTAATTAGCTCTCGGCCACGCGCGAATTCAAATTTTTGTTTTTTGTTTACATTCTTTTTTCGCTTGTAGGTGCTTTTGTGCCAGTAAGTCAACTCAAGCTCCGCGCGAATAAGTTTGTGCGTTGTTTACACTTTTTTTTATAAACATGACAACGTTAGTTAGTGGAAACTGTGTGGTGTGCGGTTTTGGGTCTTCGGACAACCGGAACTTATGGAAGTGTGAGGGGTGTTCCCTACGATTCCATGCCGCGTGCGCAGGTGTTCAACGAAACAAGGAAGACCAGATTAGGTCCTACATGATGCCAGCCTGCAGTGACTGCCAGGAGCGAATCGCGATGGAATTAAATTTTCGTCACCTGGTACACCAGCAGGCTCTTCTTGCTGACTTAGTGAAAAAGCATAGCGACGCAATACACAAATCGACGTCGACATTGCAGAAAATTGGAATCGTTCAAGAGGCACTCGAACGACAAGAAACTCTATTCGATGAACTAAAACAGGAGCTTTCGTCTGTTAAAAAAGTGAACTCTCCTACAAAAGTAGTGAGACAAATCAATAACCACGTGACGACACTTTTCGACGATGCTATAACTTCCGCTAAAGTTAACATGACTGAGTCGCTTGGGATACTTAGCAACTCGATTACAAATAAGCTGACCAGTCATATTGATGAAATAACTAATAAAGTCGACGAACAGCTTGAAGCTGTTAATGAAAATTTGATCGATGTGGCCACTTCTAAGACTCAATGTAGTGTTCCTGAAATCTTGGAAGAATTTCGAATAATTAGCAGCAGAATTTCTGAGTACACGCCAAGAATGATGCCCATCGAAAACAGCATTGGTTATCCAAGTGTGGCAGAGGAAATAGCTATGGCCGTCCAGCCTTCAAATGATCTTCCAAACAGTGGATGGCGTTTCCTTGGCTCGAGAAAAGTTTGGAAACAGGACTGGACAGCGTACGATACAAAATTACACCGTATTATGCAGCAGCAAAAACAAGCTGACAAAGCAAGAAAACGGAGGGCCAGAAGACGAAATCATTATAGGCGAAATAATTACAACAGAAACAACAACCCTAGGCATAACCATATCATTCACAACAACAACAACGATAATAACAACAACTTTGTCAATAACAATAGAAATAACTACAACAGCAATTACTACAATAATAATAACAATTCCAACAACAACCGTAACAATAAGAACTACTTCAACAATAACAACAACAATCAGAACCAGAATCGCAACCTCAACTTTAACAGAAATCTCGATAATAACCATCAAAGTACCAATCGAAACAACTACAACTTCAACACCAATAGTAACCGTAGATATACCAACCACAACCGTCACGTCAACAACAGTTTTTTGAATAATAACAATAGCCCCAACTATAACATGGCCAACATGCAACAGAATAACGTCACCAACTCCTACAATAATCAACAACACACCAACTCTAATCGTTTCCATGCAAATCAACTGTTACCACCTGACAGAGTGCTTCTTGCAGCAGCGAAAGACCGATTCTCCAGACCTCAATCTAACTTCATTCCTACGATTCAATTTCAAAGAGGCGAAACTCTTAACCCATACCCGGCGAACGACGAGTTTTCACTTTCTCAACCCCAGATGATCAGCGATCCTGCACACCTTCCTACTTCACAATGCATTGCGTGCTCATCTAGGCACTCGTGTCTTCAACGCAATTGACTCACTCATCAGAGGACCGTTGCTGGTGATAATTTTGTTCAACCTAGAGATGTAGGAAATGACGCGACCTGCTCTGCTCTGGTAAACACTTCTGTTAATAATGACTCTCATTCTTTAGCTTCTACACTCGAACACCCCACCACTACGGAGATCTCTGTATATTGCCAAAATTTTAACCGCATGCGAGGCGCTCACAAAATTAACGAAATTCAAAAAAATGTACTATCCTGTTCATTTTCTGTTATTTTAGCAACCGAAACCAGCTGGGATGAGGGTGTTCGCAGCGAAGAAGTCTTCGGTTGCCGATATAATGCCTATAGAAATGACCGTAACTATCAATTATCTGAAATGAAATCCGGTGGTGGTGTGTTGATTGCGGTGTCAGTAGACTTTAATTCAGCGCTCATCGACACCATTCAGTTTAAAGAGTTCGAACATGTTTGGGTGAAAGCAGAACTAGCAGGAGAGACACACGTATTTGTCTCTGTCTATTTCCCTCCAAATAATGCGCGGAATGAAATCTTTGAAAAGTTTCTTCATGTTGTTGAAAATATTGCATCTAAGCTGTTACCTGAAGTAAAACTCCACATATACGGTGATTTCAACCAATTTTATTCCGGACATCGATAACCATAGCATTTTACTTCCTATTATTGGCGAAAATGAAACGCTGCAACATCTTTTTGATAAAACCTCTAGTCTTGGTCTTAATCAAATAAATCATGTGAAAAATGGACAAAATTGTTATCTAGATCTGTTAATGTCCAACATTAGTGAAGACTTTTGTGTGACGAATTCATTACAACCATTATGGAAGAACGAAGTTTATCATACAGCAATAGAGTTTTCTTTATTTGTGCATGTGAATAAAAAACCTGACGAATATGAATTCGAAGATGTTTTTGACTTTCAGTCAGCAAACTATGATGAATTAAAACATAAACTAAATAGTATCAACTGGCAAGATGTATTGTTTGAAGACGGAAACGTCGATTCGGCTATAGAAAATTTTTATAACATATTATCTGATTTATTTATTAGCGAAATACCATTGAAAAGAATAAGACGTCATGGCAATTCCAAATACCCAGTCTGGTACAATAGACAAATTAAAAACTTAAAAAAAACAAAAAACAAAAAGCACATAAAAAATACAAAACTCATAAAAATCGTGATGCTTTAACAACTTATCTTAACATTTGCGGCGAATTAAACGATGCCATTAGTAACGCGTTTGAAGAGTTCACATTAAAGACTGAGCTTGAAATCAAATCCTGTCCAACAATTTTTTTCAAATATGTTAAATCAAAGTTAAAATCTGAAAATTTTCCTTCAAAAATGCAACTGCATGACAAAGTTGAAGAGAACCCGGCATACATCTCTGATCTATTTGCTGATTTTTTTCAACAAAATTATACAACTTTCTCCGAATCTGATCGTGACTATACATTCTTCACCAACTTTCCTGAGTTTCCCAACTATTTCAATATTGAACATGTCAGCGCACGCGAAATTGAAGATACTTTAAAAGCTCTGGATGCGTCTAAAGGTCCGGGACCAGACGGAATTCCGCCAGCATTCATGAAACATTTAGCTAAAGAGCTAACTTCCCCACTGTTCTTGATTTTCAATATGTCGCTGGAATCCGGTTGCTTCCCGAAATTCTGGAAAAACTCATATCTAGTGCCTGTGTTCAAATCTGGTAAAAAAACCGACATTAGCAACTATCGAGGCATAGCCATTCTTTTCTGTATACCTAAGCTTTTTGAAGCAATAATAAACAAAAAGTTATTCCACCAAATAAAAAATAGAATTACCCCAACGCAACACGGTTTTTTCAAAGGGCGCTCAACAACAACTAACTTACTCGAGTTTATTAACTTCTCTTTGAACGCAATGGATAAAGGTAATTATGTTGAAACCTTATATACTGACTTCAGTAAAGCTTTCGATCGCATTGATATACCCCTGCTTCTCTTCAAGTTACGAAAAATTGGAATTCATCCACAATTACTCAAATGGATTGAATCGTATTTGACAGATCGTCAACAAACAGTCAAATTTAAAGGTAGAATATCGAAACCTATTCAGGTAACCTCAGGAGTTCCTCAAGGCTCTCACTTGGGCCCTCTACTATTTATATTATTTGTAAACGACATTTCCTTTATTCTAAAACATGTAAAAATTTTATTTATGCCGACGATATTAAACTTTTCATTGAAATTGAAAACGCTGATGATGTAAATATTTTTCGTAACGAGATAAAATATTTTTACATTTGGTGTAAAAAAAGCCTTCTTCAGCTAAACGTTAAAAAATGTAGTTCGATGGCTTTTGGCAGAAAAAGAAACATGCCAAGCAATATGAATTCCTTAGGAGATCAGGTAGTAGAGAAAAGTGAACGAGTTAGGGACCTAGGAGTCATACTCGACTCAAAATTAACATTCACTGATCACTACAATACAATTATTAATAAGGCTAGTAACATGCTCAGTTTTATAAAACGTTTCTGCTATAATTTCCAAGATCCATACACAATAAAAACACTTTATAATTCCTATGTCAGGTCACTTTTAGAATACTGTAGCATTGTATGGTCTCCGTTTTCTGCAACACATGTAAACAGAATAGAATCAGTGCAAAAACAATTCCTGTTATATGCACTTCGTAATCTACGATGGACGTCATTTCCCCTACCATCATATGACGAACGCTGCAGACTTATTGACATCCAATCATTAAAAGCCCGTCGTGATTCGCAATGATGTCATTTGTTAACGATATCGTATCTCAACGTGTCGATTCACCCGAAATATTATCAAAACTCAATCTTTATGTACCTTCTAGAAATTTACGAACTCGGACTTTGTTTTCTTTAAATCATCAACGAAACAATTATGCTAAATACGGGCCAATTAATCAAATGATGTTAGTGTATAACCAACACTGTGAAACAATTGACTTTTCTATGTCGAGAACTAAATTAAAACAATATTTCAACTCAACGCGCAATTTAAATCGATAGAAAACATTCATTGTAATAATCCGTCAAGTGAAGAAATTATTATTCAATTATGTATAAACTCTTTTTTTTGCTCCCACTAGTATAAATAGCATATAGCATGTAAGTTAGTTTTAAACATATGTAGTCTACTTTTGTTTGACGAAATAAATAAATAAATACACGTTTTTCTTAATTTGTCCATGGTTCTCTAGCAAAAACCATACGTTCATTGGAATGCTTGTCAAAAATATACAACGTAACGACATTCCGTGCCACATTCTCTGAACGTCATGCCCAATAGGAGTTTTACTGTCATTTTGCGCGTTAAGCAATGATCAAGAATTTGTGATTTTCGTATTAGGTTACATTTATCACCTAAACAGTAAGATGATAAATCGATGCGATGTTTTCTCCGGCCACACAGAAAGCAGATGCCCCCGAGTAAGTGCTACTTAATTGATGGCGGTAGATATACACATATTATGAGTGCATGGTTTGTGGTGGTGGAAAGATTCGCCAGCAATTAGGGATATCGTATTATTGACACCTCCGGCGCTAAAATGCTTTTGAATGATAAAAAAGGACTTCGGAGAGCTTTTAGTTGAGTAACTAATAAAATTTGAAAACAAACTAAACAAGCTATAAAGTGTCTCGTTATGATTCCTACTCTAGTTTATTCATTTTTAAAATTTTACGGCCACCAGATCAAACCAGAAAAAGTGAACCATTTTTAACAGTCAATAGCATTTTCGTCATTCCAGGTACCAGTTTTAATCAGGTTGACCCTCATCTATAATAACGAGAAAAGCCCGAGGTGAACAAGCTAGAACAAACTTTCTTTCTGCGTTGGCCTATTCGATGTGGACCAATCAAAACAAAACAAGAAAAAAGCCCCAAGTATTTGCGTGCCATATAACTTCCTCGGTTAAATTGATGGCGCCCATTTTACCTGAACAGTTTAATCCGATCTCAACTCGTTTCGATCCGTTTTCCCGAATCGTTCGGAGCCGATTAGGCGGTATTCAATTTCACCTTGCAAATACGTTACGCCTGGGGCGTGGGCGGACTGTGGGTGTAAGCCAAAACGAAAAAAAAGTCGTTCTACTAACGATTTTAATATCGTTTAGAAACTCTCCGACTAGGCGATTCGTATATCTCGAAAGGTACACAGTTGCCCGGGGCAGTTTTCGATGTTCAAGCAAGTGTCACCCGCGTTATCAACGTTTTGTCATCGCCTTCGAGACGGTAAACAGGCATCGTGGATGTGAACGTTAAGTAAAATCCTGGCGGGAACAAGCGTCTATCCGGTTTCGGGATAATGATGACAAGGTAATTTAGCATTCTGTGCTGCTGGCAGCACCTACAGTATTAGTGACAGGTGAATTCTCGATTTGTGCGTTATAGAATTTTGCTAGTTATTGATTTTCCTGTGGGTGTTAACGATAGTTTGTTGGAACTTTATAACTTTATATCCTATTAAGATATTACGTTACCTACCAGAGTCGTATTGGACATCAGAATTCGCTCCGAGAGATTGTTCATGTTGAGCAAACTGACTTCTCCCCAGTGGTTTTGGTATAGAAACTCGTCCGCTGCATTTTTTCGAAAGAAAATGATAATAATTTATTAGTTACAATGTAAGTTACAATCTCCGAAGCTCATGAAGGAATGATGGATACAAGTCTGACTATTCTATAAATATAGGTGTCTGGGCCAGACCTGAAAAGTTTTTTTCTTATTCACGTAGGATCTAAACTGCAGAATCATTTAATTAAAGTGAAATTATCGTTTTTATTCGATTAAGGAGGCGAAATTAGACAATTTTTTTTTGTTCAGAAGAAAGCAACTATTCAGGAGAAATTCGTAATGAAACTGTTAGCATTGGAAAAGTTTCCTCTCATTTTCCAAATAAGCTGTAAAACCGTCCGCAGCAATCCTAGTGGAAGAAAGTTGAAATTGCTCCGGTGGGAAATGCCCTAAGTTTGTCCTTCAAGCTCAGGTTGAACAGTAATAAATTAATTCGGCTCAGCAGAGTCAGATCGTGGCATTGATTCTTTCGAGGATTTTAGAGTAGAATTGTAGCTAATTTCATGAGTCTAGGTAGTAAACTAACTTGCTCTATAAGTTCTACGTGAATGTCGTAGGTCGGTTGAAATATAGTAGAACATTCCCTCGAAAGACTTGCTGACTGCGTTTTAGGGACCACCACAAATTACATTGAAAATATATTCTATTAGAATCAAAACAAAATTTATTGTTGAAAAATACCTTAACAGCTGCCAAACAATCAGCTGACCCCCATTTCGTACCCAAGAATGGTCTGTTTTTCGTATATACCTGCTATAGCCTATAGTATTATACCCCCGACTTATGAATTATTCATTTCAATTAAACTCACGTCCGATCCAGCTTCCATTGAGCTTTCTTGGGGCGTACTCTCCGTCTATAATATCTTGTAGTTTTATCCGCAGTCCTTTCACACGTGGGCCTTCGTCCGGTGGGGTGAGCAAAACCTGTTGAATGTGGAGAACAGAAAACAAAAATTTATTATGCAGGACCATATTGTAAACTGACTAATTGTGATGGGTGGATGCCGGAAGCGCTGCCGTATTATAATCGCTAAGCCCGAAATTCCTAAACAGGATTTAATTGGTATAAGGAAGAATGGAAAGTCGTTAAAGATTTATGAATTACTCGGAGATAAAGTGCCCTATACAAATGAGGACCCAACGGTCGTAACGTAAATTTATACCTCAGAGGACTGGAATAATGATTAAAAATTTAGAAGTATGTTCAACAAATATACGAAAAACACTCACTTCGAAACGATTGGTTCGCCCACCACTCTCTGTGCGATGTATTCGAGTGTGAAGCGCGAAAATTCTACTGTCGAAGTTAGTTCCAACGAGCTTCAATTTGTATAAGTAGTCTTTTCATCGTGTCTTAACTTCCACTTTGCTATTCGCTGATAGGAGCGGCGTAAGTTGCTGCTACTAACAGTATATGCTGCAGTATCCAAACGTCGCAGTTCTCCAAAAGATGAAATTAATAGCTGGTGTAGGGATGCGTACAGCGTTCGCCATATTTATGATCCTGCCAACAGAAGCATCATAACACAAGGGCTGTGCACTTGATGATGAGCCACTTAAGAACACAATAATGTTCCAACATTCGCCGTGTACTTGTTAGTTTCAAAAGGCACATGACTTTGTGTGGTAAGACTTTTGTCGGTTGGCTATAATTCAAAACCAATAAAATGAGGAGGAGTTCAAATCAATTTTTATGATGGGTGAAAAAGCCTGCACTGCTCTCAATAATTATCAATTGCTTATTTACAAAAAAAAAAAAACACAGCCTTGGCGCTACATTCCGCTGTCGAAACTTGACCTTCTGATTATTATACACAGCTATTGTGTTTCTCCTGAGCCGAGCTTCGCTAGACCAGCTTCGTACCTTGAGATGTGCGTACCTAGGAGTTCAGGGAATATCACACTACCCAAAACGCTACCTCCTGTTTCGAAAAATCAATTTTCAAAAATTAAGAATTCCAAAAACCAGTTTAGAAAAATACCATATAAGTTGTGAGTATGTGCTTGACAAGGTTTCTCTTTCAATTAAATTATCAAGCGAACACTGTGGAGTACCCTCATTGTTCATACACTCATGATGCAACCGGGAGTTAGCGCTAAAAGTTTGCGAGGAGAAAGTTCGAATTCTGTCTACATTATGGGATTACCATCCTGCACTAACCAACATTTTCCGCTGACTTTCGGGGGTGCACCCCAGTTGTGCAGTAACAGCGAGGTGGTGAAAGTTAAAAGCACTTGGAAAATGAGGTGATAACTATCGTTTTGTTTACTTCTAAATCCAATAATTATGGTGCGGGTACTTCATTTGCATTGTGGGTGATGGTGACATGTTTATTTGTGAGTTGCGGTAGTTGATAACACTCACTCCGTGGAAGGAGCTCATTAGAGTTTATGTGAATAATAATATGTTGAAATAATATTTACATTTCGGAATGTTCAGAGCTAACCTTTATCTTCGGGATTAACTATCATTTGCTGATATAAAATTCTTTTCTAAGATTCAGAACAAATGCTGTGCTTGCATAAATTTTTCAATAGATACGCAACTATTTTTTTTTTATCATTCAATTGCCGCAATTTAAGCCATGCTCTTGAAAGCTACTGCTATGAACTAACGGACATCTAGCTCCTAGCTTAATCTAGTTTCATCCAATCTGAATTGGCAAATTACGAATTGTGGTTTCCAATCGCTTCATCGGTTATCGCTTCGGTGTCCCGTAATGGCTCCCGGATCGGAGTTGATGCAGGTGGAACATAAAAAACCAATTGCACTCACGGTGACTCCCTCTAAGCCGACTATTCAATCAGTATCGATACCCACAAATGGTGAAATTGAATTACCAAGAATGAATGGTGGTAATTCTTTCTCGCGTCTATCATCAGTGAGCCCCGAGGGATGTTCCCAGTGAGGAACGATGAGTTGATGATCCGAGCTGAACGATGTTGTAGAAGCGAACAGGGGTTTGAGTGGGGTTAGTTCAATTTACCGTTGCAGTGAAACGAAATGAATTGAGCAGGAGTTGTCTGTGTGAGGTACAGGCACTTATAACTAATAATCTGTATTATTCCGGAAGCATTTGTTTGTTCTAATGCTGATTTTTAAATAAATGAAAATTTAGCGAGACTCTAAGACTTTTATTTTGATCTAAGAACTGAATTTTATTCTTCGTAGGTACATAACGTTTAGTACTCGACTTCGTCTTAGTACATAATAAAATATCATCTATTTTACTGTTCACCCCGAACAAACTCTGGGTTGCACAATCCGGCTCATTGTCCTAGTCAGATTGCTCACTAAAGCCCTCGAGACCCAATTGAACCCGCCTTAGAAATTATTTATAACTTTTCTTCGAATGGGATAATTTTATTCGAAGTAGTTATTTTACCAATGAATTTAGTTCTTAAGTAGATGTTAAGTATTGAATGATATCGATGTTGTCAGCTGCTTGCGATCGAAAATGGTTAGGTCTTCTTTTTTTTAAATTTCTAAGCGTTCGTGAGTTCACAATCATGTTCTTTGACGCGTATGTCGAAATAACCTTTGGTTTGTCTAAAATGACTACATCACAATGTGGCCTTCAGTTTTCTAAATACTTTTTTGTGTAATTTATCAAACAGATCAATATTGTTTTAATTTGTAATATGAGAAAGTCTTCGAATCTCCTATTATTGTTGTGTTGTGAAAGTCCTAGTTTTCTGGATGAAAGGCTTGATCAGGGATTCTGGGTACAGCAGCGGCGTGCTCTGTTCCCAGAACCCTCAGATGCAGCTTGACAGCAGCGAATTGGAAGCCTAAATATCTCTGAAGATATTACGCGATCAAGATTAGTTGTATCACTGCATAGCACAACCATGGCCAATCCTCTCAGGCAATGGGGATGATGATTTGAACTTGTAGACCAGTGGTTTAATAGAACATTTGTCCGGATAGCTGGTGATAATGTTTTTTCCCGCACGCTTTGTCGTCCGAGAGGATGCGTTCTACGTAATTCGTAGAACTTCATTGTACATCCTCCGAGCAGATCTTTTGGCTACTTGATTCAGCTTTAGTGCCTAATTCGGTTGCTTACTGAACTGAAAAGATCTAAAGCTAGACAAACATTTCAAAAGGTCCTATCTGCTTTCATCGTTTTTCCGGAGCGTCTTTTCATCTTGGTAATGGTTCAGCTTTAGTGACTCTCACAAGCGTGGTTTTCGTTCAGAAGGCTAGAGTGATCCCTCCGCTATCAACTGGTGCAAATAACGTGTCATAAAAGGTGTTTAATAAGTTGTGGTGATGAAATGAAGGTGATCGATCGGAAAATCGATCAAAGCAGGACCTTTTGAAATGTTTCTCTAGAAATACTTCTCGCAGATGAAGGCTTCTGGCAGTGCTTTGGCTGGTATTCAATTTCTATCATAATCCAATAGCTTGGATATCATGATCCTTGTCCTACCATTCAGACGTGGTTGCTCGTGCTGTGTCAAGAGGTTATCATCATGTTAGTTGAGCGATTTCACAGGGTTGTCGTGTGGTATCCTCCCGACGTGGCCTATTGACTTTCGCAATAGTGTTCTCTCCAAGCAGCGCGTGCAGTTCATGGTTTATGCGCCTTCGTCATTATATTTGTCCGTCTGTATTTCACCGTTGGTAGTCCGCAGCACCTTCCGTTCGAAAGCTTGAAGAAAATCTATGTCCTCCGCGAGACATGTCCTCCCGAGTTTATCAGGGTTTTATACAGCGTTAACTTCGTGCGTCATCGCACTCTATTCTATTGAAGTGTCTTCCGAAGTGAAAAGTAATATTTGCAACAAAAAAATGGACAAAAATTGCCGATTTTCCATGGGTTTACCTTCACATGCTCTGACGAAAATACCCATGCAGCGTTCCGGCATCTATCTTGGCACTATTGGACAACGATCAGAGCATCGAAAGAAAGCCCGGTTTCAGGCGGCCCGACGACCCTTAGCGACAAGAAGTTCCAAAGGATGCTGAAGAGGAAGACCGAGGAAATAGTGATTACATCGCTGCGTGGGTTTGGTCGGGAGGTCGGTGCACAGGCCGAACATTGAAATAAGTACCTGGCAAATATGGACATACATGTCAGGAAGTGGCATTCCTGTCCACTGGTCTCGGAACTGCAGGCAGTAAAGTAGCAGCAGCGCCTGAATAAGATGGTCAAGTCGATTCTCCTGGCAAATCGCGACGTGGCGGTGGTGATGGACGACGAGACCTGTCTCACCCTGGATGGCAATGACTGGCAGGGCACTTCGTAGGAAGTGAGTACCGACTCCAACAATTTTGTCGCGAAAACTGAGGAGGAATGAATAAGTAAAACAAAGAAAGATCTCAAAAACATGCCTACATGCATGTTTTCGTGGCCATGGCGAATATTCCGGTTAACTGCCGCTCGCAAGGGCGTATAATTTTTTTTTGCAAGTACGCTAACATAATTATCTTTCATGAGAAATTTACCAAACTCAGAGTTTTTTTTTACCACCATCCGAAAAAGGTCCATTTTTACCGCAAACGGCACGCTTTACAGCTTGGGAGCGTCGCTTAGTCTCTTTACTGGTGTTTGTGTTTGCGGTCACCAGAGACCCCAAATACATTAACTTGGTGACCACTTTAAGCTCATCACTGTCTACAGAGTTGACGAGATTTATGTTGTTCTCCTTGCAGCCTTTCGCCTGCATGTACTTCATTCCCAATGCATTTATCCGTAGTCCACGAATCGTCTGGCTTTCTTTGGTTTTCAGTCGCCAAATTGTATTATAATGTAAAAGTCACGTGCGAAACTCAGAAGCTAAAAAACGTGCCCCTTGTGTCGATGCCGGCCCTTCGGATCACATCCTCAAGGGCGATGTTGAACAGTAAACAGGAGAGTCCATCACCCTCTGTGAGGCGATTCAAAGAGGCTTCGGAGTATCCTCGGACCACTTTCGCCATGGTGACTTTGATCAATCACGATGTGTCTCAGTCTATTGCACATGTCGGCTTGCAACACAACCCGAATAAAGTTGGACAGCAAAATGACAACATAATGTGATGCCTAGTTATCAAGTAAACTAAATCTAATACCTCGATTTCCTATATTTAGATAACAGAAGAAAACTAAATGATTTCAAAAATGCCAAGATTTATTATTATCTGAATATTTATTTTACTCTACTCGGGAAAGTCTTCCCGAGATTGGCTAACTTTCTTTGTCTCACTTAGCCTAGTTCTTCTTCGTTGCCCACGTCCGGTTCTTCTTATTCATCGCTGCCTGGCATTCCCCGTCATACGGTCAATCGTTTCTGCCGTTTCTGCCGATTGGTGACTTAAATCCTAGTATCGCCATCGTGGACACCAACACCAGGGGTGAGTACCTACTTGAATACCTTACTTCTAACGATGTCAATGTATGTAATGTAGGGAATAACCCCACTTTTATCAACGCCATCAGACAGGAGGTCCTTGATCTCACTCTGTGTAGCGCCTCTATTTCTGAAAGCATTAAAAATTGGCATGTCTCCGATGAAACTAGTTTGTCGGACCACAGACACATCGTTTTTAATATAGAGGCTAACCCTATGAAAAGAGAGCTGTTCAGAAATCCTAAGAATACAGATTGGGAATCCCTTGGGGTCCCTCACTAAGTACAACGCCGAGCTACGCAAGGCTACACGGAAATCCAGAGTTAGTTTCTGTGAAAGAATCCAAACTCTGCCGTAAGCTACGCGGCTCCAAAAGGCGAAGTCCAAAGACCATACTAACGGTTTAGGACAAGTGAGGAAAGAGGATGGATGCCTCACTGTCACTACCAAGGAAACGCTAGAGGTTCTTATGAACACCCACTTTCCTGGAACAATAGAGACCGAAGAACTGAATAGTGATGGGTCGCGACAGGACAATTCGAGACATATGGCGTCTCGGGAGTCTATCCTGCTGGCCCGTCGTTCACGGAAGCTTCAATAGGCTGGGCTCTAAGCTCATTCGACCCTATGAAGTCTCCAGGTCCAGACGGCATACTACCCATCTTTCTACAAAAATCGGCCGCAGTTATCATGTCCGAACTCATCAACCTCTTCAGACCCAGGTTTATCCTGGGCCATATTCCGGATAACTGGCTGAGGCTGAAGGTAGTGTTTATCCCCAAAGTTGGAAGAAAGGACAAAACCCTACCTAAAAATTTCAGGCCCATAAGTCTGACTTCATCACTTCTCAAGTTGATGGAGAAAATAATGGATAAATATATCCGTGATGAGTTTCTTAAAGACTCCCCGCTGAACAGGAACCAACATGCCTATCAATGCGGCAAGTCAACAGAAACTGCTCTTCACAGCTTAGTGACGTTGATTGAAAAGTCCCTGAGTTATCAGGAGACGGCGCTATGTGCCTTTCTTGATATTGAAGGGGCCTTCGATAACACGTCCTTTGCATCAATTGATACGGCTCTTTCTCATAAGGGAATCGACCACACTTCAAGGAGCTGGATACACGCAATGCTCTCTAGTAGAGTGATCACAGCAACCTTGGGAGATTCGTCTGTAACAATGTCAGTGATCAAGGGATGCCCGCTAGGAGGAGTTCTCTCGCCCTTGTTATGGTCACTAGTTGTCGACGCACTTCTCAACAAGCTTTCACAGCTTGGTTAAGAGGTCATTGGATACGCCGATGACATCGTCCTCATCGTCAGAGGTAAAGATGACGCAACTCTGTCAAGCCGAATGCAAACGGCTCTGAATACCACCATGTCATGGTGTTTACAGGAGGGTCTAAACATAAACCCCTTAAAAACAGTCCTAATTCCATTCGGCAGACGGAGGACGATCTCCATCACTCCTCCAATACTGAATAGAGTTAGACTGGGCTTCAGCAATGAAGTCAAATATCTCGGAATTATTCTGGACAAGAAACTGAACTGGTCTGCACAACTGGATCATGCCGCTAAGAAAGCGATCTCAGCGATCTGAGCCTGCAGAACTCTGTTCGGTAAGACCTGGGGACTGAAACCAGACTTGGCACTCTGGTCTTACAAGACCATTGCCCGACCAAGAATCACCTATGCTGCCCTAGTGTGGTGGCCTAAGGTGAACGAAGTGACTGCGCAAGCCAAACTCAAAAAAGTTCAAAGACTTGCATGTCTTTCGGTTACCAGCGCTATGCGAACAACTCCAACTGCAGCCATGAAAGCTATGCTTTGCCTACTACCTCTACATCTTCATGTGAAAAAGGAAGCAGAGCTTGGCGCTCTAAGGTTGCAAAGGAGGAAAACTATACTTGAAGGGGACCAAATCGGCCACCTTCGCATACTTAGGGAGTTCAAACTAACTCCGCTATTAACCACAGTCTCCGACTGGATGGACGTTAGGACCAACATGGATATTCCATATAGAGTGATTGAAACAAACCGCTCTATGTGGAACAATGGAGGGCCTAATCTTCCACCTGGCATCGTCAGTTTTTATACGGACGGCTTGAAAATGGGATCCCTAACGGGATCTGGTATATACGGACCCGGTATCAGGGAAACGTTTTCCCTGGGAAAATGGCCCACCGTTTTTCAAGCAGAGGTATATGCCATATATATCTGCGCAAAAATATGTCTGCAACGCAACTACAGACATGCGAAAATTGGTATATTCACGGACAGTCAAGCAGCACTACAAGCACCCAAGTCCGTCAAATGCGCTTCCAAACTTGTTTGGGGATGCATTGAAACTCTACGGGAACTTTCCCGACAGAATTCAGTTTTTCTATTTTGGGTGCCCGGACACTGCGGAGTCGAGGGTAATGAACACGCTTACTACCTAGCAAGACAGGGATCAGCTCAGCGGTTTATTGGCCCCGAGCCGTTTCTGGGTACGTCCATTACCGCTATCAGAAGCGAACTACTAACTTGGGAAGGGCTAGAAATAGTATCCCAATGGCAACAGGCACAGGGCTGTAGACAAGCTAAACAATTTATCTATCCGAACCCTGGAACCGCCAGAAAGCTACTTAGTCTAAATCGTAGTGACCTACGGATAATCACGGGACTCCTCACCGGACACTGTCCCGCTTTTTATCATTTAAAGAAAATCGGCGTAGTGTTGAACGACACCTGCCGATTCTGCAAATCTGAACCAGAGAGTTCAGAGCATTTGCTTTGCTCTTGCGAAGCTCTTGCTTCCTCTAGGTACAACTTCTTAGGAAGTTACCTTTTAACTCTATACCAAGTATGGAGCTCCAATCCCAAGCAGGTCATTAGTTTCATCAACTATGTTGTACCTAATTGGGGTACAGGTTTACAACAAAACAGTTCTACTCCATCAATGAGTACGAGAAATCCGTAACCTGTGCACAGCAATCGGGGCCCGCCACAAAAGACAATCAGCATGAATGTCGCAGTGGCATTTTAGTACCCAGTGCCCTTCAGGCATACAGAGATATCGCCATCGTGGTCTCCCTGATAGCTGTACAAATCATGTACCAGCCATTCTAGGGAGGCAATGCGCCAAGCCCTTCCGCCGTGATTCCGTTAGTGCTAGTTGTTGAACCGCGTGGTATGCCTATGTCGTTCGTGAAACACGGTCGACAGTTTCAAGCGCAAGCATACCGTAACTAGATAGTGATCTGAGTTAATATTTAAACCGCGATCGATGCGTATGTTGGTAATATCGGAAAAGAACCGGTCGTTGATGAAAACATGGTCAATATAGTTTGCTGCTAGTTGGCATCTAAGTGGTTTTGTGCATGTCTTTGCGGGAAAAGAAGGTACTTCGGACTACCAGTATTCGGGAGGCTGCAAGCTTAATGTATCACTGGCCGTTGTCGTTAGTCTCGGTGTTCAGGCTGTGCATGCCGATCATTTCTTCCCTTTCGATCTGAATGTTCAAGTGTTCGTCAAAAATTTATTTTAAATCGGATTTTCTGGAAACTTTCAGGGAATGAATTAATGGAATGTCCTTTCCACCGCTAAAAGCCCGCAACTTTGCTTTAAGACCAGGGCCGGAATAAGACTTGTGGGGGCTCGGGGGCCAAGCAACATATGGTGGGCCTTTTTCAGCTGTCAAAATTTCAACAAAGGAATATGTCATACAAATCTATGTTAAAAAAATGTTATAGAAGGATTGTGTCAGTTTTGCTTAAATTCATCTTTTTTTTAAGTGTCACAAAATTTGTCGTGTCGTGAGTCATTGGAAGTGAACGATTGTGGGGGCTCCTAAAATTTTCGGCCAGAAAAATGTTTCGCCTCCGTGGGACCGCAAAAAGGACAACAGACGCTTCTGGACGCACTCGGTGCGGTATTTTTCGCCGCTGATGGTACCTGTTGAGATGTACGGTTTATTCAGTTAACCGCATTGGCTTATGGCCTGCCGGAGCCAGTATTTCTTGTCAAATTTGTCTGCTTTCTTCTTCCTTATATCTTTCGGAACATCAAACCGTGATTAAGCAACGTAGAATTCCAGCCCCGGTATCTGCTTTGCGTCTGCTTTGATGCAGGTTTCATCATCCGTAACCAGAAACATCGGTTTCGTTAACCGTTCTCGATACAGCTTCCTTGCACGGGATTTGGTCGACGTGTTTTGTTGATCACGCCGGTTCGGTGCCCTCCGGATCTTGAATAGGTACACGAAGCCCAGCTCGTTTCATTGTTTGCTGAACGAACCAGGCGGAACACTTGCCATCTGAACCACGTCGCGAATCGGAAGGTTAGGATTACGTTTGAAATAATTCAACACCTTCCGAGCCTTCACAGGGTCAGCCGTCTTCGATTTTCTTTTACTTCCAGCCCGCTGAGCAGTCAGGGAGTCCTCAAACGACTTCACTACCCGAGGCACAGTTTTATAGGTGATTCCCAGTTGTCTTTCGATCCATCTCATGGTCGCAGTCGGATTTTCCATGACGGCGCACAAAATTCTCTGGCGATTTTCTTTTTGTTTCGATGACAGTCGTTTGCCAACCTGGGTTTGGCCCAATCGTTCTCAATACCTATAAATGCAGCTTCTGATGCCTAATTCCGCTACGAAGCATGCATTTGAAAAGTTTTAATTGCATGAAAAAAACATTTGTGCAGTGCTGGTTTGTATTTTCAGGGACACAATTGAATATTTATTCATAAAAATTAAAATAGAAATCGCCGAAAATTTGCTGCTTCGAATTCATTTAGTTTTGCTTTCTATCAGTCTTGCGTGTGGTACTCAGAGAAAGTGAAAGAGATAGGCGATGGAAAAAATACCAATTTGGCAACTGGGTTTCACATGGCAGAAGTGCTAGATCTCTTCTCAAAGCGTAATGTTGATCAACTTTTTCATTCGACTCGTATAATTGGTGGTGACGATGAAAGTCTTTAGAAATAATAAAGTGCATCGCAAAAACCGTGAACCGTGAAGTATGTTCAATTTCATACACGTTCACCACAATTTATCATTAACCACACAAAAGGTTTGTGAGCCTCCGGTTAATAATCACTGTGATATTGAAATTTTGGATCATTCTTAATTCATTGTTTAGCAATAGAACAACAAAAACGTATGAAAATAAACATGTATATTATTGTACTCGATTGCAATACCTCTCAATGTGTTGATAAGTACCACACGTGAAACTTGTTCATGATTATGAATAAAACCAAAGAGGTTCAATGAAAATGGTAAAGTCTTAAATTTTAGTTTTCGTTGATTTGAAAAAAAGAAATTTTGACTGCTAATTTTCAATCGAGTTGTACTCAAAACGATCGATTTTGAGTTGTATCCTCGTTTTTTAACCCTTCTATGCAAGTATTAAAATGTTTATTTCATTGTAGTACTGCTTCAAGCTCCACTCTCAACATGGAAATCAAACACCGTGTTGATACGCTTTAAATATGGAAACAGACACTCGAAGGCTTTTTGCCGATTTATGATCCTCAATTCCCAAACAACAATCACAAAAAATCTGAATAATACTTTCGTCTAAAATGTCTCCAAATTATTTAGGTTCACCGTGATATTTAATTTCTGGTATTCCGAGAGCATCCTGAGCAGTTTGAATTTATACATAAGTTATGATTCAATATCATCCCGCGTTGAAAGAAGAATTAGAAATGAATCTGATTGTGTTCATTGCTTTCAGTCAGTGCAATAGCTCTTTATTGCTTCATAAACCCTTTATAAGGCCATGGAAACTGCGCTAGTAACTGATACATGCTCAGTAAAACGTGAATAAAATGTAAAAATTACCCCCAAATTAACAATGCACACTTTTAGCAGTTTCAGAAAACTCGAAGTGTGCAAGATAATCCTAGGGCCTAGAAATCCTTGGTTATGCAAAATTTGTAAACAATATTCTTGGTGCAACAAAAAAAATTATTTTCGTTGGTGGCAATATAGCTGCCACTGCCTTATAAAGGGTTAAGGCTAATGGTTTACGTCTTGCGCATTTGTGTATTTCTTGAAATTTCTAGTCAGCTTCATCTGAAGTTCGTTTGAAAAGTTAACACACATAGTTTTATAAATTTCGATGGTACAAAGCCGTAACGGTACTGTTTGTGTCATTCTACCCATTTGAAAACAGATTGATGTCTAAATGGTGTGTATAGTATGAGATGACGAAGAATGGGAGTGCAAATCAACAAAGAGAATCAGCCATATTGAAAAAAGTAGTTATCAAAACAATAACTTGTGTTGAACCACGAGCCACGTGCCTGTTTTGAAAAGTATTCTAGTTAAAAAACATAACCTCAGCAGGCCCATACACGTGGTTGCAGTTCTATTAGAAACAATTAGTTGTCAAAGATTCAAAATTTAGCAGTTTCAAAAAATGGAAAATTCAGAAAAAGAGTCAGACTCAAAAGCGTCGGATGTGGCTCTGCTTTCCAGTGGTGGATGGACTCGCAAGAAGGTAGCTTATCTCAATGAGTTATAAAAAGTTCTCATTTTTGAATGCAGCAATTATTTACAAGGTCAAACAACAGTTGTCTTGCCGTGGGTATTTCATAAAACAAACTATCGGCGAAGGTTCGTATTCGAAGGTGTACTACGCTGAGTTTCGAAAGCCTGGTGAACTGTTTCCGGCGCGAAGAGCTTGTAAAATCATCAACCGCCGTAGAACTTCAATCGAATCTGCTCAATTCTTGCCGAGGGAAATCAAAACTATGTTGGCGCTGTCGCATCCAAACATAATGTCGGTTTATGCGGTTTATGAGTTCGGCCCTTACGTTTGCATCTTTATGGATTATTGTCGCTGTGGAGACTTACTGCAGAAAATTCAGGAACAGGGAAAGCTGTCCGAGTCGAAAGGGCAACTTTATTTCGGTCAGTTGGTGTCTGCTGTCCAGTATATGCACCAAGCCGGATTTTGCCATCGGGATATCAAGTGCGAAAATGTTCTGCTGTCTAGTGCCACTCATGTGAAACTGTCAGACTTCACATTTTCTAAAAAGTGTTCTTGCGAGGGCGGCAGTGCTCAGCTTAGTGCCACATACTGTGGATCAGTCGCATATGCGGCCCCTGAGGTTCTCAAAGGCATTCACTATGATCCCAAACGGTATGACATGTGGTCCTTGGGTTGCGTACTGTTCATCATGGTAACAGGAACAATGCCGTTCGACGAAAGAAACATACAAGAAACGATTGATAGGCAGGAGCGAAAATGTTATTTTTACCCGACAGGTATAAAGCCAAATCTAACAGTGATGGAGCTGATTGACAGGCTTATCGAGCCGGATGTGGAAGCCAGGGCTACGGTCGAGGAGATTGCCCAACATCCGTGGCTAGAGAAAACCATCTAAAAGCGTGATTTACTTATGTTTTGCTATGCTTCCGACAGAACATATTTTCGCTACTTCGTGTTTCACCACAATGCCAATAAAATCAAAATGTTTGCTCCATCAATTTTTATTCCACTTACCACAGACGTCACGATTAGTGCCAGCACCACGATAATGACGAGAAGAGCGATCAAAATTCCGCGCCAGTTCCGTTGGTTCGGATTTGCCGAAACGAGCTGTAATCAAACAAGTAAACATTCTGTTAATGCATATTTGATGTGTAGAATAAATTTTTGATAAATTTAGCGTAAAATGAAATTTCGATATAATCGTTTACGTTTGAGTGGCTTTGTTGTTCTATCAGCAAATATTGTATAGGTAATTGGCTGCTTCTGTAAATTGATGCGATTTTATTGTACTTTAATCAAATGCTTAGATCAAGATTTAACGTTGTGTTGTTGGTGATTTGGTATTTGACAAAATTATGAAATAAACTAAAATATAAAGGAAACAGGGCTTTATAAAATGTTCGCTAAACATCCTTCATAGTCTTATAATAATTGCATAGACGTTCAGACAAAAGAAAAAGCTTCTACAAATTATTTTATTTATTGGTCTACTACCTTTACCTACTACTTTTAGATTTAGATATAATTCCATATTAGTGCTCAAAAGTCATAATTTATGGGCATGCTAATTCATTTGGCAAAAATCACAACATTGATAAAATATTTGTTTGATGACAAAGAAATTCGTAGTGGAAACAGTCACTAAATTACCTGGCAAGTTTTCAAACGGGTGTGTGAAGAAGTCACGAAAATATATATTGCCACTGTATCAACATTTGAAAGATGAATACTATTCGATGTGAAATATATATAGAAGCCTAGTGTGCATTCCATCTTGCGTTGCGGCGTTGTGTCATTTATTGATATTTAATGAGGGTTCACGGTGATGCTGACGCTGATCTGTGTTTCACGACAAAGAAACAGTCTTCCTTCGTAGGCGTGACAATTTGATTCCAATTCGATGGGTTGTGAATTCCGAATTAGGAACAAGAAATATGATGCAGGTTTGAATTGTTACTTTACTTGTATTAACTATAATAGCTGCATTCCTTAAAATATATCGGCTTCAGATTCCTGGAACTTTGTCCATTTTTACATTCAATAGAAGACTCTCAGTCTTTGCATTTTTTTTATTTATTACAATGCTTCGATGTCAGATGTATGGACATTTTGCTTTTAAATTTAGCAGAATCAGTAGTAGCAAATTTGAAAAGATTTGTATTTTACGATACTGGACAAACAAAATAACAAATAATTGTTTTAAATTCTTCGAGGCCATTGTAATACAGATTCGGGAAATGCTAAGTGTATTTCGTATAAAATTTTCCCAAGAATACGATAAAATTATTAAATTTGAAATCAATACATACTTATTTTCCGAAAACTTCAATTTAATTTTTGTGATGCAAAAATAACATATCTGGCAACACTACTGCTCAAAATAATATTATTCTGTCTGCTGCTGCTGTCGGTTTTTTTTTGTGTTTTATTTTGTGAACTGGTTTTCAATTTAAAACACGCTCGATCCTTACAGAGGTTGGATAATGCAGCAAAAATTTCGTAGTCGTATACAGAAATTCACAGGTTGGCAGTCGCAATTAGAATGACACAAGAACGATCAGAGTTTAAACAAATGTTTAAAATTATTTCAGCTTTAAAAGAATTCATCGAAAACAAATGTTTTGTGAACAAAGTAGGGTTTGTGAAAATCATTTTCACATGATAATCGTCAAACGATAGTGATGCTGTTAAAGGGTGTCCCACATTAAATTGCATCACGGGAAAAACACTGTACAAATTTATCCATTGGGTTTTCTGTTTTGAAAATTTGGGTAGAAGTAGTTTGGAGTTTATTGTTGCTGTCGCTGTCAGTTTTTTGAAAATTGGAAAAAATGCCGTAAATGCCGAAAAGCAATGTCGCGAATTGAGTTTTGCGCAAGCACCTGGAAAATCGTCAACGCTCTCATCGGGATATCGGAAAACAACTACGAATCTGCAGTCAACGGTGATTCGTGTGATTAAACGTTACTACGAAACTCTGAGCATCGACTGGTAGGAGGAACACGAACAGAATGGATGTTCAATTAGCAGTGGTGGGCACCGCTAACCGAAAATTTAGCGACGCTAATCGCTAAGTCGCTAACCGGAAAATTTAGCTCGATAATCGCTAAACGCTAAACGCTAAACCCACATTAGCGGAGCTTTCGCTAATCGCTAATCGCTAACTTTTTAATTTGTAAATAGTCATATCGCTATATTTATTGCTTGTGTTTTGTAAGATTTGGACCACTTTGATCTGTTTTGGTTAAACAAACGAAAACAATTACTTACATGAATAACAAAAGTTATTTAGCTTGCATTGAAAATAGATACTTCCTGGAATGTTTTCATAAAAATTCAATTATTATCTGAATCGAAAAAGTAGAACCAAAGTTGTCATAATTTCAAGCGCATTGCAATTTATCAAAGTTCTTGGTGTGGCGAAAATTCAATCTAGACCTTGTGCTTGTTCTTCAAAATGCTCCTGTGGCCTGTACGATAGCCGGAACTCCATTCCACAGTGGTCGGAAAAGGCAATTTGACGAACTTAATTCATTTGTGCTTAAACGGTTGATGTTAGCCAAAGACAATGTTCAAAAGAATTGTTCACAAAAATATAACGGAAATCTTGATGAGATTTTTTTTATCATGGCCTACTATCATAAAAATAAAAAATCTAACTTTTGATACAGCGAAGATACATGAATAGTTTCTTTAGCAAAGTTGTAGAACTTTACAAATTTTGAAACTTTGCAGAAGATATCAAATTTCTATAACGTCTATTTACTGAAATACAAAGCATTTTCACTAGTAACCCCCCCAAATTTAGTTTTTCTAGCATAACTTTTTAAAAATTGCTTTTTCAAGAACAAAATGTTCTAGACAAATATGACCAACATAAAAACACAGGTTTCTTTCGAAAACAGCATGTTGCTACAATCGTTCTATTTTTTTTTTTTATTCTCGCTTATTTTCCGTCGGTCTTGTTCCGCCACTGTTGTGGCCAATCACCGACGCCCAGGGAGGCGACTCCACACCCAGGACCCTAACTCACGACCCGTTTATTAACGGACCGGCGCCAACGGCTTTACTTCCTCATGCGATGGAAGGCGTGATCCCAGAGATTTTTTGCCTCAGAAAATCTCCCGGTGTCGGCTAGGATTGAATCTAGACCAGTTTGGTTGGTTGTGAGTGGATCACGCCACCTCACAACCATCGACACCTATGTCGGCGGTGGGATTCGAACCCAGGCTTCGAGCGTGGTTGGCGGAGACGTTACCAACCACACTAGGCCCCCGCTCTCTACAATCGTTCTATACTGAGTTAGAGCGTTTTTTCATGAAATTATAGCCCAGATTTAAATGCGTATAGGGGAGAAAGAGGCGAACCGGTGCACATCATCAAATATTTTTTTAGAGCTTAGACCTTGTACTATAAGCTAGTTAAACTTTGATACCTAACAATTCATAAATGAATGAGTAGAGGGGTGTTTTAAGAATGTATGTTTTTGGGGTTTTCTTTACAAAGATGCATAAACTCCCTATATAATGAACGATGATTTGTGAATTTATGAAACAGATAACTCGCAATACTTTCAAAATTAGTGAGAACACTTCTTAGGTTTATTTAGTTGTTGATAGGTGCATCCAATATCCGCGGGATCGAAGTGCCGCTGTCTTCCTTTTGATTGGAATGGTGCTCTCGCGCCCACTAGCCAAATTTCAATAGGAAAATACAGTCTTAATCCACTGACCATTCCAGTTATGTTTTACAACATATGGACTGTAGCTGGTAAGTAACCAAGGATATATGAACTTTGATGAGTTTTCGACTGTTGGGATGTTGTGGACTTATGTTATACGTTCGGCTGAGCAGTCACAAAAATTTAGAACTACTTATTTTATACTATCCGACGTTTCGTCACTGGTCAGTGACATCTTCAGGGGAAACTGCGGGGATTTATTACAAAATTAGAGGCTTTTTAGCATAGTTTTACAAAAAGTTATAGTCTAGCTGATTGTCTGTGGTTATTGTGTTTGTGACTTACATATTATTTGTTCGTTCCTTGTCAAGATGCTTTTTAAAGCTAATCGTCAATACTGATTGGGGCGATTTTGGGTACATGCTATAGTTTTGGTGGTAACAAAATTGTTTTTTATATTAAATTATTTTCGACAAACCAATATTTTAAATTAGCTTACAACTCTGTTTGCTGTGGACCTATTGCGATGGCGGATGGGAACTGATGGGTACTAGTTTGGATTTGAGAGGGGTAGGAAATCGATATTGTTGGTGGGGAGATTGAAAGAAAAGAGAAAGAACTAATTGGCTGAAGTGTTTGTGTTGGGTGCGATACTTGACAAAACTGCTGCGTAAGCTGTGTTGAGTCCGTCGAGATCAACTCGTTTGTTGACTGTGTTGGGTGTGTTGTGTATATGGCACATTTCTAGGAATGGGAGTATATGGGTACGGTTGCTATGGTCTACTATCACTGTTCCACTGAAGTCGAAGTTGTGTTTGTATAGTATGCAGTGATTGATGAGTGCCGTCTTTTCCTTCAACTCATCAAGCTCTCGTTTGGTATTAGTGTTTGTGCTAAGAATTTGTTGCATTTTGTTTACATTCGATTTGTGTCCTGATATTCGCATGCATAATCAAAATTCAAACACTATTGTTGGAAACTGCTCGTTTGTTGATGTCCATATATCCTTGGCTTTACTTGCCATGAAGTATTATTTCACGGTGCGGACATTATTAACTATTTCAATATTCCATCAGGCCAATTATCTGAAGAAGCGCAAAAGTCTAAAAGACTGATTTTTAAAGCATTGCGAGTTATCTGTTTCATAAATTCACAAATCATCGTTCATTAATCAGGTAGTTAGTGCATTTTTGTATAGAAAACCCCAAAAACATACATACCTAAAACATCACTCTACTCATTCATTTATGAATTGTCAAGTTTCAAAGTTTAACTAGCTTATAGTACAAGGTACAAGCTTTAAAAAGAGTATTTGATGATGTGCACCGGTTTGCCTCTTTCTCTCCTATACGCATTAAATCTGGGAAATAATTTAATGAAAAAACGCTCTAACTCAGTATAAAACGATTGTAGCAACATGCTGTTTTCAAAATAAACCTGTGTTTTTATGTTGGTCATATTTGTCTAGAACATTATGTTCTTGAAAAAACAATATTTAAAAAGTTATGCTAGAAAAACTAAATTTGAGGGGGTTGACAGCGAAAATACTTTGTATTTCAGTAAATAGACGTTATAGAAATTTGATATCTTCCGCAAAGTTTCATATTTTGTAAAGTTCTACAACTTTGCTAAAGAATCTATTCATGTATATTCGCTGTATCAAAAGTTAGATTTTTGATTTTTATGATAGTAGGCCATGATAAAAAAATTTTCTCATCAACATTTCCGTTATATTTTTGTGAACAATTCTTTTGAACATTGTCTTTGGCTAACATCAACCGTTTAAGCACAAATAAATTAAGTTCGTCAAATTGCCTTTTCCGACCACTGTGCATTCTAGGGTAAAAAAAACTGGCAAAAGTAACTTTCGCAGTAAAGTATGTTCATCTTTCGAAGCAATTTACGTACGCCATCAGCAATTCACAGTTTTTCGAAATATTTCTACTGTCGCTTTTCTACAAAATATAGCGAATTAGCGATTAGCGTTTCGAAGGCCAAAATTTTAGCGACGCTAACAGTTTCGCTAACCAGCTCAAAAATTAGCGAAATCGCTAAATCGCTAACTGAAATTTAGCGTCGCTAATTAGCTAATTAGCGAATTAGCGGAATGGTGCCCACCACTGTCAATTAGTGATCAGGATCACAAGGGAGTTTTGAAAACGTTTTCGCGGCATCCCAATTCTTCAGTCAGGGATGTGGCCAGAAAGTTGAATCTGTCCAAGTCTTTCGTTTAGAGAGCTAAAGACCCTGCATACGTATAAAGCGCAGAAGGCTCCAAATCGTGACGAACGAAAAAATACGGTGGGAAAGTCACGAGCCCCGAAAATGCACACCCAGATGCTGACAAACCTCATTGTCTCATCATGAATGATAAGACTTACGTCAAGGCGGACTTCCGGCAGCTTCCGGGGCTACTATTCTTCACTCCCTAGCACAAGTTCGATGTTCCGGAGGAAGTAAGTAAGCAAACTTTCAAAGTTTGTCAAGAAATACCTGATATGGCAAGCGATCTGCTCATGTGGCAAAAGAAATGCGCCGTTCGTGACTGCCGGGACTCTAAACAGGGAGATCTACCTCAAGGAGTGTCTACAGAAGCATCCCCTGTGTTCTCAAACTTGTACGATTTTCTAGCCGAATCTGGTTTCGTACTACTATTCTAATATTCTGTGACTATGTCCTGGAGTGGTACAAAATCAACGAGGTCACTTTCAAACCTTAGGATATGAACACTCAAACGCACCGGAACTAAGGCCAATCGAAAAATATGGCTATTATGAAGCAGGCACTACGAAAGCACGAAGAAAAAGTGAGTCTCCGTACTGAAAAAGCTGCAGCCGGGTATTGTACAAAACCTAAGTAGTGGAGTTAAGGGTAAGGTGCGAGCATACGGTTATGCTATTGGTGTTAAATGAAATAAATATATCAAAAGCTTATCAATAAATTATATTTTATTGTTTGGAAGTTTAAAAAAGATCGGTCAACTAGGTGATTTTCTGCAGGTTTTTTCCGTGATGTGGGACACCCTTTATCAAAAAGGGGAGGGTACCACGGAGCGAAGGGTGGTCCAATCGGCGCTAACGTTTAGATTTTTGTATTGTGTCCTAATATGAACAATTCGCTAAATTTTGAGCCAAATCTGAGAAGTTCATTGACATAGAGTGTGCACTAGGGTGGGGCAAAGTGATCGGTTTTCTGGTTCCTTTTGGGGCCCCAAACAATCCCAAACTTACCGGAGATCGATCGGTTTTGTCTCCGCTTGGCGCATTGCATACCAAATTTGTATGAAAATTCACATGGGAAAACCTACCTTTTTGCATTTACCTATCTAGGGAGCTCATTAATGCTCTATTAATGCACTACATTATGTTAAACTATAGTATTTTAGATGCCTATCCACTTTCCCGAAGACACTGAAGAGCTAGGATGTCCCTAAGAAGAACTATAGCTGTTCAAAGTTGAGTACATGGAAGAACTATAGCTGTACAAAGTTGAGTACATCGAATTTGATGCTGGAAATCTTGTTTTCTGCCAACACTTTCAATGTCCGGTACATCAGTAGGATTCCTATCAGAAGTAACCTGTCGTAACGAGTTTAGACACTCATTTGAGCAGTAACGAGTTTAGACACCTTGAGCTGGATCAAGCAAACAGATTTAGTTCAATTTTGTAGGTGTAGGTAGGTTGTACAACGTGTTTCAGAGGTTATTTCTGATGAAAATCTGACTGACGACGGTACACTCGTAGTGTCGGCAGAAAAAAATTTTTTTTGACATTTAATTCGACATACTCAACTTTAATCAGCTAGAGCATTTTTTGGGACATCCTAGCCATTTAGTGTTTTCGGCAAAGTTGTTAAGCATCAAAAAACCTACCTAAGCCATATTGAGCTCTTTAGAATGTGAAATGCAAAAAAGTTGGTTTTTCCATACAAATTTTCATACAAATTTGAAATGCAATGCGCCAAGCGGAGACAAAATCAATCGACTTCCAATAAATTCAAAATTGTTCGGGGCCCCAAATAGAACAAAAAAAAATTGTTTCTGGCTTTCTGCTATGAAGTTTCGTTTTTTCCATATAACGACGCCCCACTCTAGTGTGCACACTTGAAATGGAATGAACCAAATACTTAGTCAAAATTTTAACAGCAAGAAAAACTTTTCATTTGGCTTCCCTGGTGTCAAAATTTTGCTGTCTAATCGTTTTTTGGGTTTTCTGTGAACTCGTTTAAAATATTTTTAATTGAAATTCCGCCCGATCCTTATTGGGATTGGATGATTAAATAAATGAGATTTGCACTCGCAATTAGAGTGCCACAAGAATGATCAAAGTTTGATACAAATGTTTAAAAATATTTCAGCTTTCGAAAAAGTCGTGTTAAACAAATGTTTTGTGAAAAAGGCAGGGCTTGACAAAGTCATTATCATATGAAAATCGCCAGACGATAGTGACGCAGTTATCCTATCCTTCGCTTTCAATTGAAAATTATTTGTTTCCTTTTTGTGCATCTCAGCTGTCAAAATCAATGCAAGAGCATTCGAGTAGCGACACAGATGAAATCAGAGTCTATGTATATATATATAGAGTTGCGCAGAGAAAATCTATCGATTCGGCAACACAGTTTTCGTATCATTCGTTGCCAAGATTTATACAGTTCGTGTTTCATATTCTAGATCAAGCTAAATTACAACACTTGTCATTCGTCCCTAACATTATTACCTTGTTTACTTTTATTGCTCGATTGGTATCCATGTTTTACGTTAAATTGGTTCCTTTGGTTTCAACTTTCCGCGACTCTATATTATGAACATAGACTCCGATGAAAACTACCTAAAAGCTCTTACATTGATTTCGACATCTGAAGTGCTTCACTTTGAATGTGAAGGTTAAGTGTGTTACTAACGCCTGACTGAAGGAGAGGGAAGAGCAATACTTTGCGTCATTATTTCAGTCAATTGAAACAGCCATTACTCTCACCAGTTTGATTTGAAATGAACCGATGAATACAAGAGGGGCATTAAACGTGTAATCAAAACACGTTTGACTGCGAAAATGTTCATCGTGGCTAGATGACAGTAGTCTATATAAATGAAATGAAAACTAGACCGCTTGAACCTAAATAAGTGCGCTGTTGGAAATATTTCATAATGGAAATATATAGCAAGAAGTGTGTGGTACTTTGTCGCCGAGTCGCCGATAAAGAAAAGCTCTGGTTAAATAATATAGTTCACAAATAATTTGTTCATACACACACACATATCAGAAATTTACACTCTGCCTAATTTAACCATGGCTTGTTCGAACTACACCACATTAATCTTCAACTTCGTAGCTAAATAGAAATAATTAAAAACAAAGTTTCCGGAAAGAACATTGAGCGTTTGCTGCCTACGTTGCTTTTCAAAATTTATTCTGTATTGAAATTGAAACACTTTGATTAATATTTACTTTTCCTGCATACACACGTTTCCCAAACGATGTTTCCTTCGTTTGGGATGCAACACAAAATAAAAGCCAGTCTTATGTGGACATCCCAATTAATTAAGTCATCTGTCAAACGGTATGCCGGTAAGCCAATGCATCCTTAAAAGCAAGCCTCAGGCGCACCATTAAAATCATGTGCAGATGTTTGCGGCTTCGAATACTTGTTCGTCTCAGTACCAGACGGACACAACAGTCGGGTTTGAGTGCATTTCTTCTCCACTCACTTCGTTATTATTATTAGAAATTTAGAAACACACGATGACGATGCACTAGTTATGGCGAAACTCATAGTTTTGAAAATCGAGAAATGTTCCCGACAGCGAAATTTTGATTTTGTGCAATCATTCGACTGGGAAATGTTATGAAATGTGATGTTTCTAGCAATCTGATAGCGCGAAAGTCAAATGCAAAACAAGTTCCACGAGTTTATTGTAAAATGATAGGATTTTCCACTGAAACGTCGTGCTATTGTGTACAAATGGTATTTTGTTTTAGGGTTATCATCCAGAAAGTTGACCTAAGAGGAGAATATGAATTACAGTGTACTGGAAAAAAGTTTTTTTTTTGAGGACAACCCGCTAAGTAGACGCAACAAAGGGGGTGGCGTAACCAAAAGTACACCCAAAACAAATATAAAACAAGTGCACTTCCGGATACCTCGAAAACTAATTGCTTCTGTGGAAAAATGTTCTTGACCGTTCATTCGGCAGCATGATAACCCTGTACCATTTTGGTCGTCTTTCTTGTCATTATGGTAAATTGACCATAGATTGTTGGCAGGGTAAAAAAACTTACGAGATAAATTATGAAAGTACTATCAATAAATATAAATTTTTACTAATTTAAGTTATGTTATCACTTTCATCTGGCTTAAAATTTACTCTAGCAGCTGAAATGTGATGTTTGCGAACATATATCAGATCCCAAAAACAGATTACGAGTATTTACTGATGCGTGACTCCATTTGTTAGGCACTATTGAATGGGCATAAATTTCTCCGCATCTCATTACTCTGCAGGAATAGACGTCACCGGTTCAGACTTCATCGTTGGGGGACCAAAGGTGAGAAGAAAGCTTACGCTTACGAAAGATGAAAATTTTTCGCTCACTCCAACCTCTGAAACGTTCGGAATATCAGTAAATCCTCTGAAAAACCGCCTTCAGTTGCACAACAGAGCCAAAGGGGGAGATGCCTGTGACCTGGAAGCTTTGTGCCAGATCGAAAGGAAGCAAACAATAACACAAGCCCGGATGAAAAGTCATTGAAATTGGTTCACCTCCGAGCTCAAAGTTGAATGCAGATCAATTGGCGCTTATTGGACTGAGGAGAAAAGAGCTCTCGAGCGAATTGATCTGTTTCGAGCTGTGCGCTTCGCTGCCAATTTATGCTAGCCAAGAAGATATTGAATCGATTAGCGTATTAGGGAATTATCATGTGACGATGTTGGGTGCAGTTTTGATGGTATTCCAATTAAATACCTTCTCTATTTCGCATGCAAGGTCTAACTATAAATAAATGATTTACTTTAAGATGTTTAAGCATCATCAACAATATGATTCACATTATGAGTTTTGAAGTAGAATACTTCTCTCAGGAAGTTCGGCTACATAGGGATGTGAAATGAAAATCTAAAACCGAAAGAAGTGAAAAATATGTCCAATTTCAAATGCTAATAAATCGGTTAGTATTCGATGGATTTCCTTCGTTCTTGCAGCAATAGGTTGGAAAATCTTCTAAGATTCTTCCCAAAATAAGATAATTGTAATTTTATTATTCACACTATTGTACTATTGAAAATAGCCAAGTCTTGTCAAAACGAAAAATTCGACCTCTGATTGGTCGTTATATGCTTGCTTTCCAAGCACGGTCGACAGAATCATATACCTTGCAGTTGAAAACATGCTATTTGGCCTATATAAGAGCCTGTTTCAGCCGGAACCGCTCATAATAGTTCTAGACAGCGACAACAGCAGTCGTCCTTCCTTAGCAGCAGCACTAGCCCTGTGATTGGTCACCACGTCTCAGGAGCAGCGCGGTTTTTCTCAGCGTGTGTCGCCAGACAGCCATTATTCCCCCCGTGTTGGGGCAGCATGAAGATTGCCATCAGGAAATCCAATTTTGGAAATCAAAATGCCTTTTTCAAGGCAAATAAACAAGTCATTGAAAGTTAATAATTTTTGTCAACTCAAGCAAGCATTCTGTGTTGCATCCTGGCAATTTAAATTTGTCGCACCCGTCGAATTTACTGAATGTAAAATAGCTTCCACAGTGCATGTTGTCCGTGTATCTAAATTCCCCCAATGTTAGGGCAGCTCAAAGGTTGTAATTAGCAACCGATTTTGAACCACAAAATGCTTTCTTCAAGGCAAATAAAAAAATAATTGAAGGTTAATAATTTTCTGGCATCAACACAAGCAGACATTCTGTGCGGGATGTATTCAAATTCTGTTGTAGTTGTCTAATTTTCACTTTATTTAGTAAACCCCCCACTGTAGGGGCAGCGCAAAGACTGCGATCAGCATAACCGACATTGAATAATAAACTGCCCTGTTAGAACGCATTCACAAAAGCAGTTAGTTCGACTATGCAGAGCTAATATGAAGTCGATTCAATCAATCAGCATAAACAGAATTTCGTCGTCTCCCAGCTGCCAAGTTGCAACATGATGCAACACGCAACAGCGTGCAAACGAAACCGCTTGATGTTACAAACCGCAATAAGATACGAGTTAAAACCGTTGCCTGTGTGAGAGCACCATCGGTGTTTATTCGCTGGATACAAAAATCAAATGCGAATTGTGGAATAATTTGTCTGAAGAACATTAGGGAATGAAACAACTGAACTGATAGGGCGTGGCCTATTACGTAGCACCCTTCGGCTGTAAGAGTGTTTCTGGGAAAACTAGCTACATTCATTAGTCGGAAGGTGAGCTGGATGGACCGTCCACAACGTTGACAGCAGCAGCAGCAGATATCAGCACTCAGCGGTAACAGAATATATCAGCGAGTTGCGCCTGTGGCTGCCTTCAAATTAAACAAATCACTTGCCCTGTGGTTGGTCACCACGTCTCAGGCCTCTGCCTGAGAACGAACGCCAACGCGAGTGATCGGGCGAGATTTTTGCCGTACATCAGCCGGCACTTCCTCTAATGGAAAAGTTGGATCATTTTGTTCAGAAGAATATTACTGTCGGTAATATTACAGAGCTGCGATTGCATTATATCCGATATGGAATTGAACAATTGTTCTTTTGTGGACAAATAAAACACTTAATTTGAAGAGTTAATAGTTTTGGGTACCAGTAGCAGTATGGTAACAGCCTCAGCGCTAGGTGCAGCCGGTACTTCCATGAGGCGGATGTTATGATGAAGTAAATGGAAGCGGCATGGCGAAACAGTTCGGGTGTGCTTAGACGCGCGTCATTTTTCGTTGTTGATATTATTCCCCACATGAAACGAAGCGCTTTCGTACGATAGCGGCGGTATTAGCGGTAGATGCATTTGCCAACACTTACTCCAGTAATACCGTGTCTAATTTTCAATGTGAAAACACCTTTCTATTGTGTTGGCCGTGCACATTATGCCTCTGCCAGGCTAAACGCGAAAAGCGGCGTGAACCGTTTCGTCCGGCCGTAGGTTAATGTGCAGCCGTAAGTAGAGCTGTGTAAAGGTATTCTACTTCAACCTCGCGGTCGTGGCTTTGCACACAACCCTACTGTGATTTTTTCGCATAAATAATTTAAAAACTCAAACCATACAATAAATTGATTAAAAAGGTGTACCTTAATGGCAGCACAAAAACGTTCGTGATGTAGGGAGGAAATATTGCAAAGAAATCGTTATGGATTCCCGCGGGTAAATCTTGATTGCTTCTAATCTGTTTTCGTGGTGTTTCCGGTACTAGTAACACCGTGTTGGAGATGCTGCCTAAATGCCTGGATCTGATAGGATTAAATTGATGGATTTACATACATATGTATGTCACGTCACTAAGATTAATTGACGGAAGCAGCGATAATATTTATCGTATCAATATTGTGGTACTTTAGATATGCAAGGCACGTCTGTCTTGCCTGCTGCGCATAAATATTTATTAGGGAAGCACCCCCAGGGGAAGAGGTAGCTTTGAAGGTTCCGAAATAAGCACGTTCTCTCTTGGTAGTTTTTAAATCACAAGTACTTCGTATTTATATCGTACTCTCCAACGATTGTTTGGGTAACATGTTGTAACATGTAGCATGTTTTGGTTAGATCCAAATACAAATGCACAGTCTAGATTTACTAGATTGTGACTAAAATAATATTACAAAATAATTACAACTAGTTGTACGCATTGCCGTGAAAAAAGCTCTTCCTTACTATTCCCTTAGCCTTGCTCTGTTTGCCTTCGTTCAGCTTCGGTTCAGTTTCCTCTAGATCTTACGTATCTTCCAACTATTATAACGTAGATAAATTTGATTATCAAGCTGGGAAATTGGCTTGCTGGAGCACATTTTGTAGAAACTAATGACACCAATTTGCAATTGTCATTGCCTTCTAAACATACTACATAGGTATTAGTTCTTCGTTACATCACATGAATTTTCGCCAAAAAATTACTTTTGTCAAAATATATTGGAAATAATTTGGCCACTTTGGCAAATATTTTGGTCCCTCCGTATGGACATCTAAGAGGATATTTGGCCCCAATTTTCAAATATACCTCCGTATAGTGAAGATGGACGTAGTCCGACGTTGATATGCTGTAAAATTGAGAGCAAATCTATGATTAGAGGACTGTTATGTAGGTACATAAAACATTCGACGTGGAATAACGTGGAGCCCAACATAGAGCTGACTCAATGAACGTATCACCAAATCACTCAACAAAAGGAAAAAAGTATCACATTCCAAATAGCCAACAAGCATAATAAAGGATACGACCGGGGTATTGCTTCAAGGCACGAAGTTACAAAAGCTTTCAAAGCGCGCATGAATATGACATAGATGAAGGTGGACCAATAGCAAGAATTCGAAAGCAATTACCGGACAACAGCAGATCAAAGTATTGGTAGTGATATCGCCTCAATGTTGGAAAACCCCGTTTACTCTATTCGCGGTCTGATATTAGCCGGTGCTAGCTATGGTATTTTAGAAAAGAGTTGTTCATACTAGAATATAAATGATTCGTTTTATGGGGTAAAAGATAAATTCATTTCACTTAATTAGTTCTTATATTTTCCCGCAACATATTCCGCCAAGAAACAGTATATTGAAAAAATAAGTTCCATTAAAGCGAAATCAAACCTATCGCGTTTTATTGACTCTTTTCCTTCCGTGAAAGAAATCCTATCAAATCTTCAAAAGCGTCAATAAACCATTAACCTCTCGATAACAGTCAGTTGAACTATTCTGTCAGCTTGGTTCGCAGCGGAAGCAGTGCACAAACCGCTTTATTGTCGGGTGATGACGTGGAAAAATAGCGTTTCAAAGTGGTTTTGCACCCTGAACGGGAAGATTTTCCTCTTACCTGACGACACCTTCCGGATGACAAGACCCTCAAGAACTCAGCACGCCAGGAGAACACAAGAAGATTGAAAATCTGTCCCTCTTTTTTTTAGTTTTGTCTTTTTTCCGCTTCCTTCATTTTCTCTGTCATGGCTATCTATCGGGATCACCGGGACTGGCGGGTGCTTCGAGTGAGACTGTCAAGCAACTTTCCTCTCGCATCGCGACAATGAAATTGATTTATCACACGGACGCACCACCGAACCGTGTGGCGTAAACCTCCTTGGAGAAAAGGGAAGCGACGTTATGGCCCTGCAGGGTGACTGAATTTCCAGTTTTTCTTCCATCTCTTTGCACAGAATCGGTGTCGTTTATGGTATGGGAAGCTCATATGGTATGTGACAGTTACCATACAATTTACGTCTTTGCAAATGGTATAAATGATTCCGAAGATGGTTACTCGTTGTAAAATATACTTGAATAAAATCGGATAGCAGGAAACTTAACGGAATGACGCCACTTACGATGGCTTTATTTGAAAAAATCCCAGTTTTGAGGTATCCAATCTCTTTTAATCGCATAGCATGTTGAGTGGTTTTATTTTTGTCGTAACTGTAGTATACATTTATCCTGTCAAATTTAAGAAACACTGCTTCAATGCATATTGCATGTCACACGATAACCATGTGTTTTATTGATGAAATAAACAGTCTTTACCATACTTTTACGATGACAAACGTCGGGTTTGATCACGCTCGGTATAACGATAGAAAATGGGTAGTACCGAAAATAACAGTATTTTAACTTTTCTGGAAAAATGTTGACTTTCCGGCTGCGTATGCCAAGTTAGCGTTCATACCCCTCTGGTGCAGAAGGAGATGGCCAAAAACAGTGCCTTCACCCAAACTTATGATTGCGAATCCGCTCGCTCGGATGGTTGATATCGTTTGTAAGCACGCAATCCACCGTCTGTCAAAGCATACGACAACCGGAAAGCCATAACGGGAAGGAAATATTTCAAATCGAATTTATTTGTTTGTTCACAGGAGAAAATTTGATAATGTTGTTCTCTCATGGTGGATGTGCTTGTTTTTAAATCGACTGTGCAGCGGTATGCAGTTGTACGTACGTGCCTCCGGTGGAAAGCGATCCGGTGCAGTTCGTGCAGTTATGCGATTACTTCTGTCGTAAAATGCTGTCAGTGTCAGCCTATTGAATGGTTGTATTTTGCTGTCAGTATATGAAAAATATTTTGTCTACCCGTTTCGTTTCTGGTTTCGATCCGAATGTTATGCCGTGAGAATTTTAGTGCTTAGTATATTTAAAAAAAAAAAGATTGTTTTGTCATTATATCGTGTAATCATCGTTAAACGAGTTATAGCAGAAGTTTCGTGCAAATGCCCAATCAAACATCTGCTCTCATAACTTTTGTGTAAAGTTGCAGCATACGTGATGAGTGTCGAAATCACGCCACAGGAACGTTTAAATTTGAAACCGGGAAAAGTAGAACGATGTGAGTCACTATGTTGGTAGGCGAACATGCTGTAAGAACCACTTAAGTACGCAATTGCCTATCACGGGTAGATTGTCTGGCGATCTCTGAGCAACTAAACATCTATGTCAGACCATGTATGTTGCGAAATAGCTTGTTCCTCTACTTGCAGATTAGACGAACAAACTACAATAGCTTCGGCACGATAACCGGTCTACAGCGTCATTTTAAACGTTAGGTATCATGTTCACCCGGTGACGCCAATCGTGAAATACTGTAGAATCCTTCCCAGGGTGGCGGAAAAATTTTCAAGTTGAAATTCCCTGATTTTCCCTGATATTTTTGAGCATTCCGCACAAAAAAGTGCAACGTAGAATAATGCAACTCTGGAATCCCAGTGAAAAAAAAGTAGGCAATCGGATATGGAACCGAATCGTAGAGGTCTCAAAATAGCCTTATATGCTGAAAAAAGAATCAGTTTTTGCGCTGAAGAGTCGTTTAAAATAGAATCGCGCTTCGGTTAAAAATTTTTCTCTGAATATTTTTTTTTGTTTTCTGTGATATTCCCTGATTTCCCTGTGCGAAAAATGAATTCCCTGACATTATCTGATTTCTGGCTTCATGGCCTACTGGCATGCTGTTTAGGGAGTTTGTTGACTTGCCAAAAAATTAGATTGTGATTTCGCCACGACAACGTAATAAAACTGCAATTTTATGTCCACGAGACTTTCGACGGAGACCACTTGCTGCCAACTAATGTTCCTGCCGCTGATGTTTTGGACCCGGGACACCCTTTAATAGGCACTATGGAAGCCCCTGACCCCTCCGCCACAGTCGCGCACTCTGCTGAGATTCGCCATCGTCATCGTCCCGGCCCTGCGGTCGGAGTGCGGGAAGGGGGCTTCCAGCCTGCTGCTTCAGGCATGTATAGTTTAAATTCTGAACAATCGGTACCTGACCATCATTCAAGTTTCAGTATTCCGGACAATCGTCATGATATAGGAAACATCTGGTTAAACTATCAGAATGTGCGGGGACTGCGAACAAAAATCGACGATTTTTTCTGCACACTGAAGACAGCATGTACGACGTCATTATGCTCACTGAAACTGGCCTAGACGACCGCATCCATTTACTCCAGCTTTTCGGAAACTCATATAGTGTTTTTCGGTGCGACAGGAACGCGATAAATAGCACGAAACGTTCCTTTGGAGGTGTTTTGATTGCTGTGAATAAACAACACCCGTGTACTCTCTTTGAGCCCGCACACGGACGGCATTTAGAACAGGTATGCGTTCGAGCGACTATTCGTAATAAGAAAATTTTACTTTGCACTGTGTATATTCCACCGGACAAAAATAACGATGCGTCAGTCGTAGATGCACACATTGCTTCTGTTCGTGAATTTCGTGACAATAGTCCTCCCGATAGCATAATAATTGTTTGAGGCGACTACAATCAGCCTCGAATTGCCTGGAACTTATGCAACGGTGTGATACAGCATACTAGTTCGGCACAGCTTTCTGCAACAAATGCAACCTTGATTGACGGCATGGATTTCCTTAATTTATGTCAGTTAAATTTTCAACGTAATCATCTTGGCAGACTGTTGGATCTGGTTTTCTGTACTAGTGACAGTAACGTGTTAGTAGACAAATGCGAAATGCCGCTGATTGAACCTGATGTGCATCATCCCCCACTATTAATTTCGCTTCCCATTACTAACTGTTCAGCTGCTTCACAAATATTTGTCCCGCCTATTACGCGTGATTTGAACTAACGTAAAATCGACTTCGTTGCCTTTTCTGCGTATCTCTCGAGCATTGATTGGGCTAGGATGTTCGAGACAGAATCGGTTGATAATATGGCTGAGCATTTTTGTGATGTTATCCGCCAATGGTTAAGTGAAAATTTGCCTTATGTGAAGACCCCCCCCCCCCCCTGCACCAGCATGGGGCAACAGCTTGCTGCGGTGCTTGAAACGGATTCGCAATGCATATCATCGTAAACATCGCAGATGGCGGACCGTTCAGAGTAAATACGATTTTAAGCGTGCCAGTGAAAATTACCGGCGACTAAACACTGGTCTTTATAAATTATATGTTCTGCGCACCCAGGCTAATTTGCGAAGAAACCCGAAAAAGGCCTGGAGCTTCGTAAACTCGAAGAGGAAAAGCTCTGCAATACCGACGGAAGTGTTTCTTGATGAATCTAAATCGTCTACCGAAGCTGATGCATGTGAGATGTTCGCCACGTTCTTCTCGTCGGTTTTTGCTTCCGATCCTGTTCCTACACGATCCATCGAAAGTGCGATACAAAACGTTCCGAATAATTGTGTTGACTTAGATGTCTTTGAAATCACTCCAGAAATGGTCACCACGGCTGTTAAGAAATTAAAAACGTCATATTCCGCTGGGCCGGATGGGATCCCAGCTGTAATATTTCGCCGATGCGCCGAATTGCTTGCTGTGCCACTATGCCGCATCTTCAATGAATCCTTCGCATCAGGAAAATTCCCGGATGTCTGGAAAAACTTCATAATGTTTCCTGTTTTCAAAAATGGTGATCGTAGCAACGTAAAAAATTACCGCGGCATCACCAATTTATCCGCGGGCTCGAAACTTTTTGAAATTATCGTAAGTGCAGCTATACAACGTAGCACTAGACACTATATTTCGTCTGACTAACATGGTTTTACGACTGGCCGCTCCGTCACTACGAATCTCCTAGACTTCACCTCAAGTTGTATTAACGCAATGGAACGCAAAGCGCAGGTAGATGTGATATACACTGATCTGAAGGCTGCTTTCGACCGCATAAATCACCGGATACTTCTAGACAAGATTTTACGAATGGGTGCTTCGAAACAATTCGTAAAATGGCTATGCTCATATTTGTGTGGTAGACTAGTGCGAGTGAAATTAGGATCACAATTATCGCCTCCATTCACCAATAAATCTGGGGTGCCACAAGGCAGTAATTTGGGACCACTACTGTTTATACTATATTTCAACGACGCTGCTGCTGTATTAGGAATTGGATGTAGGCTTTTTTATGCTGACGACCTTAAAATATTTCTGACGATTCGTTGTATCGAGGATTGTCATCGTCTTTAGGAAATGATAAATTCGTTTGTGTATTGGTGTAAATTGAATTGTCTGACAATCAGCATTGCTAAATGCAACGTAATAACCTATCATCGTATAAAATCGCCCATTAAATTCAATTACTAAATAGATGGCCAGGCTTTGAATAGAGTTGAGTCCTTAAATGATCTTGGCGTGACCCTCGATTCAAAACTGTCTTTTGATCGTAATCGTACTATGATTATTTCAAAAGCCAATCGCCAGTTAGGCTTCATATCGAAAATTGGACGTGATTTCAAAGACCCATACTGCTTCAAATCCCTCTATTGTGCACTTGTTCGTCCTATCCTCGAGTCCGCCAACCTTGTTTGGATGCCACACCAGCTTTATTGGATTATACGATTAGAACGTGTGCAGCGTAGGTTCATACGTATAGCTCTTCGAGACTTACCTTGGCGACAACCTGACAATCTTCCAGCGTATGCAGACCGTTGTCGTTTACTCAATCTGGATACCTTGGAACGCCGCCGCAAGATACAACAGGTATAATTTGTGGCAAAGTTGTTGAATAATGAGGTAGACTCTCCAAAACTCTTGTCGTTGATAAATTTTCGTGCGCCGCAAAGAGCCCTTCGACCATCCTCACTATTAATTAATCACTCTCATCGCACGAACTTTGGTCACAATGGACCCGTTGCCTCGTGTATTAATATATTTAGTCGTATAGAAGAACATTTTGAATTTGGTGAGCCTTCGCAAAAATTGAAGAAAAAGCTAGAAAGGATAAGTTTTTAATATTATATACATATATACCTTAGTTCATTAAGACTTCGAGTCAGATGAAAATTATACCAAAATAAACAAAATAAACAAAATAAACAAAATAAACAAATTTTCTAGGTTTTCCTGGTTTTCGACACCTTGCCTCCTAAATGCAGCATATTGTAATTTTATTATTCGAACTATTGTACTATTAAAAAATGTCAAGCCTTGTCAAAATGCAAAATTTGACCTCTGGTTGGACGTTATTCGATTGCTTTCCCAAGTACGCTCAACAGAATTATAGACCCAGCAATTCAAAATGTACTATTTGGCCTTTATAAAAGCCTGTTCCAACCGAAACTGCTCACATTAGTTCTAGACAGCGACTACAATAGTTCTTACTCAGAAGCAGTGTAGCGGATAGCAATGGCAGCGGATAGCGGTCGCAGCTGTGGCAGCGGATAGCAGCAGCAGCAGTTGCAGCGGGTATCAGTATCGATAGTGGCAGCGTCAGCTGATGTAGCGGCATTTCTTTGAGTAAAATGCTGTCTTTGTGCGGTAGCGGGCAGAATTAGTAGTAGATGCATGCAATGAAAAGTTGCTTCATTTTGAAAACACACCAACGTTCTGGAAAGCTGGTGTTCAAAATACATGAGCCGAGTGTTAAATCAGCTTTTCGCTGTGTTATCCATCATAAGGAATACCTCAGTGATAACGCAAAGATGTGATCAGCATATCAAATTGAACAGCAAAATATCGTTTTCAGGATTAGTTGAAAAGTTAATGTTTTAACGTAGAACTACGTCTCTCAGGAAGTTCGGCTACATAGGGATGTAAAATGAAAATCTATAACCGAAAAAAGTGAAAAATATGTCCGATTTCAAATACTAATTAATCGGTTAGTTTTTGATTCTTGCAGCAGTCGATTGAGAAATCTTTTATGCATCCTCCCGAATGCCGATAATTGTAATTTGATAAACCAAACTGTTGTACTGTTGAAAACTGTCAAGCCTTGTTAAAACGTAAAATTCGATCTCTGATTGGTCGTTATATGATTGCTTTCCCAAGCACGGTCGACAAAATTATAGACCTAGTATTTCGGAATGTACTATTTGGCCTATATGAAAGCCGATTTCAGCCGACACTGCTCATGTTTGTTTTAGACAGCAACTACAACAATCCTTACTTAGCAGTAGTAGTAGTAGCGGATAGCATCAGCAGCAGCAGTGATAGTGACAGGACTAGCTGGTGCAGCGGCACTTCCTCTAGGAAAAAGCTGTCTTTGTGTAGTAGCGGGCAGCAACAGTAGTAGGTACACTGGCCGGCTTTTTGGGATGCTGACATTTAAAATATATGGGCCGTTGAAATTTTAGTGTGAAGCACACTAATACGATCAACATTATATCCGATATGAAGTTGGACAACAATTATCCTTATGAGGACAACAAACCAATTATTGAAGGTTTCATATTTTCTCGTTTTACTCTAGAATTAGAAGTAAAATGTTATTTTAATCTGCATGCACTTTGACTGTTGAAATTTGTTTGCGTTGTATAGTGTTTGTTCCATTTCTGTTCAGTGATGTATGTGCAAACTAAATTTCGGTAGTATTTCATCTTCTCTTTTGGACAAAATTCAAAACTTAATCAATACAAGTAGTGTAACAAACAATCCTATGTAGTTTTACGTTAACCTTGCGGTCGTGGCTTTGCATACAACCCTTGTGATTTTCAACACTAGCACGTAGCTCTTAGATGAAAATCCATTGGGTCACAAGGCCTGTTGATATAAACAAATAAACCTGACATTAAGCAAATCCATGCCAAATGGTCTTTTTTAGATTTTTTTTGTACAATCATGGGTTTCGGAGTTACAATGCTTTGAGCAAAGTTCATGTCAAAATGCATACGCCTTTTTAGTAGATGCGCAAATAAGTTTTCGGTGTTCTCTGTTATATAAAAATGCAATTATACTTTGAAAAGAATATTTACCTTTATATTATTCTAGGCCTATCGCTGACTACAACTTCGTGTGCAATCGATCGCAGCACAATATCTGGGGAATATGGTAGATTAGGTGGGACTTCTCATTTGAGCGTTTCTCTTCGAGTCTTAACGATTTTGATAGCATGAGGCCGAGCGTTGTCATGCAGTAAAATCACCTTTTCGTGCTTTTGCTCGTTTATTGACCGTTTTTGGCGCTGTTCTCGAATGAAACGCGTCAATTGAGGTCGATACCGGTCCCCAGTAATGGTTTCCTTCGGTTTCAACAGCTAAGGAAAATAACCTCGACCTGGTCTCATTAAATACACAGCGTAATCTTCGCAGCGTGTGGATTCGGCCGAGCTGACGATGTAGATGAATGACTGGGCAGTCCTCATGGCCTTTTTTTTAGTTGTTGTAATGAATCCATTTTTCTTTACCCGTTACGGTACGATGAAGAAAAAAAACCTTTGCTTTTTTGCCGTTGGAGTAGATGCTCCGGGTGAATAAACGACGCTCAACGTCCCTTGGCTTCAAATATTAAAGTACTCAAGTACCTTGATTTTGAATTATTCCCAAAGCATGCAATCGCCGTAATCCTTCAAATCTAATGTCAAAGTCATGTCTGACTTCAAAGTGAAAGATATCGTGCGTTGCTACGAATACATTGCAAACAGAGCCTGAAAAAGTTATTTTCAATTGACAATTGTCAGATGATAGGTAGTGACGCTGTTACCCGTCCGTCGCTATTAAGTGAAAAATATTTGTTCCATTTTAGAGCACTCACTTTGACTCACAAATCAAATGAAAACTAATACCCCGTTCACACTACACCGCATATCACCTGATATCAGGTGAGCTGTCATCACATCATCACATAGCACCTCGGCTACATGATGTCGTGGATATCATGTTCGAAAACTAATAAAAACCTGATTTTGCAAAGACATTTGACGCAACCCTAAAAATTTCGGAATTCGTTGCATGCGAACAAGAAGGAAGGAAATATTTTTGCTTTTGTCATCCCGCACATTTTGACAATTACATAGAGGGTTCGCGTAGGTACGAGCAGCCTTCAAAATCTCTTTCAACCAAGGGGCTCTTGTGGCTGTCAAACTCCATACTCCATTTTCATCTATCATTCATTGATTCTGGTACCTACTTTGGTTGGTTTGCTCTAAGACAACTGAAATAGAGTAAATGTCCCATAATTGTCAGTAGACTTATTCTCGAATAAATATCCTTATAGATGAAAAAACAAGAACTCAACATTTGTTTTCGGTACAATGTGCACTTTCAATGAATAAGATGGTTTTCGTGAGCATTTAATGACATGATGTGGTGCAAATTTCAAATAGCACACTGAAGGAATGAAAAGATTCGTCATATCGAGGAAATGTGCTATGAGAGATAACATCGAGTACAAAATAGAAACGTCAAACTCATTGTTTTTGCTTGTTTTTGTTTTCTTACTCGTGTAAACAGATACGAAAAACTCGCCTTTTTTTATTCTTGAACGGAAAGTTTATATATGAATTATAAAGAGTATTTTACTCATATCACATAATTTTTCTTTGGGATAATAACCAGATCCACTGTATCTACCACGTCTACTGAAGAAGCGCGAAGGCTGAATCCCAACAGAAACAGTAAAACAATGAAAACAATCCGACCGTCATCATTCTGTGCCGAACACGCATCAGTACTGGACGTGTTTGGTGATCGGTCCGATAGAGTATAAAACAAAAGACGTGTGAACAAGTGTTGGCATTGTTTGCCTGGTCGAGTGAAATAAATCCGGGTTCAAGGTCGTTCCTTTGTGCAACTGTTTCGCATCGTGACTGCCAGCTGGTGCGTAAGCCGATTTGGCTGCTGGCTGGATTGTGCTACAGCAGTGGACGAGACACAAACGAGGAAAAAGAAGAAGCCATCAGTGTCAGCGAGTCGTATCGCTGTGTGGAGTGATCTCACACCTGGCTCGCTGCTGGTGGCTGTTTGGTGCTGCTGTATTGGTGCTGCTGGCTGTAACGGCTGCTACTTCGAACGATCGGACAACCAACCTTACTGGAAGGGAGAAATAAAAAGGTACGTGTTCTTGTCAGCGCTAGTGCGCTAAACATAGCGCGATGGATGTAGATCCCTCGCCTCCCGCGCCACCATCCCCGAACCCCTCTGACCCTGACCCTTCTGTTACCCCCTCCCCTGTTCATTCATCAGTCCCCCCTCGCCCCAGGCTTTACCCAGACGGAGCCCAGGGCAGCTATACTGTTTATTTTCGGCCAAAGGCAGGACCGAAATCGAAAAAGTTGAACCTCTTGCAGATTTCTAAAGACCTGACGAAGGAGTACAAGGGCGTGACCGAAATTTCCAAGGTCCGGCCTAACAAGCTCCGTGTCGTGGTCGGTAACCTGAAAGAGGCCAACGATATAGCTTGCTCTGAGCTCTTCACACGCGAGTATCGCGTTTACATACCCGCACGAGACGTGGAGATCGACGGTGTCATAACCGATTCGAGTCTGTCCGTCGAGTGTATACTGCAAAGTGCCAAAGGGTGCTTTAAGAACAAAACGTGTCCCGAAGTAAAGGTGCTCGACTGCAAGCAATTGCGGTCAGCATCGATCATCGGTGGCAAAACAGTATACACTCCGTCAGACTCGTTTCGAGTTACGTTCGCCGGGTCTGCACTACCAAGCCACGTCTCGATCCACCGGGTTCGTCTCCCTGTGAGGCTCTACGTGCCCCGCGTCATGAACTGCCTGAATTGCAAGCAGTTAGGCCATACAGCCGCCTACTGCTGCAATAAGGCACGTTGTGGCAAGTGTGGGGAGTCTCATGCGGAAGATTCTTGCAGTGTTAACGCTGAAAAGTGTATTCACTGCGGAGAAAATCTGCATGAGCTCTCGACATGTGCGGTGTACATGCAGCGCAGGGATAAAATAAAACGGTCTCTCAAAGAGCGTTCAAAGCGTTCCTACGCTGACATGCTGAAGAAGACCGTTACCACTTCTCCCGTTACTTCGAACCCCTTCGATCTGTTGCCCTCTGAGGAAACCGATTCTGACGATTCACCAGCGGGAGCATCTTACGCCAATCCTGGGGAGTCTAGAAAGAGGAAAAGTGTTTCCTCTCCTAAACTTCCCAGAAAAGGTCCTAAGATTTCTCAAAGTGAAATGAAGGTTACAAACAAACCAAACAGTGCTGCGGAAAAACCGAAGCAAACTCCTCCTGGGCTGGCAAATTTAAAGTCCCAGAAGGAGTTCCCAGCACTGCCAGGAACATCTAAAACCCCAGTTGCTCCTTTTACACTCCCAGTTGATGAAACAAACTCTGGATTAGTGAAATTTTCTGACATTGTGGACTGGATTTTTGAAACTTTCAATGTACCCGATCCAATTAAAATTTTTCTTACAGCATTCCTCCCAACAGTTAGATCATTTTTGAAGCAGTTGACTGCCCAATGGCCTCTCCTTGCAGCGATTGTATCCTTCGATGCCTAATTCAACTGCGTATATGAAGGATTCTATCTCTGTCTTACAGTGGAATTGTAGAAGTATTTTACCAAAAATTGATTCGTTTAAAGTTTTGATAAATAAAAACAAATGCGATGCATTTTCCCTTTGTGAAACTTGGCTTACTTCAAATATTGATCTCAACTTCCATGATTTTAATATTATTCGCCTTGATCGAGACACCCCATATGGAGGAGTACTTTTAGGGATTAAAAAGTGCTATTCTTTCTATCGTATTAACCTCCCCTCGATTCCAGGCATCGAAGTTGTCGCATGTCAAATGACAATACAAGGTAAAGAGCTTTGTATTGCCTCAATATATATTCCCCCCAGAGCACAGGTTGGGCAACGGCTGCTCTTTGATTTAATAGAACTTCTTCCCTCGCCACGTTTGATTTTGGGAGACTTCAACTCTCATGGCGTGGCTTGGGGTTCCCCATACAATGATAACCGCTCCTCTTTAATCTATAACCTTTGCGATGACTTCGACATGACTATTTTAAACAACGGTGAAATAACACGTATCCCGAAACCTCCAGCGCGCCCAAGCGCTTTGGATCTATCCTTATGTTCGACGTCGCTACGGTTGGATTGCACATGGAAGGTAATCCTCGATCCTCACGGTAGCGACCATCTGCCTATTCTTATTTCAATTACTAACGGGTCAACTCGCATGCGACCAATTGACATTCCGTATGACCTCACACGAAATGTCGATTGGAAGTTATACGAGGAAATGATTTCAAAAGCGGTCGAGTCGATTCAACATCATTCACCACTTGAAGAATACAACCTCCTCGCGGGCTTGATTCTCGACGCCGCGTTGCAAGCCCAAACGAAGAAATATCCCGGCGTAACGATCAAAGAACGGCCTCCCACTCCGTGGTGGGACCAAGAGTGCTCCGATGTCTACACGCAAAGATCCGACGCGTTTAAGGCCTACCAGACGGGAGGTATACCTGGCGACTATTTACGGTATTCGGAGCTTGATACCAAGCTTAAAAGCTTGGCTAAAGCAAAGAAACGTGGATATTGGCGTCGGTTCGTGAACGAGACGTCGAGGGAGACATCGATGAGCACTCTTTGGAACACAGCCCGAAGAATGCGGAATCGCGTAACGGTCAACGAAAGCGAGGAGTCTTCAAGTAGGTGGATATTTGATTTTGCCAGGAAAGTATGTCCGGACTCTGTTCCTGAGCAAAATATTGTTCGCGATGCGTCTCCGGGCCACGACGCGATAGAATCACCTTTTACGATGGCAGAACTTTCAGTTGCCCTCCTGTCCTGTAACAATAACGCGCCTGGATTAGATAGAATCAAATTCAACTTGTTGAAGAATCTACCCGGCAATGCCAAGAGGCGCTTGTTGAACTTGTTCAATAAGCTCCTGGAGCAAAACATTGTACCGCAGGATTGGAGGCAAGTGAAGGTGATCGCCATCCAAAAACCAGGGAAACCAGCTTCTAATCACAACTCTTATAGGCCGATTGCAATGCTATCCTGTATCCGGAAATTGATGGAAAAAATGATACTCCGTCGTTTAGACCACTGGGTCGAATCAAATGGTCTACTATCAGAAACTCAATTTGGCTTCCGCCGTGCCAAAGGGACGAATGATTGTCTTGCGTTGCTTTCAACAGATATTCAGCTGGCGTATGCTCGTAAAGAACAAATGGCGTCTGCGTTCTTGGACATTAAGGGGGCTTTTGATTCCGTTTCTATTGACATTCTTTCGGGTAAACTTCACCGACAAGGATTTTCTCCAATTTTGAACAATTTTTTGCACAACTTGTTGTCCGAAAAGCACATGCATTTTACGCATGGCGATTTGGCAACTTTTCGCATTAGCTACATGGGTCTTCCCCAGGGCTCATGTTTAAGCCCCCTTCTTTACAACTTTTATGTAAATGACATCGACGAATGTCTGGCAAATTCATGCACGATAAGACAACTTGCAGACGACAGTGTAATCTCTGTTACAGGAGCCAAAGCTGCCGATTTGCAAGGACCATTGCAAGATACCTTGGACAATTTGTCTGCTTGGGCTTTACAGCTAGGTATCGAATTCTCTCCGGAGAAGACTGAGATAGTAGTTTTTTCTAGGAAGCATGAACCTGCTCAGCTTCAAACACAATTAATGGGTAAAACGATTTCTCAGGTTTTGGTACACAAATATCTTGGTGTCTGGTTCGACTCTAAAGGCACCTGGGGTTGTCACGTGAGGTATCTGATGAAAAAATGTCAACAAAGAGTGAATTTTCTTCGTACAATAACCGGACAATGGTGGGGAGCCCATCCAGGAGACCTTATAAGGCTTTACCAAACAACGATATTGTCTGTTATTGAATACGGGTGTTTCTGCTTCCGCTCCGCAGCAAACACACATTTGATCAAACTGGAGCGAATACAATATCGTTGTTTGCGTATCGCCTTAGGTTGCATGCAGTCGACCCATACGATGAGTTTGGAGGTTTAAGCTGGAGTTCTACCATTGAAAAACCGCTTCTGGAGCCTGTCTTCTCGTATTCTAATCAAATGTGAGGTCTTGAACCGTCCCGTGATTGAAAATTTTGAAAGGTTAATCGAACTTAATTCTCAAACCCGTTTTATGACATTGTATTTCAATCACATGTCCCAAAATATTAACCCTTCTTCGAATATTCCAAATCGTGTCGACTTATCAAATACTTCTGATTCTACTGTGTTTTTCGATACATCCATGATAGAAGAAACTCGTGGAATCCCGGATCATTTACGCGTGCAGCAGATCCCTAAAATTTTTTCCAATAAATATCGAAACATCAACTGCGACAATATGTACTACACTGACGGATCACTTCTTGATGGGTCCACTGGCTTCGGTATCTTCAATAACAATTTAACCGTCTCCCATAAGCTCGATAATCCTGCTTCTGTTTACGTCGCAGAATTAGCTGCAATTCAGTACACCCTAGGGATTATCGAAAAAATGCCCACGGACCATTATTTCATCTTTACGGACAGTCTCAGTTCCATTGAGGCTCTCCGATCGATGAAAGATGTTAAGCACTCTCCGTATTTCCTGGGGAAAATACGGGAACATCTCAGTGCTTTATCCGAAAAATCGTATCAGATTACCTTAGCGTGGGTCCCTTCTCACTGCTCGATACCGGGTAATGAGAAAGCGGACTCTTTGGCTAAGGTGGGCGCAACAAACGGTGGAATTTATGAAAGACCAATTGCTTTTAATGAGTTTTTCGCACTTGTACGTCAGAATACGATCACCAGTTGGCAAAATTCTTGGACTAGAGGGGAACTGGGAAGGTGGTTACATTCCATTATCCCCAAGGTATCGACGAGCCCGTGGTTCAAGGGGTTGGATGTTGGTCGAGATTTCATTTGCGTGGTGTCGCGGCTTATGTCCAATCACTATAGATTTGATACGCATCTCCGCCGTATTGGGCTCGGGGAAAGTGGTATCTGTGCCTGTGGTGAAGGTTATCACGACATAGAGCATGTGGTTTGGTCATGCCCTGTACACCGTGACGCCAGGTCTAAATTAATAGCTTCCCTGCAGGCCGAGGGTAGACAGCCGGCTGTTCCTGTTCGTGATGTCTTGGCGAGCCGTGACCTATCCTACATGTCCCTTATATACGTTTTCCTGAAATCCATCCACGCCCCAGTCTAGTCCCGTTCCCCTCCGTCTACACCCAACAAAACGACAAGAACACGTTTGAACCTTAAGCACAAAACCAGCAACCAGACCCCGCACAACAGAACCAGGACCCAAGGACTACGAGCCTCTGTCCCAACTCACGACATCGTGGCTCAGCAGAACGAATCCATACATGCCATTCGACGATTATCAGACGACCATTGAACAACAAAACACTGATTGGAAATCCCATGCTAGTTTTAAGTTAGACTTAATTTCAGCTCGTAGTCGGCAGCGAGGATAAAAAATTTGCTTTAGTTTTTAAGTCATCAGATATAATTGGCGCCGTTAAACATTAAATTGTATTTGTGCCGTGTCAAATAAATGTTATGTGAAGAAAAAAAAAAAATCCGACCGTCATTGACGTTTTTTATCAGGTTTGACCTTTTTATATTTTTCGATGTCTGGCAAATGTACAGTTATATACCTATATAGACCTTATTTTCGTGAGAATGTATTAGTGCCGTTGCGAAAAACATAAACACGTCGCTGTTTTGAACAGCGGAACAAAGATTCAGTTGGACACCTATTTTATGTTTCAAACTCGGTTCTTAATATACTTTTCATGCGTGACTGAGAATCGGTTGAAGCTGATCGGCAAAAAATAGCAAAAATTGGTCACGACGATATGCGATGATTTACAGTTTGGAGAAAACGAAACCAACTTTATTCGGATTTACGATAGAGATAAGTTATTTTTCACCAACGCAGACTAGTAAACCTGTAAATCGTATAAAGTTGCTGTTGTTTCCTCTAAATTGTAAACCATCGCATCTCGTTGTTTCGATTTTTTATCACTTTTTGCCATTTTTGGAGGATTGTTCAGCAGCTTCTTTTGATTCGTGTTCGAAAATGTAAAATTTATTTAGAACCGAGTTATATATAGTACATATAATTTATATATAGTACATATAATTTATATATAGTACATATAATTTATATATAGTTATATATAGAACATATAGTAAGTGTTCAACTGCATATTTGTCTAGCTACTAAAAACATAGCATTGCAAACAAAACAGCGATTTGTTTATGTTTTACTTACCGAGTGCAGTAACATATTTGTACGTAAATTGATCTATGGATATGAGAAGGCATTTCCTAGCATAATATGCGTCAGTCTTTCGCAGATATGCTAGATGTTTTTGAACAATGTCTGCAACTTCACGAAAAACCAAAACAATTAGCTTGAATTGTGAAAAAAAAATTATCCGTGATTCAAACAATTTTCGCGCGCGCAGGCAAAAGTTTACAAATGTCTGCTCACATTTCGAGAAAGCGCATTGAGTATATAAGAAAACTCTGACAAATTACTGCAGAAACTACGAAAAAACTGCAAATATCTGCGAATCAATAAAAATTTGCACACGGACTCTAAAAATCTGCATTTTTCAGACAAATCTGCACATCTGGTAACCCTGGTCTATCCGTCAATTGGGCCAGTCATCAGGTTCTTTTGAAATGAAATTTGGCAATTTTCAATACCCCCCACCCCCACGTAACGCAATTTTGCAAGGCATCGCGCAGTGCAACGCTTCGTAATACATTGGTGTCTTCTTGGTTTTTTATTTCCAAAAACAGCTTCATGTCGTCGGCATATACTAGTACTTTCATATTTTTGAGGACGAAGGAAGTATCGTGTAAGGCATAGTTTACAGTTCCAAGCGAAGTGAAAAATTTGACAAGTGAAAAAGCGTAAATTTTCGCTTGCGAAATCTGTCGTGAAAACCCGTTTGAGGAACACGCAGATTTTTCACCAGCGTGCAGTTTACAGATTAAGTGAAGCGAAATTCACGAGTTTACACTCCGAGCGAAATGAAAATTGGCTGCAACTGACAGAATATAAATGCACACAAGTTTTCGCTTGCTACTACTTTTTTCATTAGCGTTTGCATGCGTGAAAAAAAATAAACCCAAGTGAAAAGATGAGATCCACAACCTTCGATTTCGCTAGATCGAATTTGTTTACAATTCCAAACGAAGTGAAATTCTTGCAGGTTACATTTTTCACGAGCGTGAAAAAATGAACATTTTGTATGAGATTTTCACTTCGCTTGGAACTCTAAATAGGGCTTAAGTATAAAATAAAAAGAAGTGGTCCTAAGTGGGAGTGGGATTCGATTTTTGATTTGAACAAATATTTATTCATTGACAATTTCCTCAAAGAGTTTGGGAATCTAAGAGATAATAGCGATTTCACGATAATCACGTATGTCAGATTTCCGCCCACATTTGAAAATAGGCACCGAAAATGAGCTTTTCAATATATCTGGGAAAATTCCAGTTTCGAGCGACATATTGAACATATGGATATGTAAGTTCCTTCGCAAGATTCTTCATGAGTGCTGGAGGAATCTACCGACACATTGATTACATTGGTCAACACAGGTGTGGCTCTAAAGCTCAAACTGGAAAAAAAGATCATAGCTTTCTAACCATTCCTGTAAATGTTGGATTAACCACCAATATTTTTTTTCAGAGATTTAAATGAGTTTTTTCGAAAGAATAACATTGAAGCAACGAACTCGGCGAACAAATACTTTGCGACACTTTGACGTTGACACATTTCTACGCTGGCTAGAGTCACCAAATTTCACAAGAATAGTTAAAAATCTATAATCTTTCTAGGATAACTATTTTGAGCTTTGGTGCACCCATTTTTTCGCTTTTCCCATCCATATGAAAGTTACTGGTATTAAGTCCTCGTGGGCTACAGCCGTAATATAGAGAAAAACGTAGTCGTATATCAAAAATAATTCCTCGATAAAATGAATGCTTCATTTGCATTTATGAAACTTCGGACCGTCCAACTCTACCAACGTCAATGTAAATAAAATAGAATTGAAGTAGGATTTTCAGCGCCGTTAATAGCTATCGGTGCCCGGTGGCAATCAGCGAAAGCCACCGGAGCCTTTTGCTTTGATTCGGATGAACGCGTATTTCGCGCTTATACCGCAAATACCAGTACAATTAGCGGTTCCACCACCGTCAACCGGTCAAAACGTTTATCAGCCGGTTTCGATTGTGCACATCTTGCCTGTTCACATAAGCGGTCTGTTTTATTCGACCACATTTACCCTTTTGGCTGAATCGGCGGCGACCAACGACACCGCGCATTACAAAGAACGATCCTACACATTTATACATTAAACCAAATTGGTAATTTACACACTTCTGTGACTGCTAGCAACGTTATAATTACGGGAGCACATATTTATTCTGCCTGTACTCTCGTGCAGTGACCTGTGGACTGTAAATCAACGGATGGTATTGCTTGGTGTCACTGTGAAAAATCTTACTTGTTCAAGTAACTCGGAATCCTCCTTAAATGGTGGTTGCGGCGATGATTGTGAAACGATGGCGGTTAGTTGAATTCCTAAATACATGAATCGTGTTTCTCAATTACACTAGTTTACGGACCGCACACAAAGTGGGAAACTGTGTAACTTTTCCAACCGTGCAGCGACGTAATAAATCCGCAAACATACCAAAAACGCCTCAGTATAATCTACAATCGTGCTGCTAATGTGGTTCACTGTGCATCGACGTGCTGGCAGTGAATTCATATTATTCGCAAACATGTCGAAATCCATTTATCGTTCATCCTCGTCGTTGTCTCACAGTACCTTTCGATGCACAGCACAAGGATCAGAAGGATATACGGCAGCTATACACACAGGGCACTTGCAGGCGGCCCCAGCAAAGCGAAACTATTTGAGTAGCGATAATAATTTGTCATCATATCTGCAAGCACCCGGTCCTGGCACTCATCTGTGAATAATGTTTTCGTCAGTCCGGCTTAGCCGCGACACAGTAGACCGCACACCGAAACCATCGACACAGTATCGTTCCGGCGCTACACGTGGGTAAACTTTTGCCATCACTGGCTGCCCATCGCTTGGCTTGCCGTTTTTACAGTGGCGATGGGAGTTACCAAATTTGCCCTGTAAACGACGGCTTTTTCCGAGTGCTACATTTTTTCTTGTTACTACGAGAAATTGTTTGTTGGTTGTGACAGTTCATGGTAAAAAACGGCTCTAGTTTATTGTTGCATTGAGTTTCGGGATTGATTGATTGTCGGATTTATTTTATTTGTTATAATGGTGTGCAGATAAATATGTCTCGCACTAAAAAAGCATATTGAACTATTATAAATGTATACTTTACGATCAAAAAACTGGTAGAATACCATTTCATTTCAATTGCCGACAGAATGGCAGCAAACAGTGGGGAGGGGTTGGATACTGAAATTATTGTTTCTTCAATCGCTAGAAAATTCGTTAAAAATTAAAAAAAAATACAGATTTTTGTTCAGTGAACTAGTCTGCAAAAGCATATGACGTACACACTCACACACTCCCAGCGTCACGATTTCAAGTCCATGGAGAACTACTGGTCTAATTAGGGTTTTGTACATCGTCAGTTTCGTGCGGCGCTGTGTGTTTTTGGATCGAAGCTTCCAATTTCCAGCCCGATTTCAGCCCGTCGTCCATCACCGTCTAGGGGAGGCGAATGTTGGTTTCTCTCGAGCCTCTCCTCTTCCTATACTTGGTTTTCGACACATTCATTTCTAGTCCAACTCTCCTAATCTACGCTTTAAGTCTGGCGTTAACTACTTCCGCCGTCGCAAAGGTTTTCGTAATGCCATCGAAGTTGTCGAAGCCTATGAGTTGACTAAATTTGCTGAAAATCGTAGGTCTCGTTGCATTGCACCTTCAAGAGCAACGTTGAACAACTTTATTTATGTTGAATAATCGGCGTTTATCGGTGAGAAATAAATTAAAAGCCACCAATTTCCGGACGTTTCAACTTACTTATTTATTGTTTTTCAGTCATTTTCAGCGGATGCTACAAATACATTAAATTACAAAACCTTATTTAACATTTTTCAAACAACACTTACGTTTTAGACTAAAATCTATACCGGCGTACTGTTTCACTTCTATCGTTCTGTTTATTTCCTCCTTTTACATCCTATTACTGACAGATCTTATGGTTTCTGTTGTTGTTCACTGTTGATTTTTAGTTTTTCAAACAATCTGAATTTGATCGAATCACGCTGTAGGTTGAACGTGTTTTCCTCACCTTTAATTCTTATGTGAAAAGTTTCTGCTATGAGACGTGTGTCAGTTCTAGTTATCTGATATAGTATTCTTGTTTTTGAAGTAGAATACTTCTTTCAGGAAGTTCGGCTACATAGTGAAAATTATGTCCAATTTCAAATGCTAATAAATCGGTTAGTATTCGATGGATTTCTTTGGTTCTTGCAGCAATAGATTGGAAAATCTTCTAAGATTTTTCCCAACTGAAGAAAATTGTAATCTTATTATTCAAACTATTGTACTATTGAAAATAGTCGAGCCTTGTTAAAACGAAAAATTTGACCTCTGATTGGTCGTTATATGATTGCTTCCCAAGCACGGTCGATAGAATCATATACCTTGCATTTGAAAATATGCTATTTGGCCTATATAAAAGCCTGTTTGAGCCGAAGCCGCTCATAATAGTTCTAGACAGCGACAACAGCAGTCATCCCTTAGCAGCAGCAGTAGCAGTACAGTGGATACCAGCGATAGCGGATAGCGGCCACAGCTGTGGCGTAGCAATGGATAGCGCACTAGTTGCAGCGGATCTCAGCATCGATAGCAACTGGGCCAACTGATGCAGGAGCAGCGTTATCAATGGCAGCGTATAGCGGCCACAATTGTGGCATGGTTGCGAATAGCGTAGCAGTTGCAGCGGGTATATCTGACCATGAAGCATTTATGCAATAATTGAATTAAAATTGCAATTGCAGCAATCGGCCTGTTTCAAGACTACGAAATGTTTTTGGAAGAGCATAATGAATGGTTATTAATAAACTGCAACTGAGGTTAGATGCTGCTGCAAATGCAGAGCAGTGTGATATTTATTACGATTTGTTGATACTGTGAATAACAAGCGGTATATACGAAACAAATCCGATTTTAAACATAAAAGTTCGGCACGTTCTGCTCACGGTGCTGAGTATGTTCTAGAAATTTCACAACACTTCATTAACGAGGATGTAACGCCTTGAAGAAGACGGTTATGGTTAGATATCACAGCCGGGTTATCTTTCTTGTAAAAGTATTCTACTTCAACCTTGCGGTCGTGGCTTTGCACACAACCCTCCTGTGATTTTTCAATATCGAACAACGTGCAGAATAGTCTCAATCGTCTGCGCGCTTGAAAGGGATTCGAGAGTGTCACCGATACGCACACGTAACACATTAGATACTCAATCCAAGATAGCTTTGATAAGTCGTGTCGGTTTATCCGGGAAACAGAAGTCATGCATCATTTACCATAGCTGGTCTCGATCGACTGTATGATATGCTGTCTTGAAGCCCATCTGCCGGAGAGTAAAAATTTGATCTGTAGTAGCGCGTGTTTGTGTAAAGCCCGCTGGGTACTGCTCTATGAATCCTTTTGCTAGTACCTTTTGCTTGTATCCTTTTGCTTCTATCCTTTTGCTAGTACTCCTTCCATCTATTCCTCCGGCAGTCTCTCTTTCTCCCAATCCTGGAATTTACACAGTTGGATGTCGTTGCTAGCGCCTTTTTGCCGTATTTATAGAGCTCCGCCGGTAGACATTGCCTGTAGCTCGATTGTTCTTTAGTAACCCAATTTACCATTTGATCTCCAGGATATCGGAAATTGGGACACTGTTATCGTTTGTGGGCACTCCAAGGTGATCAGGTTGCTCTCCTCGTCCCTACATATATTTTGGCTCGGTGCGTAACCATTACGGGATTGCTTTACCTTCTCGTTAAACTTGGGCGTGTCATTATCCCGAAACAGTTGCTCCAGCTCTCTCTCCTCTATCCCCCTACTGACGTTTCTTTTCCCTCAGCATCGAGGTCAACTCATTTCGAGCTCGTCTATATTTGGCTGCGTTATCTCTTGTGGCGATGCATAGATAGTTTTTTTAAGCTGCAAAACCAGTCATTTTGTCGGTTCGACGTTACCTCACCTAGTGCCGCGGCTGTGGCCTCTCCGATGACCGCGCATAGTTTGTCCTATCCATCGTTGAAGGTCAAAACATAGTTTCTTCGTATGAGATAGTGCCTCGTGAAGTGCAAGATGTTGGGCCGAGGAGGACGGTTTTATCGTGTGAAATACCGTAGATAGTTCCGAGTACTGCATAGGCGGTGGTCCGAGCCTATTACCGCACCCCGAGGGGAGCGTATGTTTGTGGTGTTCGAGAAAAATCGGTTATCATTGAGAACGTGGTCAGTTTTGTTTGTTGTTCGGTGGTTAGGTGGTTTCCAGGTAGCTTTGTGGATATCTTTGCCTGAAAAAAAGGTCCCTTCGAGAACCAGACCTCGGGAAGCTGCAAAGTTGATGTAAAGTCGGCCATTGTCGTTCGTGCCGGTGTGTAGGCTTTGGGGGTCTATCACCGATTTGTACATCACTTCCATGCCAACCTGGATGTTCATATCCCCGATCACGATATTGATGTCTCGTGGCTACCTTTGTGCGGAATGATGCTGTGGTTGAAGAAACAATCTTTAACCTCAACCAATACATCCTCTCCTTGATCGCCTTCCAGTTGATTACGCGATCCTGCATTCTGGTAATTCTGGCAATCTGGTAGGACTGGGCCTTGTTGCCACAGACTCTGCACACCTTCTCACCTTTGCGACAGATCTTCTGCAGAGCCACGATGCCGAATTTACGGGGTTCTAGGTTCTTAAGCAGCGTCCTGCCTTCGCCAATAAAATTTAGCGATTTGCAGTTCCAGGTAGCGAGTTTCCATTTTTGGTCCGTGGTCTGTTCCGAATGTTCCAAGTTATATTTTCTTGATTGTTTGTAATGCAATTCTTACCCAAGCAGCACGCATTGTTGCAATGAAGCAAATGTAACTCTCAATGCAGCATTCAAAGATTGTAATAAATCGCATCCGTTACTTTTATTCAACTTGTAAATAACCGAAAAAGCGCAGGAGGTGGAGCCTATATGCAACTAACAGTGCTATGTGAACCATCATCTGCATCGATAGCCGCTGCAGTATAGGAAGAAAAGAGAGGAGAAATGAAGTTAAGTTTGTTTACCTTTACTGTCATTTTTCTTCGGTGATGGTGTCGCGAAGTTTAATATAACTACATACATTATAAAAAACCTCAAATATATCGAACTTTTTCTCTACTTACGCTTCTGATAGGAATGTTATTCTACCTGCGATTCAAAATTTCCCATGCAAAAAATGTTTTTACTTCGTAATTATTCACGCGCCTTTTATACAGTGTTGTAAAAGAAATTTTATGATTCAAACTCGCCAAAATATGAACAATGTTTTGGGAAACGATAGTTCAGAAAACCTTGCTAAGTTGATTTGCAGTGTTAAACATGCGGAATATGGAATAACAAAACCATATTTCCAACAATAATCTTTTATCGTTTATATTAGAGATGGCTGTTTACTGTGTGGTAATTTTAGCAAATCTATGGTTCAACAAGATGTTGCTATACATTTTCATCACTAGTTTGCTTTCCTTAAAAAAAAACGTTTGTGAAACAACAATATGCAACATCATGTGACATTATTGTTATTTAAAAGCATCATGGACTATGCAGTTGGAAATAGATTGCAGAAAACTATTGAGCAATTTCTAGTTTTCAGTTACGAGAATGATACACGTAAATAGCAAAATGTTGCTCAATTCTTTTATATTTCTTCAGAGTAACCGAAAAAGTTTCTAGCACCGTTAATAAAGTTTTAAAACAACAAATATTGAGTAGTCTCATTTGAAAACATGTTGCAAGTGCTGCTTGGATAAGGCAATTTGCCTTACTAAGGCCACGCTACCGAGTCTTATCATGGGGCTGCCATCTTGGCAATAGCGTTCGAGACAACACGTTTCTCAACTCTGTCGTCCGTTGGAAGCCGCTCCTAACCAGGGAAACAGACGCTCAGAAAGAATCGCTACTTTTATGAAAACTGTCCAACGCCTTTGTAACTGAAGGGGTTAGTAATTAAAATAAACTATGGTATTGTCATATTAACTTTGTTTTCAATTGTCTAAAATTCGTGTCACCAGTGGTTTGATTTTACGAGAATTGCTCTTCTGTTAATCTATTTTTCAGTATTGCAGCAAAAGAAAGAGGGTTTGCCATTCACAAAATTAAAAACCATATGCAAGCTAGATGAGACTCGTGTGAGCGACGACAGCCGTATCGAGATCGAGGGAGAGGTAAGGGTTACGAATGAGGAACTCATCGTGATCGCCAACTCCCTAAAGGTTAGCGAGGCACCGGGAGCGGATGAAGTCTCTAACCTGGCAATCAGGACTGCCTCTTCCTGGAAAGGTGGAAGCGGCAGAGATTGGTCGGTCAAAGGCTGGGAAACCGCTATAGGATCCATCGGCATACGGGCCTTATCTTCAACAGACTGATGACGTACACGGAGGGTGCAAACGGTCTGGCAAGTAATCAGTTCGGTTTCCGGAAGGTCAGGTCCACGCTGGGTGCTATTTTATCCGCCACCGAGATGGCGAAGGTAGCACCCCAGCGCAAGAGAAGGGCGATACGCTATTGTGCAATCGTCAAAGTGCCAGTTGGGACTCCATAGTGCTTGCGCTCAGGAGCATCCATGTACCGGTGTCGCTATATAAGATTCTGGGAAATTTCTTCCAGAATCGAGTACTAATTTACAACACGGAGGACGGTAAGAAGTGCGTTCTAATTACCGCAGGAGTACCGCAAGATCTTATGCTGGGACCGGTGTCCCACCGGATGGGGTGTTGAAGCTCAAGTTCCCTGTAGGAGTTGTGATCGTAGGCTTTGAAGCTCTTGGGGGTTATGGTTGACGATAAGCTCACATTTAAGAGTCACGTCAACTATGATTGCAAGAGCGCTTCAAAACTATTACAGCTCTATCTCGAATGATGTCGAATAGCTCAGCGGTGAGTGGTAGCAAGCGTAAACTTCTTGCCTGCTTGGTTTCGTTCATACTTAGGTATGGGGGCCCAGTGTAGCCCAAAGCGCTAGGTACTAACAGTTATCGTGATAAACTGGAAAGTACCTACAGGCTCATGTGCCTGAGGGTTGCGAGTGCGTTTAGTACAGTGTCATCCGACGCAATCTGCGTCCTATCCGGCATGATGCCTATCAGCATAGCCATTAGGAAGGACGTAGAATCCTTCGACTAACGTGACACAAGGGGCATATGAAGTACAAGAAGATTATTCTCCATGATCAGATGGCAGCAGGAATGGTCCGAAAAGAATGGTATCCGTATGGGTGAGAGGTGCCATGGAGAAGTTACCTTCCACCTGACTCAGATCCTGTCAGGTTATAGCTGCTTCAGGCAGTATCTACATAGGCTCGGTCAGGCGGGGTTCCCCATGTGCCCCGAGTGCGTGGATGTGGAAGAGACTGCTAAGTATATCTTCTTCGTATATCCTCGTTCTGCGCATGCAACAGTAATGAGCGCGCCAGATACTACTCCAGACAACCTAGTTCGGGGGATGTGTGAAGATCCGAACATCTGGAGGACGGTTTGTGCAGCCGCCTATCAAATAGTCCTAGAGTTGCGAGATATGCAACCGACAGGTTGACCACTGACACGCCAGTGTAAGCTAACTGCTAGTCTCCAGGTAAGTTGGCTAGTTAGCTAGGAGACTTAATAGAGCCAGGAGGTTGCACAAAGCATAAAAGCCGCACCCTGAAGCAATACCTTGCGGTCGTCTTTTGGAGTATTATGGGCTGGAGACTGGAGGACTTTTAGTTGGTGAAACCCCACACTACCTGACCTACGACCCTCTCCGAATTGCAGAAACATCATTTGTTCATCGATTTCATGATGGCGTACGATCCAGTGAATTGCAATGAGTTTGTGGCAGATTATACATAAATAGTTTCCCAACAAATTGATTAAGCTAACACGTGCGCCTCTTAACGGTTTCACATCGCGTTTGTGACGTTGGATGGTCTCAAGCAAGAGTTCATCATAGCTTTGAAGATGCTATACGAAGGGCAGGTCTGCAGAGGAGCGGCACCATCATCACGATCTCTCACATGCTTCTAGGCTTCGCGGATGAATCGTCGTAAAGCTGTGGAGGAGGCCTCTACGGTCGAAGATCGAAGCGAAATACATGGTGGCTGGTAGAGAGCGTGGTAGTACTACAGGCGTTGGTGCTGCGGTGGTGATAGATGGGGATACTTCCGAAGTGGTTGATGAACTTGTTGATCTTGGCACACTCGAGACATGTAATAACGACGTGAGCCGCGAGGTGAAGAAACAAATTACGGCAGTGCACAAAGCTTCTTACAGATTCTCGCAGCCAGCAGATCCATACGAAATTTGGGCTCTACAGAACGCTGATTTCCTCTGTGGTGTTCTACGGACATGAATCGTTCACGCGGAAGGAGGCCGATCGGCGAGTGCTTGGGGTCTTCGACCGTACAATCCATCGATCAATACTCGGTAGCAAACAAGAAAATGGGGTGTGGCCCAGCCGTATGAATCAGGGGCGAATATTGTTAAACTGATGGAATACGGTAGATTACAGTGGGCTGGTCATGTAGCACGTATGGCGGATGAGCGACCGGCAATAATAATACTTAACAAAGACCCGGATAGAGGCTGACGACTGCGAAACTGACCCGCAAGTGTTAAAGTGCGCTTTCAGCGAAGATGCCCAAGCAGCGGGTGTAAGAGACGACTGGATCGAGTTTTATAGAGGCGTATTACAGATTCGGCATAGTTTCCTGATGAACAATCGCCAAGTAAAACAAGTAAGCCAAATACTTGGACAAAGTTTCATTCAAATCGTCAGCTGACATTAAAATAATCAGGACACTTTGCGAGGAGTAGATTTTTTATCTTCTTCGAAAAGACAAAATATTTAAAATCGAAAGACTTCATGAGGTAGAAGCGAGAGAATAATTATTGCATGCCGAAAGATCACATTGAAACTGTTTGATTATAGTAAATTAAATGAAAGCCTACACGCACATGCGGTAAAGCGAATCAATATTTAATCAACGGTAAAGCGCTCTTAATAAGCAATATATTTCATTGGATCAATATCTGCAGTGGCATTGATGGGGCACGGACAACTCGATGCTTACGGACCGTGATGAGAGCAATGGATGCTTCAGTGATCACTCTGGTATTAAATGACTGGCAATAAAGCAGCATTGTGGAAAAGGAAAAGAAAATGAATGAAACAGGTCAGGTAAAATTTCCCTCGTCCGTTTGGTTTCAGAATTTACTGGGAGATTGTAACCCCATATTCAATCAAAATTCTTCTAAAAATATGTCAATGTGCAGTTCACGTTACATGGATTTTAATTTGTATAGAAAGTTCTTTTCGTACGATACTTAACACAAGAACCTCTCAAAGGAACTTAACATTGACTGCATTATATGAAAGATGGAATTACTACTCTACACTCTGTTCAGTTTTGAGGTTTGTTCAACGGTAATGAAGATAAATTATTATGGGTGATGGTTTAACCGCAATATACAAACAACATCCTTGCAATCTGCTTATGGCTTTGATGCCGTACAAGCACCGGACGAACAGGTAGGAAAAGAGCAATTATGATAAGAGAAAATTTACAACTTTAGTCTGATAGCAATAGAGTCTGATAAAGTGGTATACATCTTTGGTACTGGGCGCAGTATATCATGAGAGGGTTGATTCCAAATGATCTGACCGGGTACGGTTTAGCCAAACATCTAAATTGCAGATTTTATTTCGTCCTATCTAAATAAAGATCAAAGGACCACACTCTTCCAAGTAAAAACAACACCTGTGATTCTCGTTGAAGTATAATTGAGTAATCCATTGTTTGCAGCAATCGAAACGCTTTGCATATGACACCCAGTGTCAAAATTTATGAACTGCACATTGACCGGTAGTCACTTTATTGTGGTGTTAATACACTTGTTTCCGAGTCATCCAGTTTCAAAACACGACAGTTAACCAATCGTTAACAGCAATCATGAACATTATTCGTTTCGGAAGTTCAACAACTGGGTTAATGATTTCCGCACCACAACGAGCTTTCACGGAACGCTCGATATCCGGTCGAGAAAAATGTCGCCCGCATAAACGCTTCGCTTGAAACTAAATGGACTGCCGTAGCGAAAAAAAAACGAATGCATTCGGATCCGACGGATGCGTTTAAAAGGGAACTGGGGGAGGCTTAATGAAATAAATGAAAAAAAAAAAAAAAACGGGGTGAGCCTGTTTTGCTTGACTTCGCCTCTTTAGCGGTTTTCTATTTCCTCGCAGTGAATGCATATCGTAGCGTCTGATGTAATTTTTAAAAATAGGACTCATGACTGAGCGACGCTTTTAATTATCGACTGCACTGCCTGCCGCCTGTGTTCTAGTTGATGCTATTATTTGAACAATAGCGTCCTTTTTATTACAGCCAGTAAAACTATGTAGGTAAAGGTTCGAAAACTAGATGTACAGTATTTCAAATACAGTGAATGTTGTTGGGCAGTAACTTGTATTTGAATGAAACAAAATATCGAATAGTATCTTTTATCAAGCATTTCATTTCGTTTCTGCTATGTTTTGAATATTGAGTTAAGATATATGGTAAATAAAACTATTGAAAAATTTGTGATTTTGTTTAGGCGTCATATATTTTTGATTGCATGAAAATGTTTGATTTTGTGCAATAAGGGCATCGGACTTCTTTGCAAGTTTCCTACCGTAAACTTATGCTTAACTGCTGCTACAGTAGTCCGATACCCTTATCGTCCTTGCGGAAAGTTCTTATGCTGCTGTTTCACTTAGAGCCGCAACGTGATTTGATTAGGACTGTCGTTTCAAAGACGGGGATTTCGTTGGTGACGACCGTCCACTTGAAGGCAGGGATGAAACCTTCAAAGACGCAGGATTAGAAACGCATTATTTGACGAGGTTCGGTGCTAAACGACAGAAGAGCTTGCTCAAGTACTATGAGTTATCGTTCAAGCTAATCCTAAACGATTGCGGACGGCAAGACGGATTCAGAAGTAAAAAAACTAGAATTCCTTGAGATTTGATCCCCGGGGTAATTAAATGCCGTAGTAAAAAAAAACTTTTGAAAACTGCCCAGTCATGCTTCCTCGCTAGCGGCTCAGTCGAATATTTACACTAGGTGACGAAGTGTATTTGGCCGGTACCTTCTATTCAAGTTATCGAAACGAAATTATCAGGAAAGGAAAATGGCCACAAACGAATTGAGGCGCGTGATAGTGATTTTACAGCACGACAATGCTTGGCTCCATTTGGCCAAATGCGTTCAAATATACATGGAAACGCTCTAGTGATAATTTCTACACTATCCACTAAATTTCCAAAATATTGCGCTGTCCGATGATTATTTTTTCCGTTTTATGCTTCATGGTTATGGTGTAAACTAGGTTATGAATTTACCAACTTACTTTTTGGAGTTTGGAGTATTACTGACTTTAAATCTACAATCCATGGTTAACGAAATACGAATTTTTGAATGTATAAGGATATCGGAAATCACAATCAAAAATTCAAGATAGATAAGATTTATTCATTCAGGACATCTATTGGGTCGAAAAGCTTTTCATTAACACTGGGCTCAACCAAAGAAAATTCGACTTTTTTTAGCTAGCAGCTGCCGACGGCCAAGCCAGCTAATAAGTAAAATCTTCCGCAAAATAAATTAAAACGACAAAATAACAACCTTTTTCTTCTGGGTTCTCTATTTTGAACATTCTGTCCCGGTAGATATTATTGAATTAGCTTGAGCAAGACTGTTTACATTATTTTCCACGTCCACTAACCTTTTTCAATAATCTTCCCGAGCCTTTTTTATGATTAACACACAAATGCCATCTTGTTTCAATTAAATTTTTTTGTTTTCATTAAATTGGTGCTAAAAGGAACTCGATTCTAGGAATAGTTCCATTAAAACAGATTTTTATCAATAAAAAAACGTTAGCTTTGCTGAACTTTCTATGAAAACTTCTATTTTAGCTTCGTTATCAACTACACCCGTGTTGAATGAAGAAAGCAAGCAAATCTGTATCATTCATCCATCCACTAGACATTTCAAGGAAAAGAAATTCCTGCCGGTCGCATCGTAAACTGATAATGTCGTTAGTATCGATCGAGTTGCTTAGTCGCATCCATTATGTTCAAGCTTGGTGCGGGTCGATTTCACAAAGTGCATTGCGATAGCAAAGCCGTGCATGTTGAATTATTTTAACCGGAGGAACTGTGTATCGTCATCCGTGACGGCTTACAGTCGTTAGCCGCAAACATAGTTGAATCCTAACAAGTGTGCGAAACTGACAGTGTGCAATAGATTTGTAGGTTCGATATTTTACAACAATGCATCGTAAAATCGATATTCCAAGTGGTGGTTCGCAGCGCGTGTCTGACGGAAGCATATAGATAATGAATGAAAACTGGTATTTATTATTTAAGAAGATTAATCTCACCCTCAGCTAAGACAGGAGAGACATACGTGGGTGTACAAGGCTGCAACGATTGGAATCACAGTGGAATATTTCTACTGGTGTATAATACATCTCTCACATAGCTGTTGACCCTTTGCCCAGCTCTGATTGATACGGTAAGGTTCTTGTGAAAAAATCCTACCTTTACCTGAGCGCGATAATCAATAACAACCGGAGTGGCATTGCATGAGATGAGCCTAATGGAGCAGCATTTTTCTGTTGGCCGTGAGAAAAGGGCATTTGCTATCGATTTGAACTGTTCGCTCGAAACAAGGAGCAGAAACGTTTTCTGGATTTTTTGATTCGCTAGTTGTTTCACAGTGGGAGATTTTAATCGAATTTCCGGCGCAGCAGCAAAAAAGAATTTGGGACGTGATCTGAAAACTGTTTTTTTATTTGCTCATGATAGGTGCCTTTTCCAAATCACCTTGGCCAAATAAACCAACTTCGTATACAACTGCAAAGAAAGTCATTTTCTGCGATGAAAATTAGGCTAAAGTTCTTTGTGCTGAATTATATCAAAATTTGGAATTATATTCTGAGCAGATTATTGGAATTAAGGTAACCTTTTGCAGATTTTATAAGAAAGAAGCTTTTTAAAAAACGAGCTTTAGGACTGATACTATTTATATTTTTTTCGACTTTTCTACCTTATACTTTATACAGAATTTTTCGGAAGGACAAAACTATTATCACCAACTTCGCTGAAGATTTTACACCGATCAAACAAACCATTTTGGCTTAAATTTTTTCTATCATCAACACCATTGTTACATAAGCCCTTTTACTAATTGGACGCAATTAGAAGAATGTTACAGCAAAATAAAAAATAGTCGATTAAAATCGTTGCCCTATGTTGCCTGGAAATGTTCAAGTTGATTAAAAATAACATTAGTTACTAGAATGAGAAAAATCGAGTAACTTCAAAAATGATCCTATACACGCAATCAAATGTTTATCTCAAACTGATATTGCGATGAAAATAACAGGAACCTTCTACGCTATATCTACGATTTTAATCCTTCTTGAACAATACACCGCTCTTGGTGACAGCAACTGTATTTAAAATTCAATTACGCTCAATCGAAAGCCAATCAAACACATGCCAGTCCAATATGACCTCGCAACGCATAGTGGTATCTAATTTTTTAGCAGCGTTGCAGAGCGAGCGAGAAGTAAAACCTTTCTCCTCCTTTCTGCTTGAGAATGAGACATATGCAACGCTTATCAAGTCACACGCTTCGTATATACTCTTTATTTTTCATGCACCCCGGAGTAGCTGCTGCTGCTGCTTCACCGGCGCGCAAAAGCTCTTTTGTCTAGCAACTCAGCGACTATGAAAGAGTACGCGAGTTCCTGCTTGCGAGTAGGAGTACTAGACTAAAATAGCTCGACTAGGCGGAGTGCTTGAACAACGGTGCTCAAAAACGAAAATGTCATCTACCCAGTTTTGGTTCGTGCATCGACCGCCGATCACATTGCTTTGGTAAGCTTTGCAATCTAATGCAAAACCAGCCGAAGTATACCGCTGCTGGAGTAGTCCAATAGCCCAATCGAAATAATTTTTTTGCCCCTTCGCAACCATCGCAATATTTCTTGAAACAATTGTCTTCGGCTGGTTGTAGGAGAGTAGGCGCGAGTGTGTGCATATGATCTCGGGAACGAATGCGAACAACGACGATAGCGAGAAAGAACTAGAAATAGCTTGAATGGAAAATACTTGAGTGTTTGAAATCGGTAGCAACGTGGACCTCACTTGAGGTGTTGCATGCTGTTTATGAGTTAGACTAAGAGTTGTTTTCAGTCTCACATTTTAGGGAAATGGTAGCTTCAGCAAAGTTTGAGAGCGTGAAAGACTTTGCAGAAGACACTTCTCTTGGTTTGAGATATACCGTTTCGCATCAGTCTAGCTCTTTAAATTCGATTTTTTTGACGTAGAACTACGTGTCTCAGAAAGTTCGGTTACATAGGTGTGAAATATGAAAAACTAAATACGGAAAAGGGGAAATCTATGTTCAATTTTAAATGCTTATATCGGTTAGTTTTGAATGGATTTACTTCGTTTGTTCAACAATCGATTGAAAAATCATATATGCATCCGCTCAAATATCAATCATTTCACTTGTGGATAGCCACTAGCAGCGGGTAGCAGTTATAGTGGCAGTGGATAGCAGCTATAGTGGCAGCGAATAGCAGCTATAGTGGCAGCGGACAGCAACAGCGGCAGCGGGTAGAAGCAGCGGTAGTAGTAGTTAGTGGCACGGAGTCAGCGGCGATTTTTTCTCTAGTAAAAAAGCTGTGTTTGTGCTGTAGCGGCAGTATCAGTGATAGGTGCATAGGCCAGTACCCCCTCCAGTGAGGAACTCTGCGTTTTTTTGGTAACACACAAACGTTTTTGGGATGCTGGCAATCCTGTCGGCCGTCAAATTTTCAGTGTGAATACAGCTTTACACTATGTTATCAGAAGAGAGCCTTATTCCTTCTGTCGGGGATAGCACAGAGATTCGATCAGCATCATGTCCCATATTAAATTGAACAGCCAATTGTCCTTTTGGCGACATATAAATACTTGATTGTAAAGTTAACATAGTTGATATTTTCTCGTTCAATCATTACACTTTATTCAAAATGTTGGAACGCGCTGGCGAAAATGGTTGTAAATTCGACACCATCTTCATGTCTCAGCACGAGCTGAATTTTCTTTCAGCAATATGCAACACCCAAGCAACGTAATAAAATGTTGTCTCAATCATGCAAACACTGTGTTATTGCAAATGATCTAGCCTTGTTAAAAGGCAGATTTCAATTGACCTGATTGCGAGCTTAGCACTCTCTTTCCCTAGCACTATAAATTCTAGTTAACCGGGAATGTGCCTGCTTCTGCTCAAGTTTACTAGTTGATGGCCACTAGGACGGTCCTATCTAATGTCGTATTCGTTTTTGCTGTGTAGTTAACAACTTGAGTTTCAGAACGACCGTAAATCGACCCCACCATTTTGAATCTTCTCATTGTCACCACATTAAAGATAGTAGTTCTAAGTCAACCTTGCGTTCGTGGCTCTGCACACAACCCTTCTGTTTTTAGAATTTAGAAAGCAACAATGTCAGCATATATTTGTATATTTTCGAAACACACAACTTTGTGAAAAACACAAAAAAGATAGCTTCACAGAGACTGCATTGTTGCCAAAAAAATGGGCTCAAAATCGTAACTTTCTTTATTTGCTCTCTAAACACTGGTTTTATTGGCACACAATTTTCAGAAGATATTTGTATAAAAAAGCTTTGAAGAACGACAATGAGTTTTAGTTCGAAACTCCACCGCTGGTTGCGCTGCAAAATCTAAATCCTCTGTCTTGCGCTCTAGAGAAATGATGAGTTCAGCAAAGTTGTAATTAATGATGTCACAAATGGCTTTTATGAAGACACCTTTTCTTCGAATTTTTCTTGTTTTGGAAATATAACGTTTTAAATCCGACTATAGTTCTTAAATTAGATTTTTTTTTAAACTAGCTGATCCGGCAAACGTCATCCCGCCCACTTTTGTGTTTAATCAAATAATATTAATATTTAACATTCCAAATTCATTAATTCCTTGCTATTTGTGTATAGTCTTCAAATACACGACAAGTCGGCTATAGGATATTATCCAGGACGAAGAATAAATCGTTTGAAATGATTGGTTTTATCAGAATGACAACATCCTCGACTTTTGGCATCTGTACATCACCTCTATTCTGAAAATATCCACATTGGGTGGTATTCGGTCATTTTCAGCAGTTTTTCAGAAACCGGAAGTCGCCATCTTGGGTTTCAAAATGGCATTTGGAGACAATTTCTGGGCTCTGAACGTCATTCTGGTTCAAAAAAACCCATATTGGGTGTTATTTGCTTATTTTTGACTGTTTTCCAGAAACCGGAAATCGCCATCTTAGAATTCAAAATGCCGTCTGTAGTCGATTTTAGCTCCTGTGTATCAATCAGCCATTTTTGAAATCAGCCATTTTTGGCTGTTATTCCAGAAACCGGATATCGCCATCTTACAATTCAAAATGTTGTTTGAGGTCGATCTGTGGCTTCATTACGATTTCGGAAATACTCATATGTCAATTTCCGCTGTTCTCAGGGACCGGAAATCGCCATCTTGGATCTCAAAATGGTATTTGGAGATATTTTCTAGCTTCTCGGCGTCATTCTTGTGCCGGACACACCCATATTAGAGACCGGAAGATTCTATCGTAAATGTAAAATGGCGTCTGGAGTCAAGTTTTGGTTCCTGTGCATCGACCCGAGCTTTTAGGCTGTTAGGGAAACCTGGTTGAAATATCTGTTTAATTTGTATGGGAGACCTCCCTCCCCTTCCAGAGTACGGAGGAGTGTCAAACCACCATAGCAATTTGTGTTTGATTTGTATAAGAGCCCTCCTGTCCAGAATTGGGAGGGGTATCAAACCATCATGAAAATATTTTTTGCTCCCAAAAACCTTCACATGCCAAATTTGGTTCCATTAACTTGATCAGTTCTTGAGTTGTGAGGAAATTTGAGTTTCATTTGTATGAGCCCTCTCTTCCAAAAGAGGGAGTCAAACCACCATGAAAATTTTTCTTGCCCTCAAAAACCTTAACATATCAAGTTTGGTTCCATTTATTTGATTATCTCCAGAAAAAGGAAGGGGTGTCAAAACATTATGGACAGATTTGTTACCCCTAAAAACATTCACATGCCAAATTTGGTTGTATTTGCTTGATTGGTTCTCGAGCTGTGCGGAATTTGTTTGTCATTTGTATGGAACCCCTCCCTTACAGAAGATGGATGGTATTAAACCATTGTGGACATATTTGATACCCTTAAGGGCATCAACCTGCCAAATTCGGTTCCATTTACTTGGTTAGTTCTCAAGATGTGCAGAAATTTGTGTTTCATTTGTATGGAGCTCCTCCATTCCAGAAGAGGAAGGGGTGTCAAAACATTATGAACACATTTATTACCCCCGAAAACCAAACATGCCAAATTTGGTTCTATTTACTTGGTTAGTTCTCGAGAAGTGAAGAAATTTGTGTTTCATTTGTATGGGGTTCTTTCCTTCCAGAAGAGGGAGGGGTATCGAACAATTTTGGTAACCTTAACCGGCCCCTAAAACCCCTATATACAAAATTTCACGTCGATCGGTGCAGTAGTTTAAGAGCGTATATGGATCAGACAGACAGACTGGATTGCATTTTTATATATTTAGATATCTAAAAAACTGTAACAGTTAGAAAGCAACAATGCTCAGCATTTATTTGTATATCATCGAAACACACAACTTTGTAGGAGACGCAAAAAAGATAGCTTTTACGCAAATTGATTTATTGCCAAAAAAAAAAAATATAAATATACACCTATTCTTTTAAATGCACTCAGACAATGAAGATGCTGGAAGTCACAAACGTTTCAATCAATTTCAATTTCGTAAAGCGTATGTCAATAAAACCAGTATTTGGAGAGTGAAACATCGATCGTTCGACTGGTTTCCACTGAAGTTTTCGACAAGAAAATAAGGTTCTCTTTTTTCTGATTTGCAATTTATTAAGGTTGGGGGAGGGTTGATGAATACATGTGCCATTGGCTTAGATGAAGAAAAAAAAGTGCCATTGGTATTAGGGCATCTTCAGCGGTGGTCTATTTTTGGAACAACTTTATACTAGATTTACACCAGCGAAACCTGAATAGAACCAGCTAATATAGACAAACTTTTCGTTCTCCGCACCGGTGTTGTATATCTTGTTGTTTTAAAACCGCTGACATCTGTCACACTGTCAACAATTCAGTTTATGAGACTTGTTATAATGAAATATTTACCAACTTCAATATTTAACAAACGGAAATTCGATAATTTTTACGCACAATAAACGATTACTTTGGCAAGACACTTTATATCCACAAAACTTTATATATTTGACGGTTTGACCCGAGCGTCAGAGACATTTTTCAGGATGGATTGGTATGATCGAAAAATTTCTGCTACAAGTAGGGCTTCGGAGGATAGCGAAAAATATTTGATCGCGTAGATGTTCATCTTCCGTTTTCGTCTCATCAATCTTCCAGAATCTCACAGTTCTTAAAACTTGGGTTAGGTTTTCAGGATATTGGAACAAGCCTGCATTTTGAACGTTTTCAGTTCTTCGAGGAAAATTTTTTAGCCTCTTGAGGTCTCCTCTATTCCCACTACAATTAAGGGGATTAACGAATAGCCAACCACTGTTGCCAACTGTACAGATTTATCTGGAAATGTACAGATTTTCTCGGTTTTTTTCGGAACAGATTCTGTACCGTACAGTTTACAGATTTCTAGAAAAAGTACAGATAAGTACAGATTTTTTAAATGGTTAGAAAAGATCAGAAAAAAACTTTTCGACCGATTCTGCAACGATACAATGAATGCGATCTTGCAATCCACGCACTTCGAATTTACTGACAAATCTTGGTAATTTGCTGCCGAGAATGGCACCACTCGGTTAAAAAACGGTAGCTGTTACATTTTTTCGTAAATCTCGATTTAACCAAACTGAAATGTTGACACAAAATATCCGAAATATCGGTAGTGCTGCTGAATTAAGGGTTTCGTTGTTTTTTGGCCGAATGTTCAGGAGATTGAACCTCAATGGCTCGGTAATATGCATTACCGAGGCGAGTCCCATTCTTAAGTGTGCAAAAGTTTGATTGACAATCGAGCTAGTAGTTTGGAATTATTATTAACTGAGTCAACGCAGTCACAGTTTTCTGTAAACAATTCGCGTTGAAGCTGTTTTTTTTCAAAAATATAGAAAATAAAATCTTTGCGCCAGTGGTACAGATTTTGGTACAGGTTTTTCTCGGAAATAGTACAGATGAAAAAGATTTTTGCAGCTCCCAGTACAGATGAATATGTGACATCACTGTAGCCAACATATTTGTCATCCTGGTGGCTGATGGTTGCAAACCAAGTAGTTGAACCTACGGTTCTGGTCTTCCATAATTCCCCCTTCTGCTGGTCGACTTCCTTGAAGCCAAAAACGACAAACCTGTTCATTTTTTTCTTCAGAAAAGCCACAAAAACGAATTGTGAATTGTCATGCAAAATCTTTGTTTTGTTTATTCCCCCAACACTCACAAAACGCTTATATGGAAATAGCTAAAAATGAGGTATTAAATTAAAATATGACATTTTACCCACCTATTGGTAGCGTACAAAGGGTTTTAGAACGATCTATTTCTTGTTCCAAAAAGTGACAAAAATAGACCAAAACGTATACCAGTTTCAAATTTTTTCAATTTAGATCTGGTATAAAACAAAATTTACACCACCGGTGCAGCATTGAATTTGAGTTTGTTCCAAAAAAAAAATAGAACAAAACAACGATTTGGACCACCGCTGAAGATGCCCTTAGATTTCAATTTATTTGAATATATATGCATTTCAGTATAATTGAAAGTACATTTCTCATTTTCGAGAGCAGATTTTAGACTCTAGCCGCTCTAAGAGTGAAACAAAATCATTAGAAAAAAAAACAACGTCAAATTCAGTTTTTTACATGAATAATAATTATTGCTGACAAAAAATGGACTATTCACGAGTATCTGCGATGCATATTATCAACGTTTAATAGACCTGGACACAGTCTAGTATTAAAAGCAGGCTTGTAAACAGTCAACGTTTTCGTTTAGCGTCACAGTATGGTATCACTCGTATAGAGCGACCGTCGGTTCTCGCACATAAAAATGGTTATTTGACATTCACGCATCGAAGATATGCGCAATATCGTTCGTTTGCCGACGTTATTATGTTTTTGCCTTTCTCCTAGAAAGGTATAGCAATCACTGGAAAAACCGAAGGTATAAAAGTGGTCCCAATGGCCGAATGTCATATACCACTCGACTACTTTCGACGAACTGAGCATTTTCTGTATGTATGTATGTGTGTATGTGTGTGTGTGTGTATGTGTGTGTGTGTGTGTGTGTGTGTGTGTGTGTGTGTATGTGCAACTTTTTTTTCTCACTCACTTTTCTCAGAGATGGCTGGACCGTTTTTCATAAAATTAAATGCAAATGAAAGGTCTAGTTGCGCCATAGGTTGCTATTGAATTTCATTGTAATCGGATTTTTAGTTTAGATGTTATGTATCAAAATGTAAAAATCACGAAACATCAATATCTCAGAAACCGCACAACCGATTTCAATTAGGGATTTAGGGAGTTAGGGATACCTTCCGGTCCCGGTGCCTTGCTCACCTTTAGGGATTTGGCGATCACGATGAGTTCCTCATTCGTAACCCTTGCCTCCTCCCCTGCCTCGACACGGCTGTCGTCGCTCACGGATTGGATGCTCGGCAGGTTGGCCGACCATCTCTGGTCTATGTCTGAGATACTGGAACGTCGGACGTGAGACTCGACCGCCGGAGGCCAAGGACTTGGCTCGTGGCGTGGAAAGAGTCCCTCGATGATACGCTCCAGCATCGCTGGTGATCGCTCTGCAGGCGCCAGCGCACCTTTAGTCTTGGCCATTACGATCCTGTAGGCGTCACCCCACGGATTTGTATTGGCACTCGCACATAGCCTATCGAAGCAGGCCCTCTTGCTGGCCTTTATCGCACTCTTTAGCATCGATCTTACCGAACTGAATGCTGCGCGGCGCTCTGTCCTCTCTTTTTCGTTTCGCGCACGCTGCATCCTCCGTTTTGCACGGAGGCACGCACTGCGAAGGTCGGCTATCGTGTCCGTCCACCAGTAAACCGGTGGCTTTCCATTCCTAGGTTGGCGAGTCCTAGGCATGGTGGCGTCGCACGCCCGCGATAGCATAGCAACTAGTTGGTCAGCAGTCGGGCGGAGCCGGCATCAAAGTGCGATGTCTTCCACCCGCGAACGGTCGGAGTGTTGGCTCTACCCGTCGCTTGCCGCCTCTCGTTGTTGTCTACACTATAACAGACCGCCTGGTGGTCGCTATTAGTGTAGCCATCGTCTACCCTCCAGTTCTTGATCAGTCCTGGGCTGGAGAACGTCACGTCGATGATCGACTCCGCACCATTTCTGCTAAATGTACTTTTGTTCCCAACGTTGGCCAGATCTAGGTTGAGCTTTGCAAAAGCCCCCAACAGGATCTGGCCCCTCTGGTTCGTGAAGCGACTTCCCCACTCAACAGCCCAAGCGTTGAAGTCGCCCGCCACCACCAACGGCGTTAGGCCCGTTAGCTCCATGGATAGGAGGTCGACCATCTGGGTGAACCTTTCGGTAGACCAACGTGGCGGAGCATAGCAACTGCAGTAGAACACTCCGTTCACCTTAGCAACTACGTACCCTTCTTCTGAGGTTGAGACAACCTCCTGAACCGGGAACTTGCTCGTCGTACATATGGCCGCCAAACTGGACTTATCCGCAACCCAGTTACCGTTTCCGGGAGAGATGCGGTAGGGATCCGATATGACGGCGATGTCCGACAACGACTCAGTGGCTGCTTGGTGTAGCAGCTGCTGAGCCGCGAAGCAATGGTTCAGGTTCGGTTGCGTCACCCTTACGCCCGTGGTTTCGCAGCCGGCTTACCGGCTGGGCACCTGGGGCCTCCCATAAAGTGTTTGGCGTCCCGTTTCCCGGAACATACCATGCACTTGGGAGACTCCCCACAGTCCTTTGCTTTATGGCCTGCACCTCCACCTCGCCTGCACAGCTGGCTCCTATCGGGCCCCTTGCAGGTCCAGGACTTATGTCCGCCCTCGAAGCACCGGAAGCAAATGTCTGGTTGCTGTAGTATGCCCAGAAGACCTACAGACCAGCCGACCTTCAACTTGCCCTCTTTCAGGGCCAGGTTAGCGTCCGCCGACGGTAGTCGGAAGGTAGCTATCTGGGTCCCCGCCGGACCTTTGCGGAGGCGGATTGACTCCTTAGCCACCTCACCCCGCACTTCGCTTTTAGGGCTTGTGCAATGTCGCACCCCTCAGTGATTTCGTCCAGGCTTTTAAGCTGGAGAGTCACTTCTGAGGTGAGTGCCCGCACTTGCACCTCCTTCCCTAGGACCTTTTCAGCTACCGTTTTGTAGGTAGCCCCCTTGTTCTTGGCGTCCTTCCGGAGCTCAAGTATCATCTCGCCAGTGCGAGATCGGCGGATACTCCGCACATCCGCCCCCAGATCCTTGGGCTGGGTTTCCCCCTCATCTTCTTCAGGACTTCTGAGTACTTCGACCCATCCGTCTTGAGTATGAGGGCATCACCCCTACTCCGCGCCTTTTTGACCTTTTTTGGTCCTCTGGCCGCTCCGCCATTATGTCTCGTCGCACTTTCCCGACGCTTCCTACCCTCTACGGTAGTCCAAGGGTTGCCCGTAGCCTCCATCTGTGCCTTTTCCGCGGTGGACCTTGAACCGGTTGGCGTGTGTTCCCGTGGGAGTAGCACGACCAATCGTTTCTTGGTGTTCCCGGGGGCCGTTTCCCCCGGGGACTGCCTCGTTCGCTTAGCGACCTGCCCCGTGGAGCAGACCGCCGCGAACGAGGGGGCGTCTGTCTGCACCTCTTTAGATGCAGTCGCCCTCCCGGTCCTGGCCGCTTTCTCGGCCGCCTTCACCCGAGCTACGAGTTCTTCGTGCTTCTTTCTGGCTTCATCAATGGTGCTTCGAAGCAGGAGGAGGCTCTGCTTCAGGTCGCCAGCGATGTTTCGCCTGTTCGCCAAGAACTGGATTATGGCATCGAGTTGTTCAGACAGCGCCGCCACTCTTGACCGCGTGTCCATACACCTTTCGACGTCCTTGACTAGCAAGGGACCGTCTACCGAGATGTCTGTTGTGGACACCGACGGATTCGCCGTTTTTACACCTCCAGACTTCGCCGCATCCGTCTCCGCCTTCTTCTGCGGAGACCGCTGGATGCCACCTCTTGCGAAGGGATTTTGTAATGTGTTTGTGTGTGGGTGTGTACGTGTGTATGTGCACCTTTATTTCGCATTCACTTTTCTCGGAGATGGTCTGACCGCTTCTTTCTATCTTGGTGTCAGATTAAGGGTCTATTTGCCGCTTAGGTGTAGCAATCATGTTGGTGAATTAAATTTGCATAATTATCCTTCGTCAATTTTCGAATTTATTGCTGATCTACTATAAAGATCTTGGTTAGTTGGCTAACCAGGCGCAATTACACCTTGCGTACGAGTTAGCCGTTTGAATATTTGCTCTTCCCTTAGCCTCTCATTCGCGGTGACGCAACCCAAAATCTCAAGCACGAATCTGCGATTTACTTGCTTGTTCTTATTGGTAAAATCCCAGCCAGCGCAGGTCATTAAACTCGGGAAATGAAATGGTTAGATGCATGAATCTAATGGGAAAGGGAGATGTAAACTCGGGTTGGAATTTGCCGTGGAAGTTCGTTGCAAAATTTCCGGTTTCAAACTCAAAATCTCGTTTGATCTGAGGAGCAAACCAATCTCGCTTCGATCAGATATAACTGAGCAGCGACCGATATCAGAGTGCGTGTTTTATGTTTGTTCCGCGATTTTCGAAGGTTTGTGTTAGAGTGAGACTAGCTTTAGATTAGTTAGTTATGTTAAATGTTGTTTCGTTATTAGGGTTAGCGCAGTTAGGAGAAGACTATTTGGTGGAGACTTTGCGAGCAAGTGTGGTGGAAAAATAAGGTAACGCATAATTGGGTTTGGCTAATATTTTTGGCTAACGGCGTCGAACAGCCGTTCGACGGCTTTTATTGTTAGATTCGAAAGCGCCTGGCGAAGCTACATCCGCACCGCCAGCAAAGCCATCCATCCTCCTACCACGCATTTTGGATATACTGCTCGCTAGGGTGCGAACCAGCCTCCGTACTGATTGGGCCGCCGATCGGACAGATCGGCTATTACAGCTTTCGCCGTCGACCGCCTGGTTGCGTTCCGATCCAGCCGCTGATCGGACCGATCGGCATTTGCAGCTTCAACAATTGATCGCCGCCATTGTTGACGCCGCCGTGATCGGGGCCTGAATGGCATATTGATGGTGATAAGCCGTTTGATGATTGCCGTATGGAATTAAGAAGGTCAGGTAGCCATTGACGAGTGAGTACGCTAGCTATAAAAATCCCTGCGCAGGTTGATATAAATCAAGTTTAGCCAAGACCCCCACCCTTCAGATAGCTTTATGGCGTAGCCATTAAATTCTCCACCCACGCACACTATAGTGTAATCCGTTAGTTTAGGTGGCCAAAATTAGTAGTTAGAAATGTTGTAAATATATCTATAAAATTAATATAGTGCGTTTCACTGTTGTGAAGTGATGTTTAAGGTGATTTAAGTGATCTAAGGTGTCTCACGTCTCGCGTTCGTTTTATTTAGTATTGGTTGGTGTTACTCCAAGTGGACTGCTTGGGAATACAGTCTCCGCACTCTGGTTTCGCTAAACTGGGCAGCAATCTGATTGTTCAGAATTGGTCCAGTGAGGAGAATCACGAGTCCGGTGTTCTGAGGCTTTAGGATTATTGTCGCGAAATTCTACGGTATAATTCACTTGAGGATTGTATTAGCGTTCGAGACGGAGTACCTTAGGTTAGTGCATCTGCCTTTTCGTTTCCCCCAGTTCATTCTCCTGACCCGCCCTGAGGCGGAGTTTCTGGCCGGGCAAGCCAAGACAGGCAAGTGGTCCTCTTTGAGGTGGCGCTTAAGCCACTTGCTTGAAGATACGGGGAGCGGAACTGCGGATTTGAGAGTGTTGGCTTTCAGGCCCGCTACATAGGTTGCTATTAAATTTTATTGTAATCAAACTTTTAGTTTTGGCGCTGCGTCAGAATGTGAAAAACGCTCTTATATCTCAGAAGCTATGAACATAGTTGAATTCAAATAAATGGGCTTTCAAACCCTTAAACAATGAATTTCATAATGTTTAAACATGTGGTTTGAAAGTTATAGAAAGAAAAGAAACCCGCAGACTGTTTATAACTATAGCTACGATCAAAATATGTGGCCTCAACATCATTTAAATTTAATATTGTACTATTTCAATGTTTGCGGCCTTGCTCGGGATTGAAGTTGAAATTAAACGTCATTTCTATCATTTCAGTTTTTGCCTTTCTCCTAGAAAGGTATAGCAATCACTGCAAAAACTAAAGGTATATAAGTGCTCAAAAGGGCCGAATGTCGTATACGCAGTGTTATGAAAATGACTGCAAGACAATGACAGCAAATTTTCAACTGATCCGGCTCTCATTGTATTGCACAGCTCTCACTGCTCCCCACACGTTCGGTGAATAGTTCGACAGCAACTGACGACAGTACACATGCAACTCCATACGGACTGTTATTTTTCATCTTCATATGTGTGTTGGTATTTCCAAGCTGTCGTAAATGACAGCCTATAATCTTCCGACATCCTTCAACACGAATCCGAGCGGGATGTCAGGTGATTATGATCACGACAGTAAGGCCGATGAAAGAATGAAAGAGAGATGGTGCGAAGCACGTTTTTTCTTACGTGGGGAATAATATCAACAATGGAAACGGTTTGCTTTGTATTCAATATGCCACCGGCCTGTGAAAAAGGAGAAACGAAAAAATTCAAGTCGACGACAGCCGCAGCCGATCAGCAGGCTGTCAACAGGAACAGGACATCCTCAAAATGAGCAAACTAGGCTGTCATGTCCGAACGAACAAAATACATGCGCAAGAATGAGCTGTCGTACGCAACACAACGCCGTTTCTTTGCCTTGTTTAAGCTGTAGCTGTATGTGAGCTCTCATGAATAGCGCATGCATGAGGCTGTTAGAGTGAAGAGAGGGAAAAGTCGTCAGTCGCTCTCCAGTCATTCTCCTAAGCTTGCGTATACCACTCGACTCAGTTCGACGAGCTGAGCATTTTCTGCATGTGTGTGTGTAACGCTCTCCCAATCTCACTCGATTCTCTCAGAGATGGCTGAATCGATTTCAATGAAATCAATTGCAAATGAAAGGTCTAGTTGCCCTTCAAGACCCTATTGAATTTTATTGTAATCTGATTTCTAGTTTAGAGGTTATGTATCAAAATGTAAAAATCACGAAACATCAATATCTCAGAAACTACACAACCGATTTGAACAAAATTGGTTTCAAATAAACGGGCTACCTAAAAACCCTCAACTTTTGAATTTTATGAAGATTGAACATATGGTTCAGAAGTTATGGAAAGAAACGTGTTCTGGAGACTGTTCAATCTCATCAGTGTCATATGGAAAGTCTTGTTGCCCCATAAGACCCTAATGATTTTTTTTGCGAACGGATTATTACTTTTACTGTTATGTTTAAAAATGTGAAATCCAGTTATGAAATGGAACATATTCCGAAGACTACATAAACTCACTCACTTTTCTCAGAGATGGTTGAACCGATTTCTACAAAATTAGTGTCAAATGAAAGGTCTAGCTGCCTCATAACACCCTATTGAATTTTGCTGTAATCGGACTGTAACTTCGTCTGTAATGTATTGAAATGTGAAAATCACGAAACTTCATTATCTTAGAAACTACACAACCGATCTGAACAATATTGATATCAGATGAACGGGCTAGTTAGGGATATACTGATGAATTATGATTGAACACGTGGTTTCAAAGTTTGGCTCCCCCATACGTTCCCTTTTCATTTGATTGTAATCAAACTTAAGCAACCGTTTTGTTTTAATTTGTAAAACAACGAAAGTCTATTATCTCAAGTATTACACGACTTATTTGAACATAACTAGTGTCATACAAACGAGTCATCTCTCAAACTTACAAATAACAAACTTCATAAAAATTTGATATACTGTTCAAAAGTTTTGTAAAGAAAAGAAATTCAAAGACTATTCAACACTATAGCTGCTTTGATCAATATATATGGCCTCAACATGATTTGAATATGGTATCGTACTATTTGAACGTTCCCGATATCGCTCGTGATTAAATTGTTCAAAATTAAGAGTCATTTCTTATATTTCGCTATTTCTGAAGCACTAACATTACGTCAAATTTCATATTTTATACTTTAATTTCAACATCAATATTTTAGAACCCAAAGAGTGAATATACTTTTTTGGATTTAAGCATTCATGTGAATCTATTTTTACAAATAATAAGTTTGAATGAGAAAGGCTGAGTCTGACCGCTAGGTGGATTAATTTAGGTTTTCTGTTCTTCATTCTATTTCTGTTGCGAAATATTATTACCAGTACAACAATATAAACAATTTCTAACATTTCCGCACACAGCGTGCGTAATTTTCATTTTAAGAAACAATGTTTAGAACAAATACGTTTAGGAAAAATACTTCCGGGCGTCGGCAATTAGAACTACAGTAGCCTAGATAGTCCAATGAAAAAAATGCCTAAGCTTCATTAAGCTAGTAATTTTTAACAATTCAACAGTGGTGTTTGTGTTAGTGCGAATTTTATTTTGCTTTATAAAAAGTTATTCAGATAATGGAGCGATTCGATCTAGAGTAAACTAAAATGTGTGATTGATTTTAAATTTCAATCATTTTCTCGGCTTGAAATACATTTTGGTCGTCGAACTAAATTTGCTAAACAAATTTTTTTCAATGCAGTTACGTGATTCAAATGAATCAACCTTGCCCTCATATTGTAGCTTTTTTTCGGAAAGGTAATAAAAGTAAATTGTAATTTCACTCTTACTTAATAGTATTTGGATCAGCTCTACTCTAGAAAGCACTGCTACCGATGGATTTTATTGAATTCGAATGCCTCTCTTGATGTTGTCTTTTTTTCATCACTCTCGAATGACAAGCATGAAGCAGCAGAGGAACGCTCTGCTCGGCTACAGAGTGCAGTGTTTTTCATTAAATTCGAATTTCGTGCTATCTTTTTATCGCTGCGCTCGTTCGGACGTAGCACCGACCGGACCTCTGGGGGAATAGATTGGATAAACTACGTAACCAGAGTGAGAATCTGCTCAATTTCATGTTTCGTTCAGCTGCTACAGCATCGCATCGTCATCATCATCAGCTTGATAACAAAAAAAGTCGACCATTGTGTATACAACAAACCACCAAAATTAGCCATGTTTCGGGCTTGGATTGTGGGCTTGGTGCAATTTTCCGAAAAATAAGAATTACAGTTAGTTAGCGTTGATTATGCGATTGCTGATTTTAATCGCTATTTGGACAAGGATGTTAACAATGAAGAAACCCCTTGCGAAAACGATGGCTGACGAGATTTGTGGGGATTGCATTGGTTAGTGCAGCTCGACTTTCGTCGAAGCTCGTTTCGTAAATCTTCTTACCAAGGTTGCGAATAAAGGGAGATTTGAAATGGAAGCTTATTTTTACGGTTGTTACACGAAGAGTAAATACATTGTTCCAGTTCGCATTCCGCCAGTGAAGAAAATATAAAGGCGATGGAAATGCGCTCTGTGAAAACTAATCCATGTTAGTCCATCTGGTGCTATAATTGGCCATGTGGTCTGCTCGATTTTGCTCGTAAAACTAAACTCGCTTAGTAATAGCATATAACTAAAAAAATTAGTTACACGTTTGACTTTTATCAAACAAGGATATTCGTCGGATTCGGTAGGTAATAGATTCGTCAAAGGTGTTCGTTTTTAAAAAAGAACTTCAAACAACAATTACCGCTGCAGGAAGGAGTGACATCGAGGAGTTGGACAAACTAACAGGGGTAGAGTTTTGTTTGTCTGAATAGTTTTTGTGTACAATCTGTGCACCGTGAGTTATTAATAGCAGTAGTCTGTATATAGTGGAATTTACGAAGAAAATGAAATGGAATCTGTAAAAACTTAACATTGCAGTTTAATTACATAGTTGCGTTGCGAATAAATCTTTTGCAAAGTTAATAATTTAAAGGTAATAAATAGAAAGTTTTTCGGTACCGTAAAACGGGGTGAATAGAAACAGTGAGCGAATAGAAAGAAAACTTTTGTGCTTGAAAAATGTTATTACAAATCTTTGATAACATACAAAAAACATGTAAAAAAAATTTCTCGGATAGTTCAATAGTCAACAAGTTCTCCTGATCCTTTTATTGGTTAAAAGTACAACTCTCAGTTTGTTTAAAAAAATACAAAATGGAGGCTCAAGATCAGAGCATTTTCGAGTGCCAAAAAACTATGCCTTTAGATGCAATTTTGTTCCTCTTTGAGCTTGTTCGTGTGCTGTACTGAGTCGGTAGTAAAGCATTTCAAGTTTTTACAGTGAATTTGAGAACTGCTGTAAGGTATTTATCAACCTTTTACTTATGTTCCATGGAAAACACAAATTTACGGGGTGAATAGAAACAACGCCATGGCGAATTTTTTTACACAAAAAAAAAGTAGTTTTGAAATGATATGTGCGTGATGATCATGGAGTGACATTTGATGTCTAACAGTACACCAAGATCTTCAACTACAAATATACGATTGTGTTATTCATATGTTGATTGTGTAGTTCCAGATTATTGGATTTTCCTTCCGAGTGAATTTTGCCACACTAATGGTTAGAGGATTAATGCAACACCAGTCCAAAAAAGGTTAACGCTGTCAGCAATATATCTTATTGCCAAATATAATTTAAGATTATCGGCATAAATCAGTCTGCATCATAGTAACAAAACAAGACAGATATCGTTGAAAAATAACAAGAAAAGCAATGGACCAAGGTTGCTTCCTTGAGGCACACCTGATAAATTTAGAAAACTGTAGGACTCAGCATTTCCCAATTTCATTGATAAATCTCGATCTGTAAGATAAGACTTCATCCAATAAACAAGAGGAGATGAAATTCCAAGTCTTTCAATTTTCGTTAAGAGGATAGCATGATCAACGCGATAAAATGCCGCCTCTAAATCTGTGTATATTGTATCCACTTGCAATCCAAGCTCCATGCGCCTAATACAGTGTGAGCTGAACTTCAGCAAGTTTGCTGTTGTCGATCGTCCGGGATAATGCCAAGCCATGCTGATCAAAATTTCAAAAATTTCCGAATAAGATTTCAAACAACTTGGAACTTTTTGTTGTGAGGCTGCCTGGTTACAATTTTGGCAGCAGCATCATTTTGTATAAATGTGCCACTTCCGGAGCAAATATGTTTTCACATCAGATCGATTTTTGAAGAGGTTCATTGGGGTTCCGGAAATAATTTCAAGTGTTTTGTTATATTTCTTTTATTTGTTTTTAACCGACGTAAAAATATAGATAACATTTCGTTTCTACAATACATTGTAACGACATAAACGGTTTCAAAGAACAATTGAAGGTTGGGTACTATAAGACCGAGGTTGCGGAGAAGGTTGTGGCCGCGGCACTTAATGATTTCTATGGGAAAAATGCATTGTGTCTTTCAACAGAACGGTGTACCGGTCCACACGACTAATGTTGTCCAAGCGTGTTGTCGGGAGAATTCGACTAAATTTTTCGATTAGACATTGTGGCCTTTCAGCTTTTCGGACCTTGATCCCCTAGACTTTTATGTATGTTTGTGCGGCAGAGCGAACATAATGTGAACACTACGGACAAATTTATTAGGCTTATTTCCACGATCTGAGACAAGATGACGCCGGACCAGGTGCGTGCCACGTGCGATTCCTTTGAGAACAGTCTCAATTTTGTCATATAGCACAAAACGGAGGTGCATCCAGCTCATACATCGTAAAAGGTTTCAATCTAAATAAATAAAAATAAGTTTCTGTCTGTATGTCACGATTAAGCTCAAGAACGGATCAGCGGATCGGATCGGCGTGAAAATTTGTAGATAAGGGCCATGGAAGGTTACTACAGTTTCTTCTTCTTCTTGAAGGGAGGGGTTACACACACAGTCCTTTATGGTACTTTAATTCATACTTTTAAACAATAAGAATCGACTTTAGGAATTGTTTGTTTTTATTTTATGTAGAGAAACAGTTGGTGGTTTCGCATCATCTAATTTTTGCGTGTATGTTTATGTAAGCTCTCGCTCTCCTCTTTCTGGCAGTATTTTTTGTTTTGTTCATGCATGCTCAGTTCTGTTGCGTCGGAACAACGAGCCTCGTGCAAGCTCGTTATGTAGTTCTAACTGAACTGCGCAAAAAATTGACAAAAATTTTACGGTAAACCTCTACAAAAGCGTAATTCTTTTGTTTTGACTTTGCATAATTTATTACAAACCTCAACAGCAATTCGCCAATGAGGTAGCGAAAACCCGGCGCCAAAGTGATAGACAAAAGAGGACTTCGTTCTTCTTATCTCAGTTATAGTTCAAGCCCAGTGGTTTGGCATTCGGAAAGTCGACGTGAAGGCTGTGTAACGATTTTGTTTCGGCATCATGGAAAAGCTTCGTCGGAATGCTGGTTACGGACCTTTCTCAAATGTGAATTTTTTCGGTCATAATGAATGTATCTTCATTAGAAATGAAAAGGTTTTTCTTCAAATACAACTTTCTTTTTTACCCCTATTTCTTTTTTACGGCAGAAGGAAAAATCCAAAATTTTAGTTGTCACCCGATTTAGAAATTACAGTGTCCCATTTCTCGAAGAGTGAGCTGAGTGATAGAACATACTGCTATACAGTTTGATGACGTCAGTTGGGTGTTTTGAAGATGCATTGCACTGTTTTATAGGATACTGGTGATCACAGGTTTTGCCCTAGAGCCCGAACTGGGAAAAATGAAAGATTATGGTTTTTTACCATTCCTGTGAATTTTGGGTACCCCTAGTAAAAGATAATTCTACGGAAAATCGTTTCCAGGATTGCAAACACTATACGAAATTGAAAAACTCTAGGATTATTTCTTATTCATTTTAGCTGGCAATGAACACTGAAATAAGAGTAAGAAGAAGTTACATGAAAAACAATTAGTATGCAAATATCACCAAGAACAGCGGAGAGAAACCCGTGAATGCTAGAACAAGAAACATGTTGTTCTATTGAATCACTCTTGCGCAAACTCAGTCTACTATATATTTTAAGTGTTATGCAATTTGAGCACAATGATGAATAACAAACACCAGAATTTAAGTTTCAATAATGCCTCATTGATCAAAAAAAAAAAAAAAACAAAAAAGAAACAAGAAGTCACCTTGACAAAGATTATTTTTTAGGGTTAATATATCAAGGTATGGACTGAAAACAAAATATTTATAAAATTACAATTGAAAAATGAATAATTTGGGAAAGTGAATAAATTAGGAAAAGAGAGTAAATTTCAAAATCCTTGAGTTTTCCTTTTGATCGGGACATTATTTAGCTTATTTTTCAAAATTCACTATCAATAAAACCTTCGTTTTTCTTACCCCAGTGTTTATGTTTTGTGGTTACAATAATTAGAACACTAATCCAAGCCGTGTTTTCAAAGGATAGTCATTAATTGGCTGATGGAAGATAAATGAACGGTTGAAATTTCTACCACAAAGCCAAATCAATTACCGTCGTCGAGGGTGCAGCACCATCCACTAGCATTGGCAATTGCTTCAAGTATCTAGCATAACCCTGCTGAACCGTTGGTGCTCCGAGTTAAACTGAATCATCCTGAAGCCAACGCAGTATGGTCTGCCACAGCTGTCACCGTAGGCACGATGAATGGACATTGGTCCATTCGTCAGTCGTCGCTGGAAAGTGTGGATGTTGAAACATAGCTTTTAGTCCGTTTTCCAGGCCCAAACGCTAGCGGGTGATGTGACGACGGTTGTCTGTTAGATCCGTTAGTCTGAACGGAACGTTGCCTACGTAGCAGGAAGCGGCGATGCTACGCAGTCAGCTTTGCAGATTGATTGCGAAGGATTAAAATTAGATTCACTGCAGCCGTGATAGCGGTATGCGGTTCTTCGGTATTGAAATAGCGTTTTTCAATCAGCCAATATTGGGATATTTCAGGTCGGGAAAGTGCGAATGTGAAACGCACTTCAGATGCATGCATTGAATCTCACGTTTCCGAGATGCCGAGCTCGGTTGATTTGCATTCATTATGGATCCTGCATGCAGGATTGCTCAATCAAGTTAGTGTACTGTGTGTTTAGTGTCTTTTGAGACACAGGATAGAGATTATACAACAAGCTAGCAAATCACTTCGGGGTGGTAAATATTTAGAGATATTTCAAAATCACAAACGGGGGATGCCGACGATATCGACCCTTTTTTGAGTTCTTTATACAAACTGGTGAGGATGGGCCGAACAACTAAACTGACATTGATCAATCGTTATTTACTCTTTCTTGAAGTGACCAAGTAAAAATTGATTTGTTTTAGCCAAGCTGGACATATGAGCAAGGGTTGCTTATCAATCTTTTATAACCTCGAACTGGTAGTTCTTATTCTTTCTCGAGGTCTGGACTTGCTTGCAATGATCCGAAAAATATCTAGATTATATTGTGAGGAAACGTTGTTTTGATTAACATAATAAAGCTACAATATATGTTGAAGATTTGTGCACCAATTTCAGCATAAATATTTTCATTCTGCTAGACTTCTGCTAGACGAGAACAAAATGCAAAATTAACCTTACAACCATAAAATCATGAATGCAGACACCCTAAATAAGGTTGTCTTATTCTATCAGCAGTTTCGCAAGTTCGCTAAAGCTGCGAGTTTCAGTACCAGATTCCAAACATAAAGGGAAAGTTTAATCAATCACGTTTTCAATGTTAGGAGAGGGAGTTAAAATTTATGATACATAAATTATTTATTGCAGGAGGCCGCTGCCATCATTGAAAGCATTCGAATTTCAGTAATTGCTAACAGCAATAGGTTGTTGTTGGTATGTCGGTAGGAATACCCTTACCAGTACCGTTTGAAGCGAAATGTGATAAAGTGGCCGCTGCTGGGGATCGGAATCATTATTCAAGCTATTTTCCTTCGAGTCCCACCTGTTACGGCACAGATGTTATGTGTTTCGAGGAGTATGTAGGCGTGAGTTGACACCCAGGATGAGTCGTAAACTAGATATACCGTCTTGGCTGTTTTTCATTCTCTAAATTGTGCTTTTGTTTGAAGAGGAGTGAGCAAAATAATAATAACTTAGGAAGTTAATCTAAAATTCATTTATTGGTATTACGTATGGTAGCCTTTTATTTTCAGCCTATTATGATGTAGGTACGAAAGGCTTAGCATTTCAATTCAGATCTAACATATTTTTTTATATTCGGTTGCGTATCGTCTAGATATTGACATTTCTGCCATTTGCCCAATTTCGATTGGTCATTTTGATTCATAAACCTTTTTTTTATTTGGATTAAAATTTGTTTCATTTACTTCCACTGTTGAATCATTTTAATTTTAGTTTTTCACAGCAGATATTTTCGTATATGACAATTTAAAATGTTATATATACAAAGTTGTTATGAACAGGTTATATATTATCTATGTTTTTTTTTTAATTTGTACTTTTTGTATAAAAATGAAAGTTACCGATTTATCGAAAGCATATATCTAATATGAAGAAAAACTTGTTATCGGTTGGTTTTAAGAACTCGTGAATCCGATAAATATATATTTATAAATGAGTTTTGCTAGATTTATGAAGAAGTTTTGCTAGATTTAGATTCGTCTATGTCTTGGCGTTATTTAACGTAATGTTTCATCAACCATCATGAAGAAATTAAAAAACGAGGAGATGGAAAAAAAATATATACGAGAAGATGATTTTCATAAAATATTGAGTCATTATTCAATCTACATTCAGAATAAACATTATTGATCTAAATCAAAGAGAAAAATAACTAAACAATTTTTTTAAGTTACTCATTTCAATGTCGGCTTCATATTTTTTTATTTATTTTCATTACTTTTCTTTGATTTGCTACATTTTATTGTTGAGCCAGTCTTATTCCTACTTCTAGGGTGTTTTTTGAAATTTTTCTATTTTGCAGTCTTGCGGGGCATTCTCTCCAGAGAGGTATATTTTTTTTTGTGGCAATCCAGCATCAAGTAATCTGATGTCACGTGAAAGCCGCTATCAATAATCGCTATTTCAACTTCAAAACCACATGAATCATCGAGTCACACAAGGGATTTTACCGACTCTAATTGTTTCAATTTGCGGTCGATCGGTTCAAAGTTTCCCATTGCTGTTGCATTTTGATTTCACATTTTCGATACATGTTTAACATAGTTGTAGATACCGGCTGTTGCATAATCATCGGAATAGTTTTGAGTTATATCCTCCACTCGGTCGTTCGTTGAGCGTCAGGATTTATGTGTGAGGATAATTATAACTCTCTCAATATGCATCAGATTTTCTCCGCTGGAACGCACATCATCACACCACAAGGCAACGGCTGTAGGGTGTTCTATAAAATCACTAATCACTGAACATGTGTCCGGAAGTTATTTATTGGGTTTCAATTAATATTCAAATTGGGCTAAAATTAGCACTATGAATAGAGACATGAATTTTTCAAATCTATTATTTAATCTGTTGAGGAAACCCTGTTAAGACTACTCTAGCATGTTCACATTTCTCTAGCGTGATTCTCATATTTAAATATGAAGGTGAATTAATTGCGAAAAAATGAGATCTCGTCAGCGTCTACTTTTCCACCAAGCAAACTGGGTAAGGCTTTCAAAATTGTCCTTGGCAATGGCAGCAGGAACTAGGACTATTTTCTCTTAGAATGTCTCGTGCACAGCTTGATGCTGAGTCGTATGTAACAAGCGTTTTTTTATCTCTGCATAAATACTAACAAGCATTTCGATGAGGGTTGTTTTTGCTTCTGCTGTTGAAATGTCAACGGAACGGCACAACAGGAGATGGAGCTGTTGGAAGATGATGCGGCAAATGCCTGACTGAAAGCATGATGCACGCTGAATAATTCATCCCATCATTTCGAGCGGGGAAACTATTTTGATGCAAAATTCATAACGTTTGCGATTAAATATTGCCGGTTCTACCTCCCAGTGGGAGCGAGTGGAGGTATGTCACAAAGGTCACAACGGGAAGCTGTTCGCGTTATGAGTTTCTGGGAAAGCTTACACCTAGCTCTCGATGACAGGCAATCGAAACATGTTGATGATAAGTTTAATTGTTTTGGTAATTTCTACTATGGAATGTATACTTTACCGTTAAATATAGATAAAATTATGATTTTGTGAAAACACTATCCGTCCCATTATTGGCAACCAAAATGTGACATTCCGTTGAATATTACCTGTAACGAAATAAAATATGAACTATGTGTTAGTACCGTGTGGCTGCTGTAAAAATCATTAGACTTGGTTTGTTTGATTTGTTCAATTACTGGATACCAGAACTTGTCGAACATTAGTGGGTTGGTATAATTTCACCTGCCTCCACTTGAAAGTTAATTAAAACTGGACTGCCCAGTTCATAAGTATCGGCGATTATACACATCTGTAAATAAACGAGCCGGTAGTGTGGCACGTATATAACCCGGCTCGCATATCGAAAATTACCGGCAGAATTACCTACTCGAAGCATGGGTGACCGTGTTACCAATGAAAATTAATTTAATTATGCTGATGTGCACTGGTTGAGTCGCTTGTAAATAGTTTATTTGTTTACGTCAGTTTATCACAGTAAAGTGCGTAGACTGGAAACGGGGTGAACAATCAATTGAAAATTGTTTTGCTTTGATGGGATAACCACAACTTAAATATAAAATAAAATAAATGTGTGTAGAAAGAGGATTTTTTGTGCAACCTTTTTCAGATGTGAACGAATCAGTTACTATAGACCGTTCCGATAATTATAAATACCCTTACGATCAACCGTCATTTCAAATAACGTGCAGTATTCAACTAAACGTTGGCTGCGTCCTGTTGTTTACATCCAAAAGAAACAGATGCTGTCATTTTTCTAACATTTAGTGTGAAATTTTGAAAATGCGTGGCCTTTCTCCCGAGCAAAGAAAGCGAATTGTGCACAAATGGGGCACCGTGAGTGGTCTTTCTATAAGAAAATTAGCCAGAGAAGAAGGTATAAGTGTCGGAGCAGTTCAAACCGCATTACGGAAGTATTGTGAAGAGTGCACATTTACTGATGCCCCAAGACGTGGTGGAAAACCCGGGCCTGTTGATCCCACAATGGACAAAAAGGTTAAGGAATACTACAAGCGGCATCCTTCAGTATCAGTACGAGATGTGGCGAGAAAGCTTGGAACCTCGGCGAGTAACGTTATGCGTGCCAAGGGAAGAATGAGTCTGCAGATCCGTCGGAAGCAGAAGCAGCCAAAACGAAATCCAAAACAAGCTGAATCTGTGAAACCGAGAGCTTGGAAGCTTTATGACAAACTTCTGACCAAAAAAATGGGGTGTGTTATCATGAATGACGAAACCTACATAAAACTGGACTATAAGACTCTGCCAGGACCGCAATTTTATACATCACCGAAGGCAAAGGATGTCCCTGGACCAGTGAAAACCATTTACACCGAAAAATTCGGCAAGAAGGTAATGGTTTGGCAGGCCATTTGTGAATGTGGGAAAATATCTCGTCCATTCATTACGAATGACACAATGAATGGTAAAATTTACGTGAAAGAGTGTGTGTTTGCAGAAAAGGTTGTTACCCATGGTTAAGCAGCATAACAATCCTCCAATCTTCTGGCCCGATCTTGCTTCCTGCCATTACTCTAAGGATGCACTAGGGTGGTATAAAACAAATAATGTCACATGTGTCCCAAAGGAGATGAATCTTCCAAACTGCCCTGAAATTCGCCCTATTGAAACTTTTTGGGCTTTGACCAAGGCAAAGCTGAGGAAATATGTCAAACCAGCGGACAATGTTGAAAAATTAAAAAAAGATTGGCTTAAAGTGGTAAAAATGGTCGGAGAACACACTGTGCAAAAGCTTATGAGTAGTGTTAAGAGAAAAGTTAGGGAACTCGCGTATCCTACGAAAAATAATCCCAACTTGAGTTGAAACTGGTAAGAAAACACTTATTATCTATATTTCAGAATAAAATAACCCGAAAAATCCTGTATTTTTTGCTTTTTTCAAGAAAGAAGATGTATTCATAATTTTCGGAACAGTCTTTATTTTATAATCTATTAAAGGTATTGTTGACAGTTTCAACTTTATGTTGCAATATTTGAAGAAAAACCCCACAAATTAGATTTTAACATGCTCTCAATGGGTAAATTGATTGCCTGGACAGCTTCCTTTAGAATATGGCTAGCAATTATAGATTATTAACTAAACTTTGCTGATATGTTGGTTACCTATTACTTAACACACAGTGAAAGAAAAAAAAAACTCAGTATTGTTATATTACTTACCAAAAATTCAGTTTTCACGAATTACTTCTAAAAACTTTTAGTGCATTACATTGTTGCAAAATTATGCCAAAAACAGGTTTTCTAAGACATGTTCGTGTTTCGAGGCAATTCGTTCTAAGTTCGTTCAATATTTAGGTTTTATGACTTTAGTATTTTGGTGGGATATATATTTTGAGTAGAATATATTTTTTTCTGCATAAACATTTCACTGATACTGCTGTATTCCGTATTACTTTTTGACATAAGACTACATCTTACCGCAAGGGGTCAATTTCGAAATTTCTATTGCATCTTGTGGAACATTTTAAATGTAACATTTCGATCATGTGAAGCGATGTAAAAATCGACACATATATTTATGGTTTATGCATCATTCCTGATTCCTGTATTTTATAATGTTCGCTATTAGCATCAACAGTACGACGTAATAGGTTATAATAGTTATTATTTAAAAAAAAAAAACAATCAACAAGTCCAAATTTAATACAAATTCAATATCATTCAACCAACCACGTGCACGATTCCAATACACAGATAGTGCAAAAATGTAAGGAAAACTGAGCGTTAGATTTGAATTGCAATATTGGTGTGGCAGCAGACAGATTCCGATTGTAGAACAGGCAAAATGCTGTGAAATCAGCATAAAAGGGTTGATTAACTACGAATCAAAACCAAATTCGGTTGTTCCATTATAAACACTGTCCTTCTTAGGACAAATAAATCTACAATTGAAAAGATAATGAGTTATCTCTTTCAGTTATACACATAGCGGTAGGTATGGACCAAATTGACACGAAATTGAAGAACTATTCTTTCTTTTGTGGTGGTAATAGCTCGAGCACTGGCACACTGTCCTTTACAGGACAAATAGGGTTAAAAGTTGAAGAGTTGATTCTCTTTCACTATAATTTATGCCGTTATAGCCAAACCGCAGAAATGCTCACAAGCTTGGTGAAAAGTGCTCTGATGGTGATAGCTCGAGTATTGGCACACTGTCGGCTCTACAGAATAAAACTCAATTTATGACATAACGAAACATGAAGGATGCCAACATTTAGTTCGACACACAGTTGAAACCTCTCCCAGGAATTATAATTCTCGATACTTGGCAGTAGCAACAAGGCTCAATACAGTAACACAACCCTTCTATTCCATCACAGTCGTGGAGATGCAGAGGTAAACTTTATGCCCAATAGGGAGCTGCATAGCCGCAAGGTTACAGAGTCCGCTTTGTCAAGCGAATGGTCGTGGGTTCGAATCTTAGTAGAATCAGGCCATTCGACGTCGAAAAGGACTTAAGCATGGGTTTATTCTCAGGTTCCCCCACCACTTACCCTTCCTTTACGCTGAAGTCTATAACACCTTTGCGTGACTTCATCTTAATTTTTTTTCCTGTGTTGACTCATCACTGCGACCAGAGGTTAGATCTATTGTGATATTGTCTAGGTGTTTTCTGTACTCCGCACTTCATATTATTGGCAGTATCACTTTTTAAGTAAGTGATCCGCTTCATTCATATCCGTGCTTGTGTGTAAGTTTTACCTTTCCGTTTCAAGCTTACTACTCTACTATACCGAGCCTCCGTCCATGCTAACAATATCGCCTAATTACAATTCCCTGGAGTGAACTTTTATACGTTACTTACACCAGTTTATTTATAATGGTGACTAATTTTTGTTAGCAGGAGAGTCAACAGAGGTACTGTAGAATTCAGATTGAAGGAAGGGTACTTAGTGGGAGGCCTGAGAATGATGCTAAAGTCCTTTGGCAACCAAATGGCCTTATTCTACTAAGATTCGAACTCACGACCAAAGCGGACTCTATAAACTTACGGATACTGAGCTCCCCGACTTCCTCTTAACAAAAATAAGTCCCTCTTATCAATAAAATTGGCCAGAACGAGGCTCGGTATGGTACACGGTGACAAAAAAGTCCGGTCACACTTTTTTGTGGTCGCCTGTAGCCTACACGTTGCATCTCTCTGGTGCCATCTATATGTCAAATGAAAGGGTTAACTTTGCTGCCCAAAGTGACCGAGTTTCGTTTCTGTGCAGTTTGTTTACATTGAGTTGTGAGCCATGGCAGAGTTAAGAGCAGCTGTTATCGCTGAATATGTGGAAGGGTACAAACCCGGACACATATTCAAACACCTAAAACCGCTCGGAATCAACCGAAAATTCATGTACCGGACCACAAATCGGTACCTAGAGACCGGAGGCATCGTGGACAAGGCACGATCTGGACGACCAAGGTCTGTGAGAACTCCAAGGCTGAAAAAGATTATACGAGACCGGATTCGCCGGAATTCCGCCCAATCTGCACGGAAGCTGGCCAGGAACATTAAAATGAACCGAGAATCAATCCGTCTGCTTCTGCGCAAGGATTTAAAACTTACTCCGTACAAAAAACAGGTGGTTCATGGGGTTACCAAAGCTACAAAGGACAAGAGGTTCCAACGGTCGCGGGAGTTGCTCGGTTGGCGCGCAGATGACGAGATTATTTTTTCGGACGAGAAGCTGTTCGTTTTGGAGCAAACAGTCAATCGCCAAAATGATCGAGTTTGGAGTGTGAGCCTCCAGCAAGCTCCTGCGGACAAGCTGAACGTTTCCCGGGTCCAAAATAAGGAGTCAGTGATGGTTTGGGGAGCCATTTGCAAGAGAGGTAAACTGCCTCTTATTTTTATCGATAAAGGGGTCAAAATCAACGCAGCGTACTACCTGGACACGGTTTTGAATAAAAATGTTCTGCCTCAAGTTGAACTATTGTTTGAAGACGATTACTACTGCTTCCAGCAAGATGGCGCCCCATCCCACACCGCAAAGGTTGTTCAGGCGTGGTGTGAGGAAAACTTGACCGATTTCATTTCGAGAAATGAATGGCCTCCGTCGTCTCCGGATTTGAATCCACTGGATAATTTCGTGTGGAGATACATGATATCGAAGCTGAACGACTATAAAATAACAAATTTGGAGCAATTCAAGCGAGTTATCACGAAAATCTGGGACGAGATGCCGATGGAGCACGTGCGCGCCGCTTGCGATGACTTTCCGAGACGTCTGAAGCTGGCTCGATCAGAGAAAGGTGGTGTAATTCCGAGATATCGTCTGTGAAGTATCTTTATGAGTTACTGAATAGAGCTATGAAAGCCAGATTCAGATTTTCTTCTTATTCTTTGAAATATTGAGATTTTCCTGTGTTTAGGAATGATGCTGACCAAAAATGTTGTTTGGAAATTCTTATATACAAATGTAAAATGCCCGTAGCACTGATTTTTTCTCTCGCGATTTTTTTCTCGTTGAAAAGAGTATGATTATGACGAGTAAAATTCCTGTGAGACATAAAAAGTGAGAATGACGAGATTTGAGAAATGTGGGTTGAGAGGTTCGATAAATACTTAAGACATTAAAGTGGTAGATAACCATTTATTCCCGTATATTGTCGGAAACAGTCAATAAGTAATTATTAATCTTCGTGAGTTGCAAACCATACTAAAAGTTGCAAAAAATCTTGTTGAAAATAATTCAAAAGGACGAGATAGGTTTTAGCTAGAAAATAGAAAAACCGGTTAATAATACGATTTAGTCTATGTAACCCACGTATAGCGCCAAACTCGAAAAATTAGAAGCAATCGAAAAAGTAGAAGAATCCCTCAACACGATTTCAGGTCTAACATCCAATTTATATCTGTAGAAACATGGAATAGACTCAAGTAAGAGTTTTTTAATGCAAGGTAATGCGATTTCCCGCTTTTTTCCCGGTTTTCCCGATGAAATGCTTCAAATTTTCTCGGTGCTTTATTTTAAAAAATAATGCGAATAACATCATTATATCTGTTTATTTATATCCTTGCGAGAATAGTGTTATTAAAACTATGAAAAATATTTCTCCTTCAAAAATTTTGCTTCTTTTAACTGTTTATCGACTTTAGCAAGTACCTTCATGGAGACTTCCTGCACAATTTTCACCCTTTTCATCTTAAAATCGTTGACAATCTTCCTTTTGCTTTTTCTCTCTGTCAACCTGCTCTTGAATGCCAATGGAATGCATGAAAAAAATTTAATATCGATCGTTTTACATTAGAGCTTAGAATTTTTGTCTTCTCATGCAAAATTTGTTCTCAAGCGAACTTCGGGAAAAAGAGCCTCAAAGTAGAGATGGTCGGGTACGGGTATTTTTACCCGATACCCGTACCCGACCCGTACCCGACGGGTTCGGGTCGGGTTTCGGGTAACGCCAAAAAATATTTTTCGGGTTCGGGTCGGGTACGGGTAATTTAAAAACCAAGGCTTCGGGTTCGGGTCGGGTACGGGTTTGAAAAATTCTCAACTCGTCGGGTACGGGTCGGGTACGGGTAACTCGATTTCCGTGCATTATGAGAATTTAATTATTAACTTGCCAAGCCTCGGTGTTTTAGCATAGTTTTGGGAGTGTCAAATGAACCAGAATGAGCTGTCAATTTGAACCAGTAGAAAAAAAGCATCTTTTAGTAGCAGGTATTGTAATAACTTGAAAGTATTGTCTTACTTGAAAAAATATTCAACGCAAGCACTTTTTGTATTTAGTTTGATTATACAAAATATTTTGGATCATTTTTACGTGAAATAATAAATTTTATAAACTTACAGTAATAATCCTGCCAGCGCATTTCGGTTATTGAACTTGAGCTTTCTGGATTTACGGTTGAAGCCGGCTTTCTTTTGAAATTTGAGAAATTGCTTAACCAACTTTTGTTTTATGAAGCGACGCTTTTGTAATTATTACTCGGGTATCAAAAAAAATCAAAAAAAAAATCGTTTGGTAACAATTTCGAACTATACACTTCATCACGTTTGAATGTTGAATGAATCTTTCAAAAAAAATCTATTGAATTTTTATTAATCTCTCGAAAACAAAATAAAAATTTCAACAGTTTATATGAATCATACGTATGCATAGAAAATAAATAATTGAAACCCCTGATCAATTTTATTATGAGGTAACTAACAGGAAAAATGGAGCTCGAATTCTCCGTACACAGTTATGAATAGATATTTCGCTGGGTTATAAAATGGTCAAATTTTTCTACAACAGACGAGCGGACGTACTCAGTGACAGATGCTACACTGGATTCTAGGTGAACCAATACATCGCCTGGAACTCTGGGTTCATTAACATTCGTTCACATGAACACCCAGTTCTAGCCTTACTCCGGCCATCATCTCGAGAAACCACATATGACAATTAGTGCATGAAATGTCCGAGGTAACCAGCTATTTAAAAAAAATTAAAAAAAAAAAATAAAATAAAAATCCTAAACGGGTCGGGTACGGGTCGGGTACCGGCAATTTCAGGGCATTTTCCTTTCGGGTACGGATCGGGTACGGGTAACTGAAAAAATTTTTTTTCGGGTTCGGGTTTTTTAAACAAACCTGACTTCGGGTTCGGGTCGGGTACGGGTTTGAAAATTCTCGATGAGCCGGGTACGGGTCGGGTACGGGTAACAAATTTCCCATACCCGACCATCTCTACCTCAAAGTGACCAATGAAGAAATTTACATGGAACTTATGGTTTAAAATTAGTTTATTTGACACGGCACGATACATTTTCTGTTTTACTGAGCCAAGTACAATTCGTATTAATTCTACGTTAGCAGGGAAAAGAGGGAGGCCTTTTTTTTATTCTCGCGGCCGACTACGAGCTGGTGGGGATTTAAGGTGAGAGGAGGGGAGATACAATTCTTGCTTAAAACTAATTAAGATATACGATCTATTTGTGTTTCGACTGGTGTTCTTTTTTGTTTTTTAAACATAGATTTAGGCTCTTCGTGTTCGTGTCTCCAGCGTCGTATACGGGTATTCTGACAAATAGACAAAAAAATATTAAATGTTAATGTCAGTCTTTTTCAAAAAACAGTACAGTTGTGTCATGTACTGAAGATCACCGCTTCCCAGAATGTCTCTAACGGGAACGTTCGGTTGTTTTCCTCGGGCCCGAAGGGAATCTATAAGCTCGGACCTAACATCACAGAATTCGGCACACGACCAAACAACATGCTCGATGTCATGGTAGCCATCGCCACAAACGCAGTGATTACTGTCTACAAGCCCTATACGAAAGAGATGCGTGTTTAACGTGTAGTGATTGGACATAAGTCTGGACATCACGCGAATGAAGTCCCGACCTACATCCAACCCCTTGAACCATGCTTTCGTCGATACCTTAGGAAAAATGGAATGTGACCACCGTCCCAGTTCATCTGAGTTCCATGATGATTGCCAACTGTTGAGTGTTCTCTGACGCAAAATTCTATAAAATTCATCATAAGCAATTGGTCTCTCATAAATATCGCCATCAATAGCACCCACCTTAGCTAAAGAGTCAGCCTTTTCGTTACCCGGAATCGAGCAATGAGAAGGGACCCACGCTAAGGTAACCCGGTAATTTTTATCTGTTAAAGCACTTAAAAACCGCCGTATTTCCCCCAGGAAATACGTGGTGTGCTTCACAGGCTTCATTGATCGCAGAGCCTCAATGGCACTGACACTATCTGTGAAGATGGAGTAGTGGTCTATGGGTAGGGTTTCGATGATTCCAAGAGAGTACTGAATAGCAGCAAGTTCTGCGACGTACACGGAAGCAGGAGCATCGAGTTTGTAGGAGGCGGTAAAATTTTCGTGGAAAACACCGAAGCCAGTGGACTCATCTAGATTAGATCCGTCAGTGTAAAACCTTTTATCATAACTAACATGTTTAAACTTATTGGAAAAATCTTAGGGATCTCTTGGGGTCGCAATTGATCCGGGATACAAGAAATGTCTTATTTCATGGTGGTGTCGAAGAATATAGCATTATTAGAAGTATCTAAAAGTGCGACATTGGAGGAATCGTATGAAGAAGGATTAATATCTTGAGCCATATAGTCAAAATATAAAGTCATAAATCTGGATTGAGATTAAAGGTCGACCAACCTCTCGAAATTTTCAATTACTAATGGGTTCTAGAGATGGTCGGGTTTGATGTTTTTTAAACCCGTACCCGACCCGAACCCGAATTTTTTTTTCGGGCGAAACCCGAGCCCGACCCGAACCCGAAACTTTTTTTCTTCGTTCAAACCCGAACCCGACCCGAGCCCGGGAATTTTATTTCTTTAAAACCCGAACCCGAAATTGTGAAACCCGAACCCGACCCGAACCCGAGATTTCATAGATTTTATAGTCGGGTTTCGGGTTTTCATACCCAAACCCGACCTGAACCCGACATTTTCAAACTCGAACCCGACCCGAACCCGAAAATATTTTTTTCACAAAACCCGAACCCGACCCGTACCCGACACTTTCAAAAATTTCCAAACCCGAACCCGACCCGAACCCGTCGGGTACGGGCCGGGTTCGGGTTTCGGGTTTGAAAACCCGAAACCCGACCATCTCTAATGGGTTCATAACTGTACATCGAATTAGCAACCGGTAAGAGAGATTCCAAAAACGATGTTTCAACGGAAGAATACCCGCTAACACTTCAAGACTCATCGTATGGGTCGACTGCATGCAACCCAAGGCATTACGCAAACAACGATATTGTATTCTCTCTAATTTTATAATGTGCGTGTTCGCGGCGGAGCGAAAGCAGAAACAGCCCTGAGTCTCCTGAGTGGGCACCCCACCAAGTTCCGGTAGTCGTACGAAGAAAATTAATCCTCTGTTGGCATTTTTGTGTCAGATACCTAATATGACAAGCCCAGGTGCATTTAGAGTCGAACCAGACCCCGAGATATTTAGCGACTAAAACCTGAGAGATCGTTTTACCCGTTAGTAGGAGCTGCAGCTGAGCTGGGTTATGCTTCCTAGAAAAAACGACCAACTCAGTTTTCTCCGGAGAGAATTCGATACCCAGCTTAAGAGCCCATTCAGACAAATTGTCTAAGGTATCTTGCAATGGTCCTTGCAGATCGCTAGCCTTGCTACCAGTAATGGATACAACGCTATCGTCTGCAAGTTGCCTTAGCGTGCATGAATTTGCAAGACATTCATCGATGTCATTGACGTAAAAATTATAGAAGAGAGGACTTAAACATGAGCCCTGGGGAAGGCCCTTGTAACTAATTCGGGAAGTTGTCGAAACGCCATGTGAGAAATACATATGCTTTTCTGACAACAAATTGAGCAAAAAGTTATTCAAATTTGGTAAAAGTCCCTGCGAATGAAGTTTCGCGCTTAAAACTTCTACAGAAACAGAGTCAAAAGCCCCCTTAATATCCAAGAACGCAGAAGCCATTTGCTCTTTTCGAGCAAATGCGAGTTGAATTTCAGTAGAAAGCAACGCTAGGCAATCGTTCGTCCCTTTGCCCCGGCGAAAGCCAAATTGAGTATCTGAAAGTAAACCGTTTGTTTCGACCCATTTGTCTAACCGTAAGAGGATCATTTTCTCCATTAATTTCCGGAGGCAAGAGAGCATCGCAATCGGCCTATATGAATTGTGATCAGAGGCATGTTTCCCGGGTTTCCGAATAGCAATGACTTTTACCTCCCTCCAGTCATGCGGAACAATATTTAGCTCAAGAAACTTGTTGAACAAATTCAACAAGCGTCTTTTTGCTGTGTCGGGTAGATTCTTCAACAGGTCTAATTTTATTCTATCTAACCCTGGAGCCTTATTGTTGCACGACAGGAGAGCCATTGAAAATTCCAACATCGAAAATGGAGGCTCTTCCGTAGTTACTATAAACGCGTCGCGAAAGGTTTTCTGTTCTGGTACAGAGTCCGGACAGACCTTTTTGGCAAAATCGAGTATCCAGCGATCTGAATACTCCTCACTCTCATTCGAAACGTCACGGTTCCGCATGCGCCTGGCGGTATCCCAAAGAGTGCTCATCGCTGTTTCCCTCGACAACGCGTTTACGAACCACCGCTAGTACCCGCGTTTTTTCGCCTTCACTAAGCTCTTCATCTGCCTGCCCAGTGCCTCGTACTTTCGAAGTAGGTTGACAGTGCCGTACTCCCGGTAGTCCTCATACGCCGCGGACCTTCGCGCGTACAGCTCAGAGCACTCTTTGTCCCACCATTTGTAGGGAGGGCGCTGTCTAATCGTTACCCCGGGTATCGGTTTCGTCTGAGCTTGAGTTGCGGCGTCGATTATCAAGCCAGCTAAGAACGCGTATTCTTCCTCCGGAGGAAGTTCCTCGTGAGTCTCGATAGATTCCACTATACTCATAACGCTTCCAATCAATATTACGTGTAAGGTCGTAGGAAACATTGATTGGGTTCGGGGGAGTTGAACCATTAGCAATTGATATAACGATTGGAAGATGATCACTACCGTGGGGATCGTTGATTACTTTCCACTGGCAATCTAACGCTAGTGATGTCGAGCAGAGGGATAGGTCAAGCACGCTTTCACGTGCTGGAGGATAAGGTACACGTGTCGCTTCCCCAGTATTCAAAAGTGTCATATTGAAGTCGTCGGTCAAGTTACAAATTATAGAAGATCGGTTGTCGTCGTACAGCGACCCCCATAGCGAACAGTGAGAGTTAAAATCTCCCAAAATCAAAAAAGGTGCGGGAAGCAATTCTGCTATATCAAGGAGTTGCTTCTGTTCAATCCGCGCGGATGGGGGAATATATAACGAAACAAGGCAAAGTTCTTTTCCATTCATATTCGTTTGAATGGCAACAACTTCAATATTCGAGATCGAGGGGAGGTCGATTCTGAAAAAAGAATAGCACTTTTTGATCCCTAAAAGTGGTCATTTGAATTGAGAAAGGTTTCACAGAGCGCGAACGCATCACAATTGTATGTGTTTATCAAATGTGAAAATAAATCAAATTTGGGGATGATACTTCTGCAGTTCCACTGTAACACAGTGACAAAATTCCTAACCTCTTTCGACGTATTAGTCATCGAAAGATACGATAGCTGAAATGAGGGGCCAAGTTGCTGTGAGTTGCTTCAAAAAGGTTTTCACTGTAGGGAGAAGGGCAAGAAGAATGTTTCGAAGGGGATCTGGTATGTTGAATGTTTTAAATATCCAGTCCACAATATCAGAGAATTTTATGAACCCTGTTTCTTTTATGTCTTCTGATCGAGAAATGGGTGCACGAGGGGTTTTTGGTGCCCCAGGAAGCGGTGGGTACTCCTGGTTTGATTTGAAATTTAAACCGGGGGGTACTTGCTTCGGTTTTTCTTCACCGCTTCCTTTTTGTGTTGTCTTATTGGTCATTCCACCAGGGGTTATCTTACGACCTTTGCGAGAAAGATTAGGAGAGTTGAGCATTCTCCTCTTCCTAGATCCCTCTGGCAAGGCATAGAAACACCCTTCGACGGGATCGTCAGATGTACCCTCATCAGTTGGTAAGAAGGAAAAGATGTTTCCTGTCGAGGGTGGCTCAGCCCTCTTAAGCATTTCTGCAAAAGAGCGCTTTGTTCGTTCCTTAAGGAAACGCTTAATTTTTTCCTCGCACTGTTTGTACGCGGGACATGCCGGAAGGTCATGCCGAGTTCCCTCGCAATAAAGACACTTTTCAGTATCCCCACTGCAAGCGTTCTCAGCATGATTGCCTCCGCACTTGCTACAGCGTGCCTTGTTGCAGCAGTAGGTGGCTGTGTGACCTAACTGCTTACAGTTTTGGCAATGCATGACCCGCGGTAGGAACAGGCGTACAGGTAGACGAACCCTGTCCAAGCGGACGTAGTTCGGCAGCGCGGATCCGGCGAATGTTACTCGGAAGCAATCCGAAGGGAGGAATTTCTTCTTCCCTTCTTCGATGGATACTGAATGCAATTGCTTGCAATCCAGTATCTTTACACTTTGCATCAAGGGGTTTTTAAAACAGCCAACTCCATGACGCAAAATGTCATCGACAGTGAGATTCCCCTCGGTAACCACACCGTCGATTTCTACATCCTTGGCAGGGATGTACACGCGATACTCTCTCGTGAAGAGCTCGTAGCCAGCAATTTCGTTTGCTTGCTTCAAGCTACTCACGACAACTCGCAGTTTGTTCGGCCTCACCTTCGTAATCTCGGTTACGGCCGAAAAATGTTTTGCCAGGTCTTTGCCAATTTGAATAATATTCAATGGCTTCTTTATGGGCCGGAAAAAACAACGTAGGGACCGCCAGCGGCATCTGGGTAAGCTTTTACCCGTACTTCCGGTACTCTTGGTACAGGACTTGGCAAAGGGGAGGGCACAGGGGAAGGTAGGGGTGAGCTGATGGGAGAAATTTCAATTTCTTCCCCGTTTGTTTCCACATCCAGGAAAAGTTGCACCTGCATGCCGTCCATTTTGCGGGAGCGTTACGCTTTACCGCACACAAACGATAAATATTCGAATATGGGGGGGGGGGATCAAGTAGTTGATATTAAATTTTAAAAACAATTTTTCAATCTACAATGGATCAAATAAAACAAAAGACAGTAATACTAATACTAATAACAATAGTAATAATAATAATAATAATAATCGTACACGCAAAAGTTGAAGTCTTGTACAATCATTGTGTCTTCCCGATTCGCACAAATGTTGCACAGAAATCGCACAATAAATGTGTGAAACGCATAACGCAACAGTTGTACTGCGAATACATTGACATAGAATGAAATCAGAATATGTATCATATACCGACACTTTATTTCTCACGTCGAGTGTATTAGTGACTGCTACTCATGGAGCAGTGCAAGCAGCAAGTGCAGTGCAAGCGACGAGAAAAATTTCTCTCTCGCTCGTAGAATTTTCATGTATGTGCGACAAGACTAGACACGTCACATACAATTTGCAGGTTGCTCTTTCGCTTCTCTTTCGGTTCGGATTGCGACGCGCAAGGCGATATCTCGTTGCTTTACGAAATGAGCGAGACACCCGAGCTGTACATACTTGATACCAGTGTTGTTAGTCTCACTCATACTGTCGGTGCTTGCTTGCTGCTATTCAGAGGAATGCATGAAGAAGAAAAAGTATCTCGAAAGCGTGTGTGCAAAAGACTTGAAAAGCGTAGCATATGTCTCGTCCTAAAGCAGAAAGGAGGAAAATGGTGTTGCTTCTCGCTCGCTTTGCAATGCTGCTTGATACCAGTTGAAACTGTTTAGGTGTAGTAGTTTGGAGCTGCCAAATACATTGGAGAAACGCTAGAGCATTAATTGCGTTATGCCCAACACACAATCATTGTACTGGTTCCGAATTACATCAACAATTGCTCTAAAAACGCACAATTTTGTACTGGTTCCGCACCATCCAACTTTTGCGTGTAGTAATAATAATAATAATATCAATAATAATAATATCAATAATAATGTTAATAATAATATTATAACATAGTAATAATATTGATAATAATAGTAAAAATTCTAGAGGTAATACTTCACCGAACGTCTAAGTCACGACCTCACGGCTGATAGTTGGATTAATCGAGTGTCTCCGCAGAACAAACAATGACGATCCAGCTTCGTGTTGTGACACAGTGGCCGTATCTTACACGCGACCTTGTAGATGCCACTTGTAGTTGACTTCCACTCGCTCGATCGTATGGTCGTCCGTGCTGCTAGCGGGGTAACAGCGGTGCGGGAGAATTATTCTTGCTGATATATCAGCTGTGTATCGAATCACTGGCGGGGTAGCCTGCCCCTACCAGTGTGCAGATGTTTCTGCCGATATACAACAGGCTATTGTTATCGCGCAACACAAGAACTAATCGACAAAAAAACACCCGTACGATAACTCGTGTATTGTTATTGTGCGAACTCAAACGGAGATAAACAATTTGCGTCTAATCGAGACGAAAGCAAAACAACGAATGGTACATGGACCTGTTCAAATTATTTTTTTTTATGGTATATGTGTTGGAAATTCATAAAACGTTGAGATCTGTCATCTCAAAACTTTTTTTTTTTAAGTTTCGATCCTGGGATCAATAAAATGTTTGAGAAATTCTCTTATGGCCCGTAAAATAAATTCAACCGACACTCTGAATAAGCAATTTGAAAGGAATATTATTTAAAACAATCGGTGTAAAACGCGGCATTTCCTGGAAATCCGCATGACAAACCACGGAAATTCCGAAATCCGCATTGAAAAAAGGCGTGAAAAACCAAACCAAAATGCGTTAAAATCAATTTTAATACATTTCTAAACGGAAGCATGACAGTTTTTCAGGAATTCGATAGATTTGAGCTCTTCTTTTAAAACAGTATACAACACATCCTAACGAAAAACGAAATCGTCTTGAAAATTCTAAAATATATAAAAAAATTGTTTTGCCAAAAAAATGTTTTAATGACATCAATCGTAACAATTTGGAAAAAAAGAACAATTATTCAAAAATAAATAATTTTCTTTTTTAATCCAATGTATATATTTTCCAAATCTAGGAATTAATTTGCTACAACTTGTTCATTGGCAACATTAATAGAAGACATGCAGAAGGATGATTTTCCAGATGTGAAACCTAATTTCCCGATTTTCCCGTCTTTTGTTCCGGTGATTTGAAATTCCCGTCTTTTTTCCGTCTTTTTCCCGCTTTTCCCGGTAGAGTGGCCATCCTGATTATTAATGTACGTAAACATGTGGGCGTGGGTTGTAAGGCACTCTCTTCTAATAGACCAATCGCACATTTTTGGAGATAGTGGAAGCTTGACTCCTCAGTTGGTCTCGAGGTACGATGCTGGCATAACAAGCCAGTTATCAAAGGCTCGAGTCTCAGCACGGGAGGGAATGTTAGTGTCAGTAGGATCGTAACGCTAGCCCCGCAATTGTCCTGTGCGCTTAACAGTCGGCTGCGAAGTCTATGTATAATAAACAGAAGGTCAAGTTCCGAATCGGATTGTAGCACCTAGGCTTTGCTTTGTTTTGGTAGCTTTGTTTTTTTGTACCTGAAGAAACAGTTTGAAATCAATAAAAAGTTAAGCATCAACAATATTGGATATTTGAATTTTGAACAAATTAGAGATTTTCAAATAGAGAAGTTTATGTTAGAGATACTTTTTTTTCCTCAAAGTGATCATGTTGAAACGTTCAGAAGAGTTTCAATAAATGATCAATGAATTCCAGACGGTTTTCTATACGCCATTCCTTGACACCTTTTCTCTAACTCTTGTCATTACTGACGTCGATGAGACGCATGTGAGTTCAGATAGTCATGAAAAAAGTCATGTTCTTGTTCGGAAAACTTCTTCCGCTTAAAAGTACCCATTTTGATTTGATCAGAAGAGCTACAGGCAACTCAATTGTCTATCTAAAAACCAAATTCGTAAAACATTTCAGAACTCGTTAAAAAGTAATATATACGGTTATGGGCATTTCCAAAATCAGGATGACGTGAATTCGACCCCAGACGTCGTTTTGAAATTCAAGGTGGCAACTCCCGGTTCATGAAAATCAGCCAAAAATGGCCAAATACCACCCAATATAAGTATTTTCGGAGCCGCAAAATTTTCACTGGACTGCAAAAAACACCTTGTGAAAAATCGAAAAAGCGGTTGAAGTTTGGCCGTTAAAGATCCCATAATTCCACCAAGCGGGGTTGGCTGCATAAAATTTCGGTTTTCGAACATTTTTTTGGTGTTAGATAGCTTAAAAATGCATGAAACGTCGAGATCTGGTATCATCTGAAAAAATCATGATTTTTTTGATTTTTCGGATTTCTCAAGGTCTAACTTTGTTTTGCGCCACCCCACTTTGAATCAGACTGACTTGAAATTTTGCACAGGGTGTGTTTCGGGCTAAATTTTTTGATTACATTTTTCTCATACAAGTGATTGGCACCCTACTACACACCCGCCATGTTTCATTGAATTGAATCCACCAAGCGGGGTTGGCTGCATAAAATTTCGGTTTTCGAACATTTTTTTGGTGTTAGATAGCTTAAAAATGCATGAAACGTCGAGATCTGGTATCATCTGAAAAAATCATGATTTTTTTGATTTTTCGGATTTCTCAAGGTCTAACTTTGTTTTGCGCCACCCCACTTTGAATCAGACTGACTTGAAATTTTGCACAGGGTGTGTTTCGGGCTAAATTTTTTGATTACATTTTTCTCATACAAGTGATTGGCACCCTACTACACACCCGCCATGTTTCATTGAATTTTGAAAGGGTGCTGCCAGCCCCTCAGTCGATATCCTGATTTTTAGGTAATTGAAAGCAAGGTTGCAAGGCTTTCCGCAAAATCCGCGCCATGGAGTAGTAAAAACGCGCCAAATCCGCAAAAAACGCAAAATCCGCAAAAAACGCGAAATCCGCGCCGACTGTAACAACCCCTTCTCAATAGCAGTATTGCCAAAAATAGAAGTGCGGGATACAGCAAACACTCGAGCATATTTCACAACAGATCAATGATTCTGGCCGCAGTGAGGAGTCCATACAGGAAAAAATATGCCCAGCAACAACAATTGTTACACTAACTGACAACACTTTCCTTTCTCTAATCGCCCTTATGGACGTTCTTGTACATTAAAAACGGCAAATGAATCCCAAACAGAGCCTGACCTTTTAATTGACAATGGTGATAATGACGTTGTTTCATTTTCGAGCACTTGTGAGTCGCATTTGAGCTTCTCGAATGCTCTTGCATTGAGTTTGACAGCTTAAGGGCTCGAAAAGAAAAAAGAAGTGATTCTCAATTGAAAGCAGTGATACCAGATGTGCAGATTTATCTGCAAAACGCAGATTTTTAGAATCTGTGCAGATTTTTATTGATTCGCAGATGTTTGCAGTTTTCCAGTTAAATGATGTTCTAGAGCTGTAATTTCTGGCATGATGGTTCTTCATATTGCAGACCATCTTTTTTCATGAGATTAGTTGTCTATGACTATTTAAGCTTTCGGACGACAAACTGGACGTTTAAAGAGCTGGTACCCTGATTTTGTTTGCATCTTTTTGAGCAGTTCAACAAAAAATGTCCCAGTTTTAATATTTTTTTAAACTGTCATTTTTGATTTGGCTTCAGCATAGATGTTTCTATAGGCAAAAGATGCCATTTTGTGCTATTGGTTTACTTTTTTGGAACACGACTCATTTTTAAGAAACTTTTGAACAATGCTGCTTTGGGAAGGCATTGATGATTGCAACTATTTTTAGGGCCAAAACGGTTTGTTCGGCGGTGTAAATAATAGTTTTGTCTTTCCGAAAAAATATACACTATGAAAAAAAAATTTTGTTCTGAAAAAGAGTTAAAAGAAAAATCAAAAGTTAATTATCTGAAAAAGATCATTTTTTTAAAAATCTGATTTTTTTATAAAAACTACAAAAGATTACCTAAACAATGCAACCGATCCGATCATGGAGAAATCAGGAAAAAAAGTAATGATTTTTTGAAAAAACAATTAAATTTTTTTACAGGGTACATTTTTCAATAGAAGGACAAAATTATTATCTACAACTTTGCCAAAGAGACTATGCCAATCAAACAAACCGTTTTGACTGTAAAAATATTTTTAATTCCCTCAACTGGAAATTGCTCAATTGCTCTATTGGAAATTAAAACTATCTCTACAGCCGAAACGGTTTGAATGATTGGCATAGTGTCTTTGGCAAAGTTGTAGATAACAATTTTGCCCTTCCAAAAAGTATGCCTCTTGGAAAAACTCCAATAAATCCAATATTCCGTATGCTTTCTTTTTATCTTCAAGAAGCATTGGCCAATTTCTGCTTTGCCCTTTTTCTGATCAATTCCTGCGCTGCCCTTTCCTGATCTTTTGATGTGTTTCTCAGCCCTTTTAGGCTAAAAAATGGGATTTTTTTCCTTTATGGCTTTTCTGATCTAGGTGGTTTACAGCTAAATCTAAATTTATTATTTTTATTTTTTGCTGACACTCTTCAATCTTTATGCTTAATCACTAAATAAACCACAGAACCCAACGTTTTTTAATTTTTTTTTATGAGAAAATGTCCATGTGAACAAAAGTTAAAGGGTATGTGCTTGAGTGCACAAACGTAGGCTTGACGTGGGACTATTGTGAGTGTGAAGATTTAATTCTGCCATAGCCATAGTATATAACACACATCAAACGTACAAATACCAAACACAACAATCCATGAACACTTACACCTTTCATAAACCATAGCATACAAACTAATAGGAAAAATAATTAACTTGTTCCCTATAAAAGTATTCTGTCATGAATAAATTTACCTCGGATGAATGCATTTTTGCACACACATACACGTTATAAACACACGCTATATACACACACTACTCACAAGCACACGCTCCTTAGACACACCCACGCTACTTACACACACATACACACACCACTAACATACACACGTCACTTACATACACACGCCACTTACACACATACACGCGCACACGCCGCTCACACATACACACACGCTACTCACACATTCACACACGTCACTCACACATACACACACGTCACTCACACACACACATTCACACACACACACACACACACACACACGTCACTCACAACACACATTCACACACACACAAACATTGACACACACACACAAACATTGACACACACAAACATTGACACACACAAACATTGACACACACAAACATTGACACACATACACACATTCACACATACACACACACTCACACACACACATTCACACACATACATTCACACACACACACACACACACACACGCTAACGCTACTCACACACACACATACACACGCTAACGCTTCTCACACACACACATATACACTCACCAACGCTACTCAGACACACACTTGGTATACGACACACTATACCTACACAAATTACTATCGGCAGCATCCAAACGGCTTCCAAGTCTTCCAATGGTCCCTTCCAACGGCTTCCAAAGGTCCCCAGTGCCTATCACGTCCAGTTTTGGGCTGTATCCCAACAACGATATCTGAATTAGATTACCACTGGTGGGGTTCAACTCAGATCGAAGGGAAGCCGAACTGTTCGCTTTGACGGTCGACCAGGGAATGAGTGTCACTCAGTGTGGGGTGGGGAACTTGGGTGATTGGGGGAAGAACCAATCACGTGGAAGCATCTCTGCTTTCTTTCTTTGTCGTTTACGTTGGGCGATGAATGCGATGACAATTGGCTGGCATTGCTAGCCAATGACTGAATGCGTGAAATCATTTCGTCTATGTTTTCGAAGTCTGCGTTAGGGAAATATACCAATCGTATGAAAAATGGATATTCGACCTTCAAACTTTCCCGCAATTTTCACGGAGTAATAAGAAAATGGTAACTGAAATTATCATGTTATACAAATCTTGTATGTTTTAGCTTTCCAACGGTATATTAACTATTGAAATCGGAACAGTTGTTTGAGCGCTATTAGCATCTAAAATCTTCCATTCCACCAACCAAAAACGTTACATGTTATTTAAAAATGGTCTAATATACTTTCATCTACTATCTCTTAACCTTGTTATGAAACTAGAAGGCTTGTTTCACCGTTCTCTGGCACAAGGATAAAATGTCAATGCTGTTCTAATAGCAAAAAATTGAACGTATTTAAGTTATACACTCTGCCGATGGCACTGATCGGCAAATAATGGCAAACTGTTTACTCCACTTTTATTTCTGTGAAATATTTGCATCGTTTAGAATGAAGCGCACCCAGATTGATATCTAATACAAACCAGAAAGGTCGGCAGGATTGTGGCATAATATAAAATAATATCTTCTTACCCATAATTGTCATAATTGTCTTGATGAACCACCGTGTTTTGTCCCGTACACTGAAAGCAAAGCTCGGATACAGGAACGTAGCATCGAGATTTTGCTTTGCTCTAGTGTGTTTTGAGACTTCCTATGCATCGCATTTTATTTGGCAAGGACAATCCAATTGAACTGTGTTGTCGTGTATATAATGTTGTGTCAGATTATTATGACTTCGATATAACTAGGACTATTTTCGAATCTAGAATAAGCTTATATTAAGTACTGTCTGTACGATACTATTGAAGACCATTAAAAAAAAAAATACTGCGGGGTTTATTGCACATTATAGTTTTGAAGCATTTTGAGGCAGAAGACACAGGAGAAATTTTGTGGTTATATAATAAATTCAACAAAAAGCAAGGTTATTTGTGAAGAAAAAAAAAACAAAAAGCAAGGTGAAATTTTGCTCTTTTGGCTTGTAATCTTGTGTCACTTTTTTTTCTAAACGGATTAAACAGCTACTTTTGATCTATAGAAATCTTTTTTCATTATTTTTTTATACATGATGCATTTGTGTAGCAATAGTTCCAATAGAATTTACCTTCATTTTGTGTTGTCAATGAAAGCCCACTACATTCAATCAAATCATACTCGAACTTAGGTATCCCTTGTAACACCCGTAGTTACGTTAGATGTGGGAAATTTTATGACTACGTATTGCTCATACTGTGCTAAGTATTTTGAATGCGGAAAAGGTTTTTCTATATTCCAAAGAAGTTTTTCTCGCTCTTAAAGCGAACGACGACTATAAGCAACAAGCATTAACACAAATTAATCGATTGCCATTCCAACAGTTGGTCTGTAAAAGTGTCTAAGCCCCTGGTGAGTCGATTCTAAATGCGAAAAAGAGCCCCGACGCCATTCGAGTGGTCGTATAACAGCGAACTAAATGACTACGGATAATGGTAATTTAAGCGCAATAATGGTAGTTATGTACTCCGGCCGGCATCGCTTCATTCAATAGAGGGAGAGCGCACCGATTCCAATTGCCTGCGATTCTCTTTGTGTTTATTTACAATAGGAAAACCCGTAAATCTTTTGAGGTGTAGAAGCGCGTCGAGGTGGAAAACAAATGGAAAGGGTGTATCGAGAGTTTTCACCTTTGACCGTGAGCGTTGAAAATTCAATTGCTGCACGTAAATATTCCACCGAATGGAATGGAAGCTAGATGGGTAGCTCTAGCACAGTGTTGCTGAGCGCTAGTGAAGTGCTCCAATGTTTGGATTAGGTTCGACAGAACTCCAAGAAAGAAGGAAACGATTTTCAAACTGGTAAATGATGAATTCATAAGAATAACAATTCCTTGTGATTTATTACACATCGACAATAAAAATAATTACTCTTGGAATGGTGCAACTGATTTCAGGCTTCGAGTTTACAAATCCGACTAGCGCCATTGCTAATAGCGATCATTGAGAGCTCAAAAAGTCATGATGTAAAACAGTTGCTTTTACTAATCATTAGTGTTTTCACGAGCCATTATGTAACGAGTTGTGTGGATTGTCGTGGTTAGGAATATATCATAATCAATGCCAGTAGATTAATGACAATTATAATACATCTATGCAACAAGCAGTTTGTTATAATTTAATTATTTAAAATAAAGATGGAAGGGACGAGAGCACTGTCATCCTACTCTCGCGTTTTCTAAAGGCACAATACGAGGAATTTCTATGAAATCAGGAGCCGGCACTTGATGAGATGTCGGTTTCCGGAAATTGAAAACATTTTTTTCATGTGCTGTTGAATGGTGAAGTTTACAGAGCTGCCGGCGAAAAATGAAAAAAAAAAAACAAAAGTAGGAAACAACCTCAGGACGAAAACTTTCAAAAATTTAATTTTACGACATTGCACATTCTCTGAAAGCGAAAATGAAGCTGCCACAAATGTTACATCAGATTTCAACCGGTAATAATTTTTTGCCATATTTTTGTGAAATAATACCAGTAACAGTTTACTGTTCATCAGTTGAAATGGATAATATGGCTGCCTCTGGTATTGTGTCAGTGAATAATTTGATAGAAACGCTCCGTCCTAACAAGTCAACTTGTTTCTACGAACCTAGACCAATTTGATGCCTTGAAGGTAAGGCTTGTTTCTGACAATCTGCTTTCTCGATCAAAATAATAATTCGTTCTTAGATGTCTTGTGTTTTTGAAACTTTTTGTAAATCTCATCAGGGTTTCTTTTACTTCCGTTCACGTTTCTGTAAAATAAAAGAAAAATCTTTTCAACTGCTACTTGGGTTGACTAACACGCAATAAATATTCACCAAAGTCTGTAACTTTTAAATTTGTTGGTAAAGATGGTATTGGTTTTTTACCGAAAAATATTTTGGAAGCGTAATACATATTATGGAAAAACAATAATGATAACTAACGTACCGCTGTGAACTGATTATCTGTTGGACATGATACCTGCAAAAGCATCAGCGTTTTTATTAATCTAAAATACACTAACTATTTCCGTCAATCGTACACCAAAAGCATTTTCCTGTCTTGAACACCTTCTAATTTGTATTAATAAATGGATGGAAAATTCATCCATTTTGAAAAATTTAAATTTATTTTTATTTATTTTTGAATAAATTTCCTACCTTATTAGTAAAATCTCGAATTACTATCACGCCTTTTTTACTACCAAAACATGTCGAAATATACCTACTACAATAATCATTTACATAATCTAAATATTTACTTTTACCTATTTTAATTTCATTTCAGCTGGGCTATCTATTCACTTGCACTAATGCTGCTTACCGCATTTTTTGCCTCACTGTTGACATCTAGGATGGTGAATTGAGACCAGGAGATGAAGTTTTTTTTTGCTATATTATATCTCAACTGAAATGCTACTCTAGTCATGTTTGTAGCGTTGAAGTAACTGCATAGAATATTGCACGGTAACTGAAAATAGTGCAACATTTGAATGTCGGCGATGATGTCGCCGCAGATGGTCGGAAATGGTTCGTAACGTTACACAAATTCGAATGTTCAAGCTGTTGCTAGTCATACAATTTTCATTCAACAGGAACGCTTGACAATATATACACCAATCTAGTTGGTATAGGGCAGGACGCAACCGCCGTTAGACGTTAGTAAAATAATGCTGAGAAAGTGAATTGCGGAAACAGAACAGACTTCACGGCAGTCGCTGTCCAGCTAGCGAGGTACGGTCTTTGCAGTACACCTCGCATCATATTGCTAAGCTTTAGTAATCCAATTTATTATAAAACTACTGCAAAACACCGGGTGTTTGACTACGTCTCTTCACGTTTAATTTTGTTGAGTTCTTAAGCCATGAATGCGACCAACGAATGCGACACTTCGTGGGGGGAAAATCCAGTAGCTACGTACGCTTGCAACTCACTTTCTCTGAAATTTAGCGAGAGAGATGAGTTCAAAGTAACAGCTATACAGTTATGTTCAATGACTTGAGATGATAGGAAACCGGGATAATGATTACAGTGGTCGATGTTTTCATCCTTGTGCTATCCACGCAATTGTCTTCTACTCTAACCACCGTCTTCAAAGTCTATAGAAGAGAAGAATCTAGTTTCTGGGAGTCGTTAAATAACAAGGTTTCGTTTTAGGGTTACAATTTTCAACGACATTTAATATTAGGGGATCGGCATTATTTTCGCAATAATCTTAGATTTATCTTTAATGATCATTATCGTCCCAATCGACATCCTTGGGAGGAATTTTGGGTTGAGTTTTTTTACTATGAACATAAGAATAGGCTGAACAGGTATAAGAAGCTATTAGCGACGTTGACCATATATTCATTTTACAATTTGAATGCTAGCCATAATATATGATAGTGATAATGTATGTATGCCAGAATAACAGGAAAAGTGTTTTTTGGTGAAAATTTGAGAACCATTTCCTACATCATAACAAATTCTTTTCCTGTTTCCAATTATGTTGTTGTAAAATGAGTTTATGCTCTTTGCTTGTATATTTTTACCTCATATGTTTCTGTTTGTGAAATTCTGGCTGAAGCTAGAAGTTCGCTTGCAATAGTATGCGCATTAAAATATGATGATTTCAAAGTTTTTTATTCGCTATGTCCAAATATTCTAGAGATAATTTATTGATCTTTCACGATTACTTTGATATAAACGTTAGTTCTGACTGAGATACGAGCAACCAAGGGAACCGTTGGAAATTTGGTCATTTACTGACAGGGAAGGAGCTGTTCTCCTTGGAGGACAGTTTTTCTGAGCGTTTGTCCTTCATGTGTAGGGCGGCTCAAACAGCGTCTGATTCGCAGCGGACGGCTGAACTATGAAATGCAGTGTCTAGCCGAACATATTCAAGAAGGCAGTCACGTCGCGAGACTAAACATCGCGGCTCTAGTAAAGCAGCATACCGAAAGTATCCTACTTGGAACAATTCTAAAAATAATACGAACCGAAACAATCGGTATCGACCCAGAACGACCAGGGACAATGATTGGAAGCTCGGTACTCGGAAAGTAAGCCGGGGAACTGCGAAAAGCTAAGGTGGGAGTCGCGGCCATCCAGGAAGTGCGATGGTCGATGACAGATGGTCGTGAGTTTTAAGCGGTAAATCCTATCGCGGGAATGACTTTCAAATACCAAATCTACTACAAACCGACAAACTAACTGGTCAAAGCGGACGATGGATCGAGTGATGTGTGTAGTTCGAGTATCGGAGTACTTTCGAGTGCTTTCGAAATGCGAAAAGGTTTGAGGCAACGTGATGGTCTCTCGTGCCTTCTATTCAACATTTCCCTGCCCATTGCCTTTCAAAGTTTTTTCACTATTTCCAAATATTTTAGAGATAATTTATTGATCTTTTTACGATTACTCTGATATAAAGGTTGAGTTCTGATTGAGATTCGAGCAACCAAGTGAACCGTTGGGAATTTGGTCATATACTGACAGGGAAGGGTTCTCCTTGGAGGACAGTTTTTCAGAGCGTTTGACCTTCATGTGAAGGGCGGCTTTAACAGCGTCTGATCCGCAGCGGATGGCTGAACTATGAAATGCGGTGTCTAGCCGAACATATTCAAGAAGGCAGCCACGTCGCGAGACTAAGCATCGCGGCTCTATATAGTAAAGCAGCATACCGAAAGTATCCTACTTGGAACAATTCTAAAAATAATACGAACCGGATCAATCGGTATCGACCCAGAACGAAAAGGGACAATGATTAAAAGCTTGCTACTCGGAAGGTAAGCCGGGGAACTGCGAAAAGCGAAGGTGGGAGTCGAAGCCATCCAGGAAGTGCGGTGATCGATGACAGATGATCGTGACTTTTAAGCGGTAGATCCTATCGCGGGAACGATTTTCAAATACCACATCTACTATAAACCGACAAACTAACTGGTCAAAGCGTCGATGGATCGAGTGATGTGTATAGTTCGAGTATCGGAGTACTTTCGAGTGCTTTCGAAATGCGAAAAGGTTTGAGGCAACGTGGTGGTCTCTCATGCCTTCTATTCAACGTTTCCCTGGAAGGTGTCATTAAAGGGTGTTACGGTTAAAAATTGGTTAACTTCAATTTGTATTATTTTTATTGTGTATCAAAACAAACCTAATCCTGTTCACCCCTCATTTTAAAAATATGTGTGTATAGTATCACGCGTTATATTCGAAAATCCGCGAAAATCCGAACTACTCGCACGCCAAGTTGGCAAAATTTTTGAATGTCGTCAAATCAACTATCACCAACGTGATAAAAGTGTTTGGAGAACGTTTGTCCACTGCCAGGACGAGAGGATTGGGGGTGGTGGGGTGGTGGGGGGGTGAAATGAAATCGGAAGGCCGCAAAAATGACGAAAAGAGTAGAGTAAAGTAAAGTAAAGTAAAGTAAAGTAAAGTAAAGTAAAGTAAAGTAAAGTAAAGTAAAGTAAAGTAAAGTAAAGTAAAGTAAAGTAAAGTAAAGTAAAGTAAAGTAAAGTAAAGTAAAGTAAAGTAAAGTAAAGTAAAGTAAAGTAAAGTAAAGTAAAGTAAAGTAAAGTAAAGTAAAGTAAAGTAAAGTAAAGTAAAGTAAAGTAAAGTAAAGTAAAGTAAAGTAAAGTAAAGTAAAGTAAAGTAAAGTAAAGTAAAGTAAAGTAAAGTAAAGTAAAGTAAAGTAAAGTAAAGTAAAGTAAAGTAAAGTAAAGTAAAGTAAAGTAAAGTAAAGTAAAGTAAAGTAAAGTAAAGTAAAGTAAAGTAAAGTAAAGTAAAGTAAAGTAAAGTAAAGTAAAGTAAAGTAAAGTAAAGTAAAGTAAAGTAAAGTAAAGTAAAGTAAAGTAAAGTAAAGTAAAGTAAAGTAAAGTAAAGTAAAGTAAAGTAAAGTAAAGTAAAGTAAAGTAAAGTAAAGTAAAGTAAAGTAAAGTAAAGTAAAGTAAAGTAAAGTAAAGTAAAGTAAAGTAAAGTAAAGTAAAGTAAAGTAAAGTAAAGTAAAGTAAAGTAAAGTAAAGTAAAGTAAAGTAAAGTAAAGTAAAGTAAAGTAAAGTAAAGTAAAGTAAAGTAAAGTAAAGTAAAGTAAAGTAAAGTAAAGTAAAGTAAAGTAAAGTAAAGTAAAGTAAAGTAAAGTAAAGTAAAGTAAAGTAAAGTAAAGTAAAGTAAAGTAAAGTAAAGTAAAGTAAAGTAAAGTAAAGTAAAGTAAAGTAAAGTAAAGTAAAGTAAAGTAAAGTAAAGTAAAGTAAAGTAAAGTAAAGTAAAGTAAAGTAAAGTAAAGTAAAGTAAAGTAAAGTAAAGTAAAGTAAAGTAAAGTAAAGTAAAGTAAAGTAAAGTAAAGTAAAGTAAAGTAAAGTAAAGTAAAGTAAAGTAAAGTAAAGTAAAGTAAAGTAAAGTAAAGTAAAGTAAAGTAAAGTAAAGTAAAGTAAAGTAAAGTAAAGTAAAGTAAAGTAAAGTGAAGTAAAGTAAAGTAAAGTAAAGTAAAGTAAAGTAAAGTAAAGTAAAGTAAAGTAAAGTAAAGTAAAGTACAGTAAAAAAACGTTTTACCAGTACGAACTGATAAACAAATCATAAGCAAGATTTTAGTAGTGAATAAAAATGTTTATAAATAAATTAATTACTAAATATTTCTGTAACCTAGCGTTGAGGCATTTGAGTAAAATAATTATTTTCAGTAGTTCATCTTTCCGCTCTTAGCTTGATTTCCTCTGTAAGCCCCTGATTCATAACATATAGGACAAAACATCACCGCAGGTAAAAAATATTCTTACTTTTCAGAATCGGCTAAAAGCAATTTTTTAGATCTCAGCTATAATGATAACAGAAGAACTGACAAACAAAATTTCAACGTGTGATTAGAGATTTATTCAAATTAGTAACCGTGTTCATTTGCATACTGTCACCAGCGAACTAACTTCCGAATGAATTTCGTCGATATTTTCCAATTCAAATAAATATTATATTTTGCTTCTTCCATATCCAATCAAGAATTCAGCGTAGGAAATCAAATTATAGAGCAGTTTTACCCCATACACAAGCACCCCACTGTCGTTCATTATCGTGGCAGAAAAGCTTTCAATTCCGTTCGTCACTCCGTCGTTTCCCTAAGTGTTACTGTGCTTGTGGAGGGATGGCATCGATTTTGATTTAATATTCGTCATGAGTAGCGGTACGATTTATCGAACCAAAATGAGATGTATAATAATTGATTATCGTAACCGCTCGCTGTAACACGGCACTGGCTAGAGAATCTGCTTAGAGCTTAGTTCGTTTTGAGCGTGCCAATTTGAAACGGGAAAGTTGAAAATGGCTTATTGAGGGCCGGATTGCAGCCCGAACAGTTCGAGGGTGAGTGGCAGTGTCGAATCGGTTTTATCCAGACTGGTAGTCTTTTTAACCACAAGCATTCAGTAATCACTGCAACGGCTCTGGATAAAGTAAATTTCCTGGCTAGCTTCGGAACACAGCAAATAGAACAATGCGATGATCGGCAAAAAGCAGCACATTTTCGCAGTTTCAATAAAGTTGGTTCATTTGGAATGGAAGAGGCAAACTGTTGCTGAAAACTATAAATTTTCTCACTGAAAGAGATGACGTTTAAGTTTTTTACTACCTTTTGTGTAACTTGTCCAAGTTTAATTATCACTTAAAGGAGTGAAATCTTTACCGGCAGGCGTTGAAAACGAATGAAACCGATTCAAAAACCTGCCAGTTTAATGTTAAACAAAGTATGCAAGATAGAATTGATCTTTACTTGGCATCGAGTGAATATAAATATATGCATTCTGAAGGAAAACCAATCAACCCAATTGATTCCCATATCAGACACATTTGTTGGTGTTCGATTGCAACGTAGCGCGTCCATGCCAATCACATGCCAATTTATCTCCGTACTGGTGAGAAAAAATTGAATTTGACAACAGCAAAAAAAAAAACTTTTCAATTTGAATAACGCGAATGGCAACTTATCGTTTGCAATCTATTTCCGTTGAGCAAACATCTACCATCTTTCTAGTTTGCAATAGGTTATGTATTCTAGTATTGTTACGAGCAAAATGAAACAATGTGCATCGTTTCTGCCGCAGAGTCAAAGTGAAAGTTGATCTTTGCTGCTACTTTACATTGAGCAACCACTCCATTCTAGTCTTCTTTCAATCACTCATTCAATTATTCTCATACTAGACAGGTCAATTGAGGCTCGGTCGTTTGATAAGTGGAAAGCACTCTGCGGCGTATGTTGAATAAATAGATCGGAAGGACGAGGCAATGTTCTATATGGGGAAGCTTGATGTATTCTTTTTAAAGGAGACTTCTTGCGCATACCGTTTGTCATCATTCTATTTTTGACGTTTATTAGATGCTCTATCAAACTTGAAAAGTTGAAAGTAGGATTTTTAGGCCAATTATATTTGTTTTTAATTTTGGAAATGATAAAAATACTGTTCAAATAGAAAAGATATTATTTTAATCGTGGAAAAATGGTAACTAGGAATGATTCCGAAAAACCGTTCGAAAAGGCTTTAATGGAAATTGGAATAGTGTATTTAGTACTGATCTGACATATCAACCTTCCAGGTATTAGAATACTGTTGATACTGTTGGTATGAATCATTTTACTTTCTGATACCAGTAGTTCAAATTTATACACATAAACCATTTTACTTATACATAACGAATTTACGCGCGATCAACCACAAACTTTTAATGACGCAAAAGTTTACGTTTCATTACTAATTTCGCACTTCTGGTCTTCCTTGCCTGTAGTTTCAAAAGAAAGACACTCGTTTTGGTGCTCGCAAATCCCAATTTACTATTTGGCTCCACTGAAGCCGCTATTTCACCATTCAGATAGTTATCCCATGGCTCATAAACACTAACTGCACCCCAGCAGCGCTCTCAGAGGCAGAAAAGTCGGTGCCGTGTTGTGTATCACTCTGTCGTTGCAGCAGCAGTGCAATGAGTATGGCAATGTAACGTGTTTCATGAGCCGTGAACTGTTGGAGCTGTTTTGAAACAACACAGAATGAACACCCTGGCAGTACACGCCACTGAACGCGCCGAAGGTAGAAGCTTGACAAAGTTGAGAGGATGGGACGTTTGCCGAGTCTTTAAAATATGAGATACTACAGCGAAAGATGCAGAACCATTTCGCTTATTTCGCTTCAAGTGACTAGCATTTGTAGTCGTTAGCGAAACAGTGAGCACGCATTGCTGCAGTGGTAATACTGGAGATGGACAATTACGTTGTTTCAATGACTATCCACAACTTTTACATTCATGCTTATGATTAAAGAAAATGAACTCGTCTGGGTAATGTTTGTGAAGTAAAGCGCCCTTATTATAGCAGCTTTTTAAACAAAAACAATCGCTCGACGCAGCATCTTCAATAAAAACGAAGCACGATGGCATAATCGTCATTCGCTCGACAGAGGGTACAAATCTTGTCACAGGGTTGAAGGTACCTGATGCACTGGGCAACATGTTTCGTGTTTAATAGACGTTCAATGAACAAAATATATAAAACAAAATATTAGTCCAGCCACCATATCACCCCATAAATCAAAGCTGATGGAGGCGCATTATTATTCAACGAAATTTGCTACGTTTAGTAATTTTGGAAAAATGCCCAAAACCTGTCGACCAGTGTTTCACAAGGATTCTCTGTGTGTGTGACTGACACGAGATTTCACCCCAGACGAGTACCAAAATCCTGCGGTGCACCTTTAGGCCTTGTATCTTTCGGTAACACTCGAAAATAGTTTCCATTGTTAGTCGTATACAGGCAGTGGGACGGTAAGAAGCTTATCGCTGAGGCATACATGCACTCACACCCGAGCTTGCTCAGTTTCCATTTCATTGCCCCATTGCTGGTGTTGATGTGGTGACATGCAACCTAATTGAACCGGATATTGAATACCTTTCGTGTGGGGCTGGAAACATAAATGACGCAAGGGAAAACATTTTTTATGGTTTATTTGTGCCCAATTCAAATTTTTTCCCATTTGGATTAGCTTGGTTATAAGAATTGGTCAGGCAAAGTGGGTTATCTTTTTCTTCGCACTCTAGGGGAAGAGTCGAATTCCATTTGCGGTATTAGTGTGTAAGGTATGGAAGGAAAAGGGTGAAAAGTTTACGAGGAACGGAGAGGGACAATGTGAAAGGATGTTTTTATCATCTACAACAGCGCAGATTTAGCCCAGACATAGCCTTTTTGTACAGCGCTTTGGAAATACACAAGCATAGAGTGTTTCGTTCGGTTAAAACCGAAGGCGTGCACCGAGGAGGAAGCCTATTTCTGCAAAGAGTACTGAACGATTATGATATTGTTGAAATATGCAAATTATGGAGTGGAAAATTCCGAATCTGTTGTGTGGCTTTGTTTGTGGTTTCATAAATAGCTTTAGGCTTTTAAATCATTTTGCGGATGTATTATGTATAATGGTATAATGGTTTAGCTAAAGATTAGCGTTCTGATGATAATGATGCTTGGGCGAAGAAAATACTTAAAGTTAAAGTTAACAAATTGAAACATGGTAGCAGGTTGTTTTTGCCTTTCTCCTAGAAAGGTATAGCAATCACTTGCAAAACCGAAAGTATAAAAGTGCTCCAAAGGGCCGAATGGCATATATCACTCGACTCAGCACGATGAGCTGAGCATTTTCTGTATGTGTGTGTGTATGTGTGTGTGGATGTGATCAGAGATGGCTGGACCGATTTTCATGAAATCAATTGCAAATGAAAGGTCTCGTTGTCCCATAAAACCCGATTAAGTTTCAGTGTAATCGGATTTTTAGCTTAGAGGTTATGTATCAAAATGTAAAAATCATGAAACATCATTATCTCGAAAATTACACAACCGATTTGAACAAAATTGATTTCAAATGAACGGGCTACCTGAAATACCCTTAACTTTCGAATTTCATGGAGATTGAACTTGTGGTTCAAAAGTTATGACAAAAAACGTGTTTTGAAGACTACTTAATCTCACTCATGTTTCTCAGAGATGGCTGAACCGATTTTCATAAAATCAGTGTCAAATGGAAGGTCTAGTTGCCCCATAAGATCCTATTGATTTGTTTTGCAATCAGACTATTACTTTGCCTGTTATGTTTAAAAATGTGGAATTCAGCTATGAAAAGGAACATATTCCGAAGACTACTTGAACTCACTCACTTTTCTCAGAGATGGCTGACCCGATTTCCATAAAATTAGTGTCAACTAATAAGTCTAGCTGCCTCATAACACCCTATTGAATTTTACTGTAATCGAACTGTAACTTTGTCTGTAAAGTACCAAAATGTGAAAATCACGAAACTTCATTATCTCAGAAACTACACAACCGATTTGATCAATATTATTATCAGATGAGCGGGCTAGTTGAGGGTTAACTGATGAATTATGATTGAATACGTGATTTCAAAGTTTGGCTGCCCTATACGTTCCCATTTCATTTGATTATAATTGAACTTAAGCAACCGTTATGTATTGAATTGATAAGAAAACAACAAAATTCTATTATCTCAAAGATTATATAACTTATTTGAACATAACTAGTGTCATACGAACGAGTCATCACTCAAACTTACAAATAACAAACTTCATAACAATTTGATATGTGGCTCAAAAGTTATGGAAAGAAAAGAAATTCAAAGGCTATTTAAAACTATACCTACTTTGAACGAATTATGTGGCCTCAACATAATTTAAATGTGGTATCGTACTATTTGAACTTTCCAAATTCATTGATTCCTTGCGATGTGTTTAAAATCTGCAAATGCACGACGAATCGGCCATAGGATATGATCAAAGTCAAATAACAAATCGTTTAAAATGATTGGTTTTATCGAAAAGGCAACATCCTCGACTTTTGACTTCTGTACATCGCCTTAATTCTGAATATATTCATATTGGGTGGTATTCGGTCATTTTCAGCAGATTTTCTGGTATCAATCTGACACCGGAAATACCCATATTGGGAGGTATGTAGTTATTTTGGTGATTTTCCAGAAACTAACAGTGGTCGTCTTTAAATTCAAAATGGTGTCAAGGGTCAATGTTTGGTTTCTACGCATCATCTCGATTACGGAAATATCCATGTTGAGTATTATTTGGTCATTTTCGACTGTTTCCAATAAGTTGCCATTTAGCGATTCAAAATGGTGCCTGAGGTCAATTGTTAGCTCATTGCATCATTCTGGTTCCAGAGATACTCTTATTGGATGGTATTTGGTTATTTTAGGCTGTTTTTCACAAACCGGGAGTCGCCATCTTGGATTTCAAAATGGTATTTAAGATAATTTCTGGCCTCTGAGCGTCATTCTGGTTGAAGAAACACCCATATTGGGTGTAATTCGATCATTTTCCGCTGTTTCCCAGGAACCGGAAGTCGCCAACCAAGAATCCAAAATGGGGTCTGTGGTCGATTTCAGCTGCTGTGTATCATTCTTGATCCGGAGATACTCATGTTAGACGGAAATCGGCCATTTTTGGCTGTTTTTCAGAAACCCGAAGTTGCCATCTTACAATCCAAAATGTTGCCTGAGGTCGATTATGAAACATATTTGTAACCACTGAAATTTTCACCTGCCAAATATATTTAGTTGATTAGTTCGCGAGATGTGCAGAAATTTGTGCAGAAACATGTGCTTCCATAAGAGGGAGGGGCGTCGAACCATTATGGACATATCTATTTCCCTTTGAAAGATCCACATGCCAAATTCGGTTTCATTTGCTTGGTTTGTTCTTGAGTTGTGCAGAAATGTATGTTTCATTTGTATTGGACCCCTCCTTTTCAGAAGAGGGAGGGGTCTCAAACTGTCATAGGAACCTTTATCGGGACAATAAACTTCTACATACAAATTTTTGCGTCGATCGGTTCGGTAGTTTTCGAGTCTATATGGATTAAACAGACAGACAGACCGGACTACATTTTTATATGTATAGATTACAACATCAATATTTTAGAACCTAAAGAGTGAATATACATTTATTGGATTGAAACGTTCATGTGAATCTATTTTAACAAATAAAAGTTTGAATGAGAAAGGCTGGGTCTGACCGCTAGGTGGATTAATTTAGGTTTTTATTCCAGTTTTCACTCCACATATTTGAAGTCTTTTTGTGCATCTAAATTAGAAGCTTGAGATCCCAAAGGGTACAATCACCTCTGTCCAGCCATTTCTACCCAATCGCCACAAGGTATCGATCGGGACACGAGTCACTTTAGCGAGATCCGGTAACCAACTCCTGGTGTGAACTTTGGTCATACGCGGCTGAATTCCTATGTTAGGGTCGGCGTACAACAGCGTCTGATCCGGAGCGGGTGGCTTAATCATGAAATGCTGTATCTCACCAGCTACACCTTAGATGGCAGCCCCACCGGCGGGATGTAGGTATGGCGATCCTGGTGAGGTAGCATACCGAAACCTTTTCTAACTAATAACAACGAAATCAGAAATACAGAACGGATCAATCTAGGCTATGAACACGGAAACAGAAAACTGGAACGTTCGATCTCTCAAAGAATCGGCGCGAGCTGGCTGGCTTGCTCGAGAACTAAAGCGGTATGGAGTCGAAATCACAGCGTTTCAGGAGGTTTGGTGGCCAAATTCCTGAGGAAGAGAACTCCGTGTAGTTGCCCATATTGCACACACTTCATTTAAGTACCACATCTTCTACAGTGGCGACAAAGCAGCGAAACGGGGCGTCGATTTCGTAGTGCTGGAAAATCGGATAGCAAGAGTCATCCGGTGAAAGTCCGTAGATGACCGTATATGCGTGTTGAGAATTAGGGCCAAGTTTCTCAACTATACACGCGGGGCACGATTTTCGCTAAATCCGGCAAATAATCTGCTTTGCGGATAACGTGGACACTGTCGGCAGAAGTTTACCGAAAAAAAAATTTGAAAATTTGAAGCAGAGAATATTGCACTGAAGATAAATACGCTAAAGTGCATGCTAGTGAGTGGTGCTGAGCGCGACAGGGCACGCCTAGGTAGTGTTGTGATAATCGACGGTGATGAGTTTGAGGTAGTCGACGAGTTAGTGTACCTTGGCACAATGGTGACTTAGAACAACGATACCAGCCGTGAGATTAGGATGTGAATCATCACCGGGAGTCGTGTCTTCTATGGGCCCCCCAAAAAATACGGTCGAAAAGTTCCCGTGCAAAGTGCACCTTGTACAAAACGCTTGTTAGACCGGTTGATCTCTACGGGCATGAGACGTGGACAATGCTTGAAGAGAACCTGCGGGTGCTCGGAGTTTTCGAACTAAGAGTGCTAAGAACCATCTTTGGCGCTGTGCAGGAGAGCGGAGGGTGGAGACGGAGAAAGAATCATGAACTCGCGCAACTCTACCCAGCATCCAGAAAGTGGCCAAATCTGGACGGATACGTTGGGCAGGGCACGTGGCGAGAACAACGGACAATTGGTTTTCACCTCGAATCCGGTTTGTAGGAGACGAAAAGGTGCGCAAAGAATAAGGAGGTTAGACCGGGTGGAGCAGGATCTGGCATGTACGGAGTGCCCGCAGGATTGGAGGCTGGCAGCCATGGACCGATCAAGTTTACGGAATTATGTTATGCAGGCCATGACTTAGGAAGTACAGCCATTCAAGAAGAAAAAGAAGAAGGTACGAAGCGTGGACTACAGTGTAATTGCTGGTTTGAAACTAAGTGCCAGAGAGTGACGGACGAGAAGAACCATGTCAAGAGCCGCATGCTCGCTGCAGCTACGTGTCAGAACAGAGATAGATACAGGGAGGCAAGAGCTGCTGAAGATAGAGCGCGAGAAACGTGTGTCCACCAGCGCAGAAGTCAACTTTGTTAGAAGTATGGAGCTTCTATAGAACAGTCATCAGAGACAGAAGCAGAAAGTTCCTTGTACCGATGATGTGCAATGACAAGGACGGCAACCTGATTATGGATAAACCGACAGTTGAAACCAGATGGAAGGAACACTTTAAGGCGCTATTGAACGGTGGGGAGCAAGATAAACAAACAGGAACAGGATGAGGGTTATGAGCGACGAACAAGCTGTGGAGCCACCAGCACAAGAGAAGGTTAAAAAAGCGATTAGTTAGCTGAAATTGGTAAAGCCCTGGGAAGCGTGGTATATTGGCCGAACTTCTAAGAGCCAGTAGGAAGCGAGCGGCTGTACTATGCGATCCACCAGATCATGCTGCGGATCTGGGTGGATGAACGAATGCCGAACGACTGGTTGGATGGATGGGGAACGATATGAAGTGTTTGATGAACTCGTTTATATTGGTAAACGAGGCATGTGACAATGATATGAGCCGTGAAACGAAACGATAACTTGCAGCTGCGGACAGGGCCTTCTACAGACTAGGTAACCAGCTAAGGTCCTGAGTTCGGAAACATGCACGAAACCAGCGCTGTGTAGCACGCTGATCCTCCCGTTGGCCCTTGACATGAAGCATGGACGCTGAAGGAAGCTGGTCGACGAGTGCTCGGCTTATGAATCACGAGTTCTTCAGGTATACAGACATGCTGAAATAGTTAAGCTAATACAGCGTGGCAGGCTTCAGTAGGCTGGACATGCAGCCAGAATGCCTGACCAAAGAGTCGCCATCGATTCCGTGGTAGGCTCCGCACTGGGTGGATGTGCGCGGTGGAAAAAGATGCACGATCTGCTGGAGGTGACTGGAGAACGGCTGCCCAAGACAAAAAAGCTGGACATCTCTAACTCGTTTGGCTCTAGACCAATAAACGGTCTGACGGCCTACCAAGTAAAGTAAAGTAACTTTAAACCTTCTCTTATACTTTATACAAGACCTGCTTATAAATATGTCGACGAAGTAATCAAATCAATGCCTAAAATTTAGAAAGTGTAAACAATTCTTACAATAAGCAACTCCCGCTGAAACCGGCCCACTATTTACATGATGGTATTGCAAACGATTCAAGTTATGTTTTTCGAAGCCCATGTTGAATTAGTAAAGAAACGGAATTGGGTTGATCAAATTGACGAACTTTTCGTTAACTGGAAATCAATACTTTTTTGCCATACGTCGTTTTTCGTCAAAACTTGGCTAACCAAAAGTATTCTAGCTCTCAAATTTCTCTAAAGAATTACTTAAACGAAAATACCATTGGAAAGGAAAAAGTAGAGGCTTCTTGTACGAATATCGAAGTGGGTGGTCGCCATATTGAATTTAGCCACCATGTTGATTTTTCACAAAAAAATTTATTTTTGAATAGGTACCCACCCACCAATATTAAGTACTAAACACCTACTATATTATATGCTATATATTAAATACTCGAGTCCAGGATCTCGCTAGATTTACCGGAGAGTGTTTTTTTGACCGTGATAAAATCGAAACGAATCGAAACACTGTATTACCAAAACTTGTTCGATTCGACCGTTTGGGTTTTCGTTATATATTACCTTACTGAAATGCTTTAACACATGATATTTTTCATAGAACATTTTCAACTAACCCATCAATAGGAATAATAAAGACATTCAATTTAAAATCGCCAGGCGATAGTGACGCTGTTAACTTTCGCTTTCAATAAAAAGTCATTTGTTGGATTTTTCACATGCCTTATTTTAAATGAACCGACGTCTAAGACTTTAAACTTTAAACTTGTTTTACAGCAAAATGTTCATCGTGATTTAATGAGAGTAACCGGATGGTGGGTGAATCTCAGCGGGAATTACTCATTGTTCAATCGACTAATTCCTCTAAAAAGTAATTTTGTGCTCATTTGATCTCTTATCAAGCTACAACCAAATAATTAACTTCTTTCATTCAATTATCACACATCCAAGCTTATACTGTCGGACCAAACTGAAAAAAGTTCAGAGACCGTTGATTTTGCTAGTCTCAGTTTTCCATAAATAGGCTTGGCTAACGGTAACATTCAAAGAAATTTATTTCCAAAATGAATAGAAACATAACACCCTCTCCGAGCATAATAGTGCGGTTTTATGCTTGATAAATGAAGCTGCCTTTAGGAACTATAGTATGACTCGTACAGCCGAAGTATAGCTAGGAATCATTTTGTTCTCTTAATTTATGAACCACAATCTAGTGCAGATACATGGACCGTAAGTTCAGATGGCAAACATTCGAGCACTGACACCGTACGAGCTACAAAATTTCAATATCGTTACCAGGATGGCGATCTGCGCTGGCCATATTTTGTGCTCCGTTTGGCCATAAAGAGAAAATGATGACTTTCCGAAGTGACCGTCGAATAATGGTTTCGGTTAGGTTGCTTGTCCGTGAAAGAGACGACGAATGTGATAACCGGAAGAAAACCGAAACCGGAACGCATTTTTTGCAAGTCATAAATAATGGTTCCGATCGAAGGTTGTGAAATATGCAATAGTGGTACAGCATCTATGCATCAGCTTAAGTAACCGTTTCTCCAGTATGTTACACGAAGATAAAGCGTTTGCGGGAATGTGGCTGATGTGCCCTTATATTGCAATGATATTGCTTTTCAGCCATAATTGAATTCGTTGATAGCAGGTTTTGGTTTTTTTTAAATATCGCTGAAAAGAATCTCAATATATTGGAACTCAAGTAACACACAGAACATGTTAGAAAAGAATTTACAATGGCAGTAGTCATATAAGAGTACTATAAGCGCAATTGCAAACTTGTGTTGTTATATTCTTATTCTCGAGACGGTCTTTTATTATATCTAGATTATTGAATATAAACTGCCGCTGCTTGTCCGTAGCTTGTGTTTACGATGTTATCAAAACTGCACAGAACACAACTTAAAATACATCATTTGCGAGAAGTTGTTTTTCACCAGTGATTCATCCACATTTCGGAAACAAGCTCGTTTGTTCCTGGTTTTGGAGATGTTTTTTAATAGCATGGGTTAAACGAACAATAACTATTACATGAATGGCACTTGTTTTCAAGTTGTCTTCCAGATGTTTGCACTATTAAAACTGTGTATAAAATGCCGCGGCAGCCACGCCTGTTCAATATTACACGCCTAATAATAATACTACGTACCTACAAAGTGCTTTTCTTATGATTGATCGTAGTATTCAGCAGCCAACGCAAAATTACTTGATCAAATTGTTATTAAAATATTTAAACGGTTTCAATAAAACTATTCGAGGTGGGTAAAAATGTGCCATGAAAAAGTGCACCCAAAATCACTTCATTTTTTGTTACCGTATATCTAACAATGTTTTCTAGCTTTGTTATATTGTGAGTCTAGATAACGTTAAAATTATGCGAAAACAACTTGAATATTCAAGCTACAGAAACAATCCATCTTGAAAGGTTGTACATTGCTTTTTATAATCAATTTATAATTAATTGAAAGTGCCACTGACGAGACGATTGTCGATCTAATTGCACTGCGCGTAACAATACATTTGCGCATGCGCTGGGTAAATGTTGTCATAGCAACGCATTTGCGCATGCGCTTTGTTGTGGCGGATTCTGACCCACGAATGCGCGAATTTCTTTATTCCACTGGGTCAGTGCAGATCTACCCAAGAAAAAAGAAACGACATTGCGATTCACTACGCATGTAAGAAAGAGATGCCAGATAGTTACGTACTGAGCCCATGCGGTGGTGGGTTTAATTGACTCTTCGCAATTAAATGAATCTGCGAACATTCTGTAATGCAAAATCTTTTTTTCACTGATTGACAAATAGAAAACGGTATCCAATGAATGGCGCATGATTTTTTCAGAAGTAGAACACAATGTTCCACCATGAAATTTGACGCGCACGTAGAACTTTGTATTACAAGCATCAAAACGTTGATCTAATATTGTTTTTCTTTTTCGGTGGTTATTCGAAATATATTCGATTCCCAATATATGTAAATCAGCACCGTTCTTCAATATTTTTATTGTGAAGTTTTATGCTTATGGCAACGATGTTTTGATTAGTTAGCAATAACAACTTGAAAATAACCTGTTTTGAACGGTTTCTTACCGTATTGGTACTCGAGATGTATTTTGCAGCTTCAGTCTAACAAGTTGGCTTGCTTTCATGAAGTTATATAATACTTCATATAGCACCGCTGCCGTGATACAACGTTATGACGTACATCCATTTGATCAGTTTTTCAATACGGCCCAAAAACGAACGGGTTACTTGTCACTTTTGTATTGAAATGGTGCATACGTCAATTTGTTTTCTTGATTTTATGCAACGTACGAATAAGTAACAACTAAAAGAAAGATACCAAAAGATGGGTTCTCAAATAGCGAACAAATTGGCATAAGAACCCCATATTTGAAAAAATGTCGTTTACGTCAGTCTGCGAGATTACGGCAGACCAGTACTTGTTATAGTAGCCTTAAATTTTTGCGCTTTTCTGGTGATAGAGATGTCATGGAAAAGGTAATGTCGACTGAAATCTATAACTGAAGGTTGTATTAGAAGAGTTATCTCAACTGTCCTATAACAACGTGCGTTACTTGGGTATAATTTTTAGTACACATATAAGATAGATATCATTATTCCTAAGGCAATGATTCAGGTGAAGAAAACATTACTGGGGAGGTTTATGATTTTGGAATCAGTTTTCAATACAACATGAAGGTATAGCATGAAACTCACCTCATCATCGTAGTTGTCCGCTTCCGTCATTTTCCTGTCTGAATGCGGGACTCCAAGGAGCTCCGAGATAAATCAGTGATTTTTCCGTTTTTTTTTCTCCTCAAACACAACACCTTATCGCCTATTTTGTTCGCAACTACTTAACGCGGAACGAATTATTCTGTTCCTCGAGATTTGGCCACTTTTTGTTTACACATATTTCACCGTATACATTCATTCCTATTTCACCAAGAAACTAACAATATCAGACGGAAGCAAACCAAAGTCACGGGGCCACACGCTAAACCGGATCACCGCAATTAGTTACACTCTATCAAACTCATCACTGTCAAAAATACACCACTTGCCCACTTATCTACGCTTATCGTTCACAGGAGCCAACGCTGCCCCCTCACACATACATTTCGACCGGTACGGATGTTAATGTGTTTGGCTATTAATACAGTTTGTTTACATTTCCGCTGGTCATCGTAGTCTGGACGACGGTGTCAGATCCAGTGCAAAATACACCTCCAGCCAAGAAAACTCTCGACGGACAGCTGCTCTATTGGGGTTCCGAGAAGCGACCGAAGGATAAAACCAACTTCATCCCCAACGACGACATTGCGCTTGACCAGCTGTTCGACCTTTTGTTCCGGTGTCTTCGTTTCACTTTTTTGTTTGCCTAATCACTGGCAGCCGGGAGTCAAGCGTTTTCCTCTTACTACGAACTAAAATGGAGCAGAAGAATATTGTCTGCTACGTGGTAAAGTTATGATACTGCACGAAACTTGATTAGGGGGTAGTGGGTAGTCTTTATGGCTTTTTTTAGGTGAGCTGAGCAGGAAACGAGTGTTGGAAGATCTGTTGGGCGCAATCTAAGAGCCTGCTGAAATTTATAAAAAGAGAAAAAAATGGTATTATTAATATAATGAAAATGCTTATGTACTACTAGCTAGTTGATGATTAGAATTGCGTTTCATATTAAAGTCAATTAAAGTCAATTCGTTCAATCCCAACATATACTATGCATAATATTAGCTCGTATCCCAACTTCGAAGGATCACTAAATACTGGTTGTTCATTTTCTGCCTTCTCTGATTACATAATAAATATAGGATCCAGTGCTCGTTCCGAAATTATTTATGTGATGCGGTATTGTATCATTTTCAACCCCCGCTATCTGCTTACATAACGAAGCTGTAAGTGTATTGTACAATTACGCATTGTAACTCGATTCGTAACTGCCTCTTAGTCCATTTTCTATACTGTTGTCAAAAGGCATCGAGGCAAGAGTAGAAATGTATTATAATTTTGCATATACACATAAGTAAAATCTAAATTATTCCACTGCCGACTTGGAAAAATCACTTAAAGTTATCAATTTGACTCTGTGCCAACATTATTAAAGTGTTTAGAAAACGTCTGACAACTGATAAAAAGCGAAGAGAAAATCAAAACCACAAAAAAACGGAAAAAGTTTCGGCCATTGTTTTCGAACGTTAAGTGAGAACAAGAGTACGCACGTAGTACTGTGTTTACCTTATCCTTTCGAAGTAAATAGTATTCGTTCTAGTATTTGAACCAAATCGAAGTATGTATGTTAGGGTGGGACAAAAAATAAATGTTAGCTCCCATGCACTTTTCGTGTTCCTTATGGGTCCCATAACAACTGTGTAACTTTGCAGATCGATCGATGAAACGCCCGATTTGCGCCCGATTTTTAAAGTTTCCATACGATTTAATATGGGGAAATCCACTTTTTCAATACTTATTCTCTAGAGATGTCAAGTTGGCTCTTAAAGAAATATCAATACATGATATTTGTAGGGAATTTTCCTGGGAAAAACTCTTCTGAAGACCGTAAGGCGTTACGATGCTTGTAGAAACAGCTATTCACCCCAAACTGATTGAATGTCTGACAAACGGCTCACCATTGAAATTTTCCAGCAACACTGCTACAGCATGCTGATATTGCAAACTTGCTTAAGTATGAGAGATAATTTCGCGTGGAATTAATTTTCAAAGTGTGAGTTTTGCTCATAGTATCTTCGGGGAAGCCTCCAAGATAAATTTAAGTGATATCATTTCTCATCACATGGTTGAATTTGCAACAGCAGCATGCTGCAGCAGTATTGCTAGTAAAATTCATTGGTGAGCCGTTCGTCAGATATTCAATCAGTCTGGCGTGAATATCTTTTTTCACAAGCATGGCAACGCCTTGCGGTCTTCAGAAGAGTTTTTCCCAGGAAACATCTCTATAGAAAAAGTTTTGAAAAAGTGGTTTTTCCCATATAAAATCGTATGGAAGCTTTAAAAATCGGGCGCAAATCGGGCGTTTCACCGATCGATCTGAAAAGTTACACAGTTGTTAAAGGACTCATAAGAACCACGAAAAGTCTATGGGAGCGAAAAAATAACACCATCGCTTTTTTCCCATATAACCGTGTCCCAGTCTAATGTATGTCTCTTTGCCATGAACCTGTAGAGCAAACAGTTTTGATATTGTTTCTTTTTTCCCTTCTTTAGCTGAAGATTGGATTTCAATTTTCGTTCAATGTTGTTTTAGAGAGTCCTTGTGCTTGCGAGATCAGGTCTCACATGCTCTCGTTTATAGTTCTAGGCAGAGGGACATCATCTGCACGCATCGCAAAATTGATAACAGTGTCACTTCCAGGCTGCCGTTTCCATCAAGCGATTTAATTAGATAATTAAAGATTATCGTTGAAAATTTATAACACCACAATCTTCTGGTGACTATCTTCTTGAAATTTTTAGATTCCCCATTTTGTTCTGCAATCTCTTCATTTCTGTCCTGTCACGAATCATCTTTCCACTCTCCTTCAGCTTATGTTTGACACGTACCGAATATCTTTCAATTGGGAGAAATTGAGGACAGAGGAATTAGACTGAAATCCTTACAGGTGAATAATTTTACTGAAACTGCCCCACTGGTGACACGAGGTCTTTCAAAAAGGATATTTTTGTATCTAAATGATTGTAAGTAGTGGAAAAATGAGAAAACCATTTTTGTTAGGTCATATTGATGGACCCCTTGAGCATCATGCGGTCAACCGGTTGTTTTAAAGTAGTATTTAGAGCAATTCTTGATCTGTTTATTGATCTATTTCTCTCGAAATTCTCCACAAACAGCTCGTCGGTTTAAAGAGAAATGATAGAGTTTTTATTTGAAGAAGAAAAACACATGCCGCCACCGCCGCCCAGTATGGTCTATATAGGGTGTGGCAATGATATCATAGTTGTACTGGTACATGTGTGAAATTGCTATGATTTTATTTACACTACCGTTGCTAGGAAAAGCACTACGTCATACCAATGTTTTTAATTTTATTTTCTTGCATTGCTGTTTTGTAGTGATAAGGAAATTTGAATATAATGCTGCGAAAATCAAGATTGTGCTGTGTTGTGCTGTGGCATTTCTGCCTATAGTGTTAACAGTTTGCGTTGAATCCCGAAGAGACAATAACAAAAGTTTTGCGCCCTTAAAGATGCGAAAGATGCGTTTTCAAAACATTGCCAGCTGCATTGTTTTAATAATGTTATTGCGAAGATGCTAATAGAAAACAGGTACGCACTCAAAAAATGTGAAAAATTTTCCGCTTCTTTAAAACAGAATCGTTCTAGCCTTCCCATCTACTCGAAGACCTCCGCATAAAAAACATCTGGCCAACCAACGTGAAACGCTCTATGACCGTTCCTCAGTCCTAATTCAATTGAACGGCAAATACCAAGTAAAAAATTTTGATTTAGATTGAGTACCGCATTTCTTTACTACCTAAAAAAATAATAGGTGGTTTATTGCAGACCTCTGAACAGGCAGCAACTTCTACGCAAACCGATGCATCTTATACTGAAATGCTGTGATATAGAAGAATCCAAACCAAAGATAGAAGCTCAAGCAAACAAAAGTGATTTAGAATTTCTTCAATGAATAAAAATGCCATCATGTTATCAAATTGTTTTGAACAATATATGACATTAAAAATTTCAAAATGATATTACGGCTTAAGTACAGTATTCATCGCAAAAAGCAGGTATTTTTTATCAAAAATCAATGAAAATTAGCAGAACGTTTACAGTGCTTTTCTTTAGACTATTCAGGAAATGATTTTCGTAAACAATATTAGTAGAATAAGCATAAATGTTAAAACTTATGAGTTATCTCCATAAGAGCAAGTGAAAACTTTTGCGGTATGACGTCACAGCTGTTCGTTTGGTCGTTGCTTTGATTGTTCGACTAGCCAACACAATCTTACATACACTTCTTCCACACCCTATATAAACCATTCTGACCGCCGCCATGTTAAATTTTATCAAAAAAACGTATTTCGCAAACATTCGCACACACCGATTTTAAATTCGTTACCACTATTGGAAAGCTGAGAAAAAATGCTTCAAGATACATTTATAAAACAACGCGAGCCACGAGCTTACCTTGCCATTCAAGTCATTTTTCGAGTTTCGAACAGTTCAGCGCACGACAAGCGGCCATTATCAAAGCGACGCAATATACTGAACTGCCGTAATCTCGCAGACTGACGTAAGCGCCATATTTTCAAATATGGGGTTTTTATGCCAATTTGTTCGCTATTCGAAGACCCATCTTTTGGTACCTTTCTTTTAGTTGTTACTTATTCGTACGTTGCATAAAATCAAGAAAACAAAATGACGTATGCACCATTTCAATACAAAAGTGACAAGTAACCCGTTAGTTTTTGGGTCGTATTGAAAAGCTGATCAAATGGATGTACGTCATAATGTTGTATCACGGCAGTGAAGGCCTAAACACAATGGATACTTTTGCGGCAATTTGACAGTTAGCCCATACATTTTCTGTCAAATTAACGTCAACGCAACGCAAACGTATCCGTTGTGTTTAGGCCTTGAGCCTGTGGTGTGCGTATAACGTAGACAGTCAGTGTTTTAAGTTTGCGGGTAACAAGAGCTCCCATGTTATCTCTGGAGCTCGATTCCAAAAAGTGATCTGAATGGCAAGGGAAACTCGTAGCTCACATATTTTGAGGCATTTTTTCTCAGCTTTCCAATGGTGGTTCCAATATTAAGAATAGCTCTCCAAAAGCATTTGAGAGAACGAAGCAAACGACCGCGTCCTTTTTCCCAATGACACTGTGTACTTTTGCTCACGCTTTACCTTCTCTAATTGAAGCTTTCTAATTTACCAATGCAGTTTCGGATTTCGTGTTCTCATGAGACAGCACACTGTTCCTAAAAACACAAGAAATTACACAAAAAGTGCAAAAGTTGAACATGCTTCATTTTTCTGACGTGCGCGATCCGAATTGCAAATAAAAATTAGTTGATTCGATATGTCAAACAAATGCAGTGCTGCTAGTTTCAATGTTGTTGTTTGTTCTGTAAAACACTAGTGCGTATTTTCGTCTGAATCTCTTTGCCCCACCTTACTCTTATCGTAACCTTTTATTCAAAGATTTCGGAATGAAGTTGAAAATATAACACACAATAGTAGGGCAGGATTGTACAAAACGCACCAGTTAAGCATTTGCACGATTTACAGCACTTCAAATCATTTCAAAGCGACATTGAACGTATAGGATGATTGTAGGATCTATTTATTTTATGTTTATGACGAAGTTTATTATAAAATACTCAATTTCAATGTCTTTTTTTGGTAAAAATTACCATTGCCGCCAAACAAGCCCGTGACCACAACGAAGGTCAGTATGCTCCAAAGCAGTAGGCTAATATGCCACTATTGATTGATTGATTGATTTTTATTATAGAGCCTTTAACCTGAGGGGTCATTCAGCTCTTAAAGGATAAAGTATAATATTAAATTTTACATTTTATATCATTTTCTTGATGTTTGCTAATTGCACAAATTTGAGTAATTTGTTTTCCCTGTCTTCCTCATAACATAAAATTTCGCAGGTATTTAATTCTAGGTCTACTTCTCTTCTAATATTTTCAAATTCTTGGCACTCAGCGAGGATGTGTTCCACCGACAATTGTACACCGCAATACTGACACATGTTTTGTTCCTGCTTGTCTATCAGCCATCCATGAGTTAGGCGGGTATGTCCAATCCTCAATCGGGTTAGTATCCTCTGCTCCTCTCTGTTCTTTCTGTCCTTCCAGGCTGCCGTTGATGGTTTAATCCTTCTCAGTTTCACTTCCCGGGATAAAAATTGACAGAGTCTCCCCGTCCCAATAGGTCCTAATATGCCACTAGCAGAAATCAGCATGCGAAGTTAGAAGCGCTTGAAGTCTCGAAAGTAAAATCAAAAATAATGGAACATGCTCTAAGTTTTCAAGCAATCTCCTGCAAGCTCTTCATAGTGCATTCTGCCCTAATTTTAATTTTGATTGTTTTTAGGTAAAAGTTGACGAAAGTTAGTGAAATAATTTGAAATACTCATAGTATTATAAACTCCAAAAGTGTAAAGGTTATGGGAACCATAGTTTTTTGTATTTTTTATAAGTCAGTTAATCATAAAAGCTAAAAAAAATCATGAATAATTACATGTTGGAGCCACAGCCAACAGCACAGTTTTTTGAGTATTTCAGTTATATGGCATACTTTTTTATATGAGAACTGTACTGTCTGTGACCGCATAATTGTAACATTTGCAAAACGCAAACGACACTTTTATATTTTGGCTTTAACTGCATTGTTCTTAATATATGTAGTAAATGGATGGTCAAACTAAACTCAATATTGTTACGTAAGCACTGCTTTATGCTATGTATACATTATACATCCGTTTTGAAGTTAAATTTGATCATATTTTTGCAACGATACTTTTATGCCGTTACTTTCAAGATGGATTTGGAATATATTCGCATATCAGTCACACTGCCTTCTTTGATTGAAAATCTGCGTTTTTTGCATCGCAAATCCCACGTATTGTGATTTGTGCTGCAACCGAACTGTCAAGATGTCCCTTGCTCTCCTGTTAATAAAAACGGCTTATGAAAGTGATGAAAATTCCGAAGAATATTCAGATATCGACCAGAATAACTTCCGAGTTCCAGTGGATGCTGATGTGGATTCTGATGGCAGCTTTTTTGAGTCTCCCGCTAATCCTGTTACCAGAAAACGCAAGCGATCAAAAAAAAGAGCAACAACGTTTATTGAAGGCGAAGAAACGACGAATAATCCATGGTGTTAAGTTTGAGAGATGTGGATGCCGCATAGGCTGCTCAGAAGAGTTACAAAAGATGAACGGATGCAGGAAAACCTGAAGTATTGAAATGACACCTCTGGGCAAGCAGCATTCGTACGCGAAAGAGTGTATCGTGTGGCAGTCAAACGGCGTCAAAGGAACCGCCATACCAATGGAAGGTTCAAAATGTTCCGGTATGAATTCAACATTATGATGAACAATGGCGAGTTCAAAAATGTTTGTCGAAAGTTTTTTTTTTGAACAGAATCGGATTCAAGGACACGTGCGGGTATGTTTCTCCGCAGAATGTGATTTTTCTGTTCTTAATCCGTTTTCTTTGTATACCTATATAGAAACGTTCTATATCGCTGCCTTACCAACGAGGTAGATGGAATGCCCAGAGAATTCAAACGAGGCAAATACGTCCGTAGCACCTCGAAATACGACGCCGTTAGGAGCCATATCATGAGCTACAACCCTACTGTGTCCCATTATCGAAGGGATCATGCGCCAAACCGTCTATACTTGCCCTCAGACTTGTCTGAGAAAAACATGTATAACGAATACCAAAGATCCCACGTGGTGAAGCTCCAAGTCAGCTACTCGTTTTACTGCAGGGTACTAAAGCGGCTCAACATATCCTTGGTCAAATTGGGCCATGAACAGTGCGAGAAGTGCGTCAGTGGAAAACAACATAAAAAGGATTTCAACCACAATGCTGATCCTTTTCCAGATGAAGTTGCTTGCAAAATATGTGAAGATATGGATGCAGATGTTGAACTTGCAAAACATTCAAGAGCTGCATACCGCAAAGATGGTGAAGAGGTACAAGCTGGGTGCGTTGTGCTAGCGGTAGATCTGCATAAGGTATTCGTTTTATAAAAAATAAGAAAATGACTGCATCCTTAATAAGTTATTTATAAATAGGTTGTCCAGATTCCACGCCTTGAAGGACTTAAAACCGTTGTTTTTTCTCAAAGACTGCTAGTTTTTAACGAAACCTTCGCTCCTGTGGGAAACTATTCCAAAATATATCCTGTGCTTGCCTGCATTTGGGATGAGCCGACTGCAGGTAGATCATCAAATGATATTTTAAGTTGCTTTGGACGGATTGTACATCGGTTCAATGATAAACCCAAGATCATCATGTGGCTGGACAACTCTTGGCTCGAAATAAAAATTGGAATCTTTTTTTGTACTTGATACTATTGATAAATGCAGAAAATATTCAAGTACAGGAAATTGTTTTGAAATATTTTGAGTCAGGGCACACCTTTATGGCTGCTGATAGTTTCCATGCTGCTGTGGAAGCACGCATGAGACATGGTAAACCCGTTACAACCATGGATGATTTCGAAACCGCTGTTAAAAACGCGAAGAAACGAGTGGAGGTCATCAAAATGGAGCCTGGAGATTTTCTGTCCTTATCGATGATTGTATCACAATATACATTGAATAGTTGCAAACCTCGTCCATTTATCGACAATATTCGGAAAGTTATACTAAGAAAAGGATCGTTTTTATTCCAATATAGCGATAAAGTTGGAGACGGTGAAATTAAGAGCTGTTCCTTACTTTCAAAAAAGCAACATCGTATTGTTGAAGATGAAATGTTCAGATTGGAAAACACTGTCAAACGACAAGTCATGGCCCGAGGAGTAGAGTCCGAGAGAAAAACTAGTCTGCTATAGATTTTGTTACCTGTTCTTAGTGCTGAAGATAGGGAGTATTGGAAAAATATTCCTGAGATAAGAAAATAATGTCTAATTTATAGCTTGCTTTCGTTGTTCACTTAAATAAATAAAACAAACAAAATCCAGAAATTGTTTCATTATTAAAAGCAAAAGAAACGGAACAATTATAAGTTGTTAGTATTTTTTGTTTCAGCGACACATAGGTTCATATTGAGCATTAGAGTAGTGTGACAATTATGCGGTTATTTATGCTGTGTGACAAAACAACTTGGTATTTTTTACGAGTTTTTTCAAACAAACATAAGCATATTATTGCAGATGTAAAAAGTACATACCATTTTAAGCACTTCCCCATTAAAAACTCTAAAACCATGAAATGTCGAATGTTACAGTTATGCGATCACAGGCAGTGTAGAGAAGCTGGGTTTTTACGAGAAAAGCGAAGAATTTCGTCATAAAAAGCCACATCTTATCTTAAGGCCATCTTAACCAACTTGTCTTGTACGGTTCTCCCCTAAAGAGCCATGAAACGAGCCAGACTTGGTTATATTGACATACAATCGAAATGCCAAGCACGACGGCCAAAGCAAAAGAGCGTAGGACGTACCTGACATTGTTGACCAAGTTTGATTGCGCCTTTAAATACGATGAAACATACCTCACGATAGATTTCAAGATTGGGCATTTTGGCAGAAAAAGTCAAGATTTAAAAAAAAATACTTGGTCTGTGAAATTCTGATAGAATATTCTCAGGAATACTTCTTTTAAGAGAGTGCAATTAAAAGTTTACTTTTTCCAGGTTTCTCGATTAGCACAAGTGTATAAAACATCAAAATTTAAGTGTGAATACCATGAGTAGTTCTCAAAAGTAAATTTCTCACGATGGTTCGTAAAATTTACGTTAAAAGTACTTGGGTCTAGTTTTGTCTAAATTGGTTATCAAAGTAATAATTCATAATACGTATACAGAGATTTCATGAAAAAAAGAAAAGTAACTGTTTTAAAAGTACTTTAATTGTACTTAGAATTGTATTGATTGATCTTTACCGAAAATAATTACTAGACTGTAAATAAAAATAACGTCGAAGTAAATAACGTCGAAGTAAATAAAAATAACGTCGAAGTAAAGTTTAATAATTACCTATACTAGAAAGCTGCGGCTAGTTGTTGTACAGAAGCTAAGTGGAGTTAAGTGTAAGGTGCAAGTGTATGGTTGCCCGATCAGTCAAAAATATTAGGATTATAACAAATCTTGATATTTTGTTACGCACTGTTTTGCATCAACTTGTGTTCTAAACTTGGTCTCGTTAATAGTTAAAATATCAAAATTTGTATCAAAATAACTTACTGATTATAATAAATTATAGCAAGTTTTGTAAGGTTTTTGGCAGAAAAAGATCAGAATTAGTTAGAACGTACACTATTTTGTCAATTGAATAACAAATTCTGTTATAAATATGCTTTAGAAAAACACACTTTTGAACATTCAAGTGAATGATAACAGAATTTGATATAATTCTGTACTTTTTATCATTCTGACATATCAAGAATGTTGCAGGCTTTGTTATTTATATCAAGTTCAGATATATTTGTGATACCCGTTTGATATAATCGTTTGATCGGGTGTAGTATTGAAGTTAATTAAAATAAATATGCCAAAAGCTTGAGGTTCGTTTCATTTAGGCCACTTACAATTTCCGATATCTCCATGAAGAAATAACGTACAAAATTGGTAAAAATATGTTTTTTCAGGGTTTTTATTAAACAAAAAAAAAAATACATGATGAACTCTCGAACTTTTCGTCGAATACCTTCCATCGATTTCTGCACAGTGGCAATATCAACCGTATCTGCCATTTTTTCCACCACTTCGCCATATCAGATGATGTTTTGATTGATTTGCCACACTGCTTCAATTTACGCTTGACTATAGGGGAGCTCCGTAGCCGCCGTTACAGAGTCCGCTTTGGTAAGCGGGTGGTCGTGGGTTCGAATCTTAGTAGAATCAGGATTTGGTTGCCAAAGGACTTGAGCATGGGTTTATTCTCAGGCTTCCCAGCAAGTACCCTTCCTTCAATCTGAATTCTACAGTACCTCTGTGGACTCTCCTTCTAACAAAATTGAGTCCCTGTATAATAAAACTGGTGTGAGTAACGTATGAAAGTTCTCTCCAGGAAATTGTAATTAGGCGATATTGTAAGGATGGACAGAGGCTCGGTATAGTAGAGTAGTAAGCTTGAAACGGAAAGGTAAAACTCACACACAAGCACGGATATGAATGTTAAGTGTATCACTTACTTCAATAGTGATACTGCCAATATTATGAAGTGCGGAGTACAGAAAACACCTGGGCAATATCACAATAGATCTAAGCTCTGGTCGCAGTCCACACAGGTAAAAAAATACGCTTGGCTATTGCCCAATATCTTTCGATGGGACGAAATTCTGGACTGTTTGGTGAATTAATCCTTTCTTCGATAACATCAATATTATTCTTCTTGTACCATTCTTCACGAGGCCTTCGTGTGACTGGATGAACGGCAAAACTGCCTCCTGAAGACACTTCTCCTTGTAAACTTGTCCATTCATGGTTGCTCCAGTGATGACAACTTTTGTCTTTTTTCCACTGCTACAGATGGCCTGCCACATCATCAACTTGTGGGCGAATTTATCCGCGAAAAAATTTTAGGTTGGAGCATTTTCCTTACGGTTTGCAAGGTAAAATTTTCGACCCGGGATTTGTCCAAAGTCCATTTTGACGTATGTTTTATCGTCTATCAATATACAGCCGTTGTACTCTGTCAGGACTTGCTCGTATAGCTTTCTTGCTCGGGTTTTGATTCTGTTTCAACATCCTGTTGGGTTGTTTGCTGGCAGATTCGACGAACTGTATTATGTGTGTGCTGCATTGAACCTTTTCGCCAAATCACGGAGGGAGACCCCAGGTTTATTCCGGACTGCCCTGATGAAGGTCAACGTAGTTTCCGGTCCAAAGTTACACTTCTGCGTTTGGTTTGTTGAGCGCGATCCACCGTCAAAGTGTCCCGGTAACGTTTGAGCATGGTATTCACAGTCGATTTCGGTAGTTTAAAAGCCTTGGCGATCATTCCTCCTAACCCTGTTGGGTTTTCGGCGTAGATATGCACAATTTTTTCTCATCTCTCGCGTACCATCTTGGATAGCTTTTCAACGCGTGTACCAATCCTGACGAAATTTTCCCTACTAAGTAAACAAACCTTTCAGATCAAAACACTGTTATTAGTTTTTAGGTACAACGACTAAAGGCGATGCAGTAAATCAAAGGGAACGGACAAATACTAACTGGAACAAACCTTACTTATGGGTTATACCTAATTGTCTGAAGTTTGGAAAGGATCGGTCAACTAGGTAATTTTCTTTTTTTTTTTTTTATTAAAACGAAATTAGAAAAACAATGCTTTGGTGCGCTGATATCACTCACTCTGAACACGCATTGCGTTGTAGTTAATAATGTCAGAGAATATTGAAGAGAAAGAATACGAGAGAACAATGTAAGTGTTTTCTGCTATCATTAGCTATATCCCTTGATGGAAATCAATTTTTCAAATTTCGTTAGGTAGGTCTCAAATATTTTGTTTTCTCGAAAAATCCCCATGCAAAATAAAAGCAACCGCAGGTATACAGGGTGCGCCATAATTATTGCAACAAGAAACAGAGCCCAGAACCAGAAAGAGCAGGCTCTTTCCGGCGCGCAAACAACAAAAAGGCTCGTGCGATGCAAGGATCTTCTTGCCCGGGCCATTCGTCACGAGCACCTGACGACGCTCTTCACCGACGAGAAACTCTTTACCGTTAAGCAAGCCCACAACCCCCACAACGACTGAGTGTTCGCACGAACATCAGGAGATGCTGATTCAGTTGGAAGAACGATCCTTCACACTTCACACCCAGCTTCTGTGATGGTTTTTGCTGGAGTGACCGCTGATTCGTGAACCGAGCTGCTCTTAATCGAAAAAGGAGTTAAAATCGAAGATGATTACTACCTGGATGAGATTAAGAAGAAGAATGTGATGGATTGGGCCGAGAAAACGAATAACAATCAAAGCTGGACCTTCATGCAAAACGGAGCCCCGGCTCACACAAAAGAGACTGTTCAAGATTGGTGCAAGTCCAACTTTCCCTCTATCATCATCAAGGACTCGCCAGATCTCAACGTGATGGACTTCTTGATTTGGAGGATGTTAGGGGCAAAGGCCTATCGAGTTGAAGAATTCTTTGCTCAAAGCTTGGAAGGAGATTCTTCAAAATGACATTCAGTCCACCGTCGAGTCTTATCCTAAGCGTCTCCTAGCTGTAATCAGAGCTAAAGGAGGAATGAGTTGTTGTTTTTTCAATTGTTTCTACTCAATAAATTATTGTAATTTCAAAAGTTTTCTTTTGATGCCAAAAACGTGGTTAACGATCCTCTGTTTCTTGTTGCAATAATTATGGCGCACCCGATAGTCACAAAATTCCATCCCACAAGCAGACAAACATTTAATGCAACCTTCTGTTGCGTAGTCTGAAATAGTATTGTTCCGATAAAAGATAAACTTTCCTCAGAGCAGTTTTTATGTTAACAGCTTGAAACTAAAATAGTTTTATTTATTATAAAAGAAGATAACATGGATTGAAAAACTTACAATTAGTTATCTTCTATTTTTTCTCAGCTGGCAAGAAGGCACTCCTTTTCCGGAATTAAGCTGCTAATTTACGCAGTCTCCCGTCACCGTTTTATCAACTAAATCAAAGTATGTGAATTAAATAATTATATTTCGCGGTGGATGGTATAATTACTTACTTTAATCAATCAATTCTCTTGTTGAATATATGAAATGGTATAGTTATCTAATTGAGTGCATGTGTATCGATTAGTTAGGTTAAACCATGCTTGAATGAAACTAAATATTCAATTTCTATATAAATCCACTGCTCTCCAAATATATTTATATACAACACTTACTTTAGATAGGTATTTTAATTCTATTTTCCGATTTTTTATTTAATTAGATAGGTATTTATTATTTAATAACTTTGTATAATAGCTTTAAGCACTTTGCGTCTATCGCGCAGCGAATAGCTAACCAAAAAGAACTATACTTGAATACGTTTCCGTTCCGAAGTGTTGAACAATAGCCATTGTGATATTAACTGAGGCGAAGTGGCAGGGTTGCGTGATCTATTTCGTATGGTTCTACACGATTATTCCGAACATACCCCCGCCCGTAATCCTGATCAGGGTGCGCCAACCGGATCAGCGTTACCTTCTTTAATCTCTAGAACTGCCAGGTTAGCAGTCGCTCTTTTGATAACTCTATGGTTTGTCCTGACGAATGCTTGGCGAATCCTTCCATCGCCTGATACGATTGGTTCTTCCACGATTCCTCTTATCCAAGCTTTTCTTTTAGTTCCATCAATCACGTAAACTAAATCTCCTTTTTGTAGAGGGGTGGATTCTTCGAACCACTTTTTCCGTTGGTTAATCCCAGGAATGTACTCTTTCACCCATCGTTGCCACGCTTTGTTCGCAAGCTCCACTGACCGTTGATAGGCATCGCGAAGTGCCAGTGCGGGGCACGATGGAGGTAGTACTTCCTGTGGCTCATTCGCGCCTATTCCACGGAGGAAATGATTAGGCGACAGTGATTCCTGAAGAGAGGCTTGTGGAGCGTACATTAGTGGACGACTGTTGATCATGTCTTCGATCTGGACTACAGTGGTCGAAAAAATTTCGTCGGTAAGTTTTCTACCATCATCGAAAACCGTCATCACGTTCTTAACTGTTCTTACCATGCGCTCCCATACGCCCCCCATGTGGGGGGCGGCGGGTGGATTGAAATGCCATTTCGTACGTGCACTAGTAAATCCATCGGCGCATTCGAGTTCTATTTCATGCAGGTGTTGAATTAACTCTTTACTTGCCGCTTTAAGGTTGGTACCGTTATCAGAAAAGTACTCAGCTGCTGGTCCGCGTCGGGAAATGAACCGCCGTATTGCCATACTGCAAGATTGGGCGGTAAGGTTGTAGGTCACTTCAAGATGAACAGCTCGTACTACCAAACATGTAAATAAAGCAATCCATCTTTTTTCGGAACGACGTCCTATCGATACTTCTATTGGTCCCAGATAGTCAATGCCGACAAAGGTAAATGGGCGCTAGTACGGGGTCAAACGTTGAACGGGCAGAGACGCCATTCGTGGAGTTCTCGGTCGATTTTTATGAACTTTGCACCAAACACAGTTCCGCTCGGCTTTCGCTACCACCGAATTCAAACTAAATATGAGAAACCGTTGTTTTATTTCGTTTTTCACGGTGTCTCTGAACGCGTGTCCAAACGATTCGTGATAGTGTCGCACTAAAAGTTCAGTAACGATGCTATCCTTGGGAAGGATGATGGGAAAACGCATGTCGAACGGTAATGTATCTGCCATATCACATCTTCCTTCCATCCGTAGTACCTTGTCGCAATCTAAGAGCGGTGTCACTTTATAAAGTGGGCTACTTTTCTCCAGGTGCATCCACCGTGACGGTTCAAGTTCTTGATTTTTAGTAAGAGTCTTTATTTCGTCACCGTACGCGGGGCTTTGGGCATATCTGAATAATATTATTTCTGCTTGATGATACTCGCTTTGAGTCAACGGTACTCTGATCGTTGGAATAATTACCATTATTTTCTTTAGTTGATTGGGTGTTGGTTTCAAAGTTTCAATCGGATCTCTTCGTAATTTTCGACGGCAGTTAGAATTGAAACGAAGTACACTCGCCACTGTTCTCACCAAAATATTCCACTTGGAGAATCTGGTCACATCAATGAGCGTTTCTGGTAGCACTACGTCGTGGAAAAGATACATTGCTCGCATTTCTGTCTTGGTGTTCGCAGGGGGTAAAGGTTGTTGTGGCCAATTTTCCATGCTGTCATAAAGAAAGCTTGGGCCTTGGAACCATTCCTTGGACAAGCCTGAGTCCGGCCTCCATTTCGTGAGACGGTCTGCGATATTCATTCTTGATGATATCCACTTCCATTCCGATTGTTTAGTCAGGCTTAGTATTTCTCCGATTTTAAAGCTGACAAATTGTTTGTAGCATTTCTGGTCTGATGTCACCCAAGATAGAACGGTTCGTGAATCGGCCCATATAAAGGTTTGTGTTATTTTTAGCGAATGCGATTTTTTTATTGTGTGCGACATTCGGGCACCCAACACAGCCGCCTGTTGTTCTAGGCGGGGAATTGTAAGCTGTTTTAAAGGGGCTACTTTCGACCGTGCCATGACAAGTGAACATCTTACATTTCCTTCTGCTTCAATTCGCCGATCCATATGCATTTTCTCCAGCATCTGTAAATATGTGCAATTGAATTGGGCCGAATTCTTTGGACTGTAATGAACCAAAGTAACTGCGTGGGATCTTTGAATCCGCTATTTCAGGCAGTGCACCGATCCAAGATTTCCATTTTGAGAACGACTCGTCATCTATGCGACGCTATCGCTTCTGAGGGAACAGCAAATGATAAATAATCTTTGTGAGGGTTCCATATAACACCCAACACCCGTTCGTTTTCAGTCACTTTGTCTATATGAAAGTGAACCAGTTCAGTTGCCTTTTCCTCACCCAGGCCCCGGAGTACAAATGCTGAATTTGATGACCAATTTCTGACCTCGAACCCTGCCACAGCGTTAATAAATCATACTTCCTTAGCTCGGCTCAAAGCCTCTTCATCTGAGTCCAGGCTATCAAAGAAATCATCTACATATGTCCGATCTATGATTGCCTCAGCTGCGTCAGGATATTGAGCAGCATGTTCTCGTGCATTGCGGTTCTTGATATATTGCGCAGAGCACGGTGAACAAGTGGCACCAAAGGTAGCCACATCCATTACGTAAATCTCCGGCAGTTTAGTCAAATCAAATCGAAATATAAACCGCTGTGCTTGTTTATCGGTATCTCTTATACGCAACTGGTGGTACATTTCTCGTATGTCACCACCAATTGCCACCGGGCGCTCTCGGAACTTACTGATAACTGCTGGAAGTGATGTGAGTAGGTCGGGCCCTTTTAGCAGCGCGGAATTTATTGAAATGCCACCTACAGTTGCCGCCGCATCCCACACCAAACGTAGTTTCTTTGGTTTCTTCGGGTTCAATACTATATTCAGTGAAAGATACCATACTCTTAAACCATCTGCATTGGCTAATTCCGCCTCCGTCGCTTAATGCGTATATCCTTTTTGCAGGTAGGATTCTATTTGCTCATGGACCGCCTTTTGAAGCCGTGAATCTTTTGCAAGTCTTCTCTCAAGCGCCATCATTCGTTTCATGGCCATAGGGTAGCTATCGGGAAGGGTTATTTTGTCGCTTTTCCAGAGTAATCCGGTTTCATAACGCCCATCAAGGCGTCGAGTCGTTTTTTCGAGGATGTTTCGAGCTCGCAAAATATCCTCTGTCTCCGGCAGTGCTTCTGTTTGCATACATATATCTTCTAGAGTATATTGTGTTTTGAGTAAATCATGTAATTCTTGATTACTGACGGTCTGAGCAGAGTGAAAGTGCACGTATGCTTTCGCTGAGGTCTGCAATTGTTCGGGACCGTATATAGACCATCCTAGCAGCGATCGAACAGCTATAGGTTCTCCGTAGTTCCCTACCTTTGATTCCAGGGGAGCAAACAAATGAAGATTGTCAAGACCAATCAGAATTCGAGGAATTTCCGCTTCATAATTTGGTAATGCAATACCGTTAAGGTGGCCATACCGCTTCGTAACCTCTTCGAAACAAATTTCTTGTTTTGGTAGAACTAACTCGCTCACCGTACGCGCTTCCTTTAGTTGATGTCGTATAGTGCATCCTCTGGCAGAAATTTGAAGATCAATCTTCCGTGACGTTTCCTCGTGCCGCTTCATATTCGCTGTCCAAACAACTACTAAAGGTTCTGGAACTCCGCTGGCATTAAGCAGTTCAGCTATTGACTCCTCCACCAATGTTGCTGATGCGCCCTCATCAAGAAAAGCGAACGTTTGTACGGATGTTTTCCGAAATATAGTGTTACAGGAACTATGCGAAAAATCACGGTTCGAGTAGACTGAAAGTGAGCGTTATTCCCAACTAAAGCCAACTGAATGCTTTTCTCTGCTCTATGCAGTAAGAAATGATGGGCTTTGGAGCAGTTCGGTACAGTGCACTGTGGTTTAAAAGTCGATTTTGACGCGCTAAATTGATAGGTCCACGTACGTTGGATATACAATTATGACGTCTTCAGCAAAATTGTTGGGTAACACCTCCTGCATCTTTTGGTGCTATAAGATTTGTGATTAATCTCCCCAAAAGTGATATGAAAAATTTATTTTTTTGTTCCATCGAGATACAGAGTTGGTGTCTTCAGTAAAGTTATAGGTATAACCAATACGACCGACTTTGCCGAAGACAAAAAATTCGTATCTGATATTCAAATTGACTTAGAGATTTTTTTTTGAAAATAGACCTGTCAAAACACATTTCTCAATGAAACATATTTTTTTCTGTTTTCTAGGCCTTCTTTATGTTTTACAAAGTTGTTAGCAGTATCAATATACACAACTGTCTGGAAGGTACTATACTCGTATTGTTTGAAAAACTATGGGTTATGGGCTATTTATTATTTTTTTTCGCCATATTTCAAATTACTGTATCTTTCTTAGGGGCAGGTAGATGCAGATTCGGTAGTAAGCATATGAAAGTATAACAATGGAACTTTCAAACGCTGGTAGTTTCGCTAGTCCACGACTTTCTGCTGATGATTTGTGTTCATAACAAAAAACCTCGTTTTTACCCTCTTTCATGATTTAACCAGGTAAAATACTAATATTGCAAACCAAGATACCACGTAATAAGTTCGTATCTATGGTGACCAGTCGACCAAGCGTGGCTCAAGTATTTCCGAACAAGTAAATTGCATATGCTTGTTTTTGGTTCACCTCGAAGGTTCTTAATCAAAGACCATGAAAGTGCTATTATAACACTAAGTTGATAACTGTAGAACAAGCAAAGTTACCATAAACCTCTAACACAGTGGTTCCCAACCGGGGGTCCACGGCCGGCAAGGGAGCCGCGAGGCTCATCTAGGGGGGCTGCGAAATTGTTGGTAAATTTGATAGGCAATCAAAATTTTTATTGTAGGTGTCTTTGTGAAAGCGGATTTTCGATTATTATGCCTATTAGGACTAAGACGTGAAACAAATTAGACTTGCAGGACAATATGAGACTAAAAAACGCAGACTCGTATCGCAAACTTGTATCTGAAATTTTTTGGGGGACCGCAATGCTCTCTGTGCTTCGCAAAGGCGGCCGCGGAGCTTTTTGTATTTAGCAAAAGGAGCCGGGGACCAAAAAAGATTGGGAACCACTTCACTAACATATTCTGAGCCTCTTCGGAAACACTAATTTACTGTTGTGCAACCAAGCATCTGCTGGTAAGTTTGTACCCGCGATATTATCTACCAACAAGCGTCCACAATGTATTAATTCATGGGTTGGCCGTAATCATCCATTTCAATGTTTCAATCCGCCAGCTTTTAGAAAAGGCTCAGGAAGTAACGAACAAGAATTGGGAAAGGTACATGAATTTACCTTTGGAATGTGTCAAGTTATTTTCAAAACTTAAATTCAACAGATATCGAGAATACAATACTCGTGAAGCTATTGGATAAACTGGCTACTTGCTTCATCAGACCCCGTAGTAACGTCCATTCGCGGATGGCCGAAAATCACGAGAAGCTATTACTTGATAATGTTATGATGCTGCTAGTACGAATGTGTCGGAACCGACAACTGCATGTCGACAATAATAATTAATAGTTACTACTGAATGCAATAGCATTGAAAAAATGAATACGACCAAACAAAATTCAACAAGAATAACACTTAAATTGTAATTGATGATAGTGGTTTTATATTTGCTATTATCCTGCTTACAATTTCCGTTCTTTGTTTGTTCTACAGTTATCAACTTAGTATTAGGTTCATTGTTTTTGATTGAGAACCCTCGAGGTGAACCAAAAACAAGCATATGCAATTTACATGTTCTGAAATACTAACCAAACTTGGTAGGATGGTCACCATAGATACGAACTTATTACGTGGTATCTTGGTTTACAATATTAGTATTTTACCTGGTTAAATCATGAAAGAGGGTAAAAACGAGGTTTTTTGTTATGAACACAAATCATCAGCAGAAAGTCGTGGACTAGCGAAACTACCAGCGTTTGAAAGTTCCATTGTTATACTTTCATATGCTTACTACCGAATCTGCATCTACCTGCCCCTAAGAAAGATACAGTGATTTGAAATATGGCGAAAAAAAATAAAAAATAGCCCATAACTCATAGTTTTTCAAACAATACGAATATAGTGCCTTCCAGACAGTTGTGTATATTGATACTACAAACAACTTTGTAAAACATAGTGAAGGCCTAGAAAATAGAAAAAAATATGTTTCATTGAAAAATGTGTTTTGACAAGTCTATTTTCAATAAAAACTCTCTAAATCAATTTGAGTAACAGATACGAGTTTTTTGTCTTCGGCAAAGTTGGTCGTATTGGTTATACCTATAACTTTACTGAAGACACCAACTCTGTATCTCGATGCAGCAAAAAAATAAATTTTTCATCTCAGTTTTGGGGAGATTAACCACAAATCTCATAGCATCAAAAGATGCAGGAGGTGTTTCAACAATATCTAAACGTTCGCGAATGCTCAATTTAGCAAAATCATCGCAAAAGCGAACCTTATGATCGTTTCGCTGACAGACTACACAGGCTTTCGTTATTTTCAAATATGTATCTGTTTTCGACTCACCGGGTCGATTCAATTGCGCATTGTGTGTGTGTATAAACTCTCTATTTTTCGGCTTCGCTCTATCAAGACGCGCTGTATCTTTTTGTTCCGTTCCCGTGAAATCGGCGACCTCTGATACTTCTGAAACGATTTCGCTAATAAAGTCGGAAAAAGTCCTTAAGGGCGTTTCCTTCCTCCCGTGTTTGTATCGTACCCATTCTAGTTTATACTCGGGTGGCAATTTAGTAACAAGCTTTTGTACGAGCATAGGATTGCTCAAATGATCGTGTAAGCCTGCCGCTTCCAGGTGATCGCTCAGTTGTCTAACTGCGATTCCAAAGTAAAGGAATGTGTCAAGTTTATCCAACCGCGGGGCCTGTGCCTTACGCACTTTCGCTACCAAGCTTTTCAAAAGCTTTTCCGGATTTCCGAATAGTTTACGCAAATCTTCGATCACCTCGGGAACTGACTCTGGCATCAACAGACGACTCTACACAGCTTCTCTTGCTAATACCTGCAAACAGTCCTGAAGCCTTTACAAATTGTCTGTGTTCGTAAAGCCGCAGACGGCTGTGGTATATTCGTATGAACTTATGAATAGCGGCCAAACCTCCACTTCCCCTCGGAAAATTGGAAGGTGTTTGGATACAGCTTGTCTAGCAGCCAGCTGTTACTGTGTCGGTCCACGACTTACGTCGTTCCTCGGAAACGACCTGTCTTGTCTTCTTCGGTTGAGTATGGCTCGAATCTTATCTTCTTCTTCTGGCGTTAGGTCCGATTCCTGCAAAAACTCATCGATTTCTTGTTCTCTATTCTCAACTCCTCGACGCGAATCCTTATTTAAAATGGATGTTTGATTGGTCCCCGGCTCGTTAAGCATCGTAGATCTATCAAGCCTCTTCAGTGCACTTAGCATCTCATTTGCGATGACCGGGTAAGAAGCTGAGCGTTGCACCGTTTCAGACCGTCGCGGCGGTTTGGAGTTAGCACCACGAGGTTCGCTCTCCACAGATTCTACCCAGCTCTTAGCTCTATCGTTATCCATTTCCTCCCCGTCCATATCTTCGGAGTCTTCTAACTCTTCATATTGTCGGGACAGATCCTCTTTAGATTTTTGGAAACGATCTCGAAGTCGTTGACGACGCTGTAGAAATTCCTGCTCGTCCTTTAATTGGTTTTCTAACAACTCTTGCTCTTGAGCAAGTTCTTTTTCCAACATCTTTCTTTGCTGCAACCGTTTTTTATCCAAAATCTCTCTTTCCATCTTCATCCGAGTTTCATGAAGAAATTTTCCCATCTCCAATTCTTTTTCTTTAGCGCGTTGCTCACGTCGTAACAGATCTAGCGATTCTTCGAAAACGATTGCATCGGTGCTTACTTTTCCGGAATCCAGGCCGGTATCACTTTTTGAACCGTTTTTTTAACAGATGTTTTCTTGGCAGATCCCTTTTTGACGATTTTTGGCGCTAGCAGTATATTCGTACACCGTAAGCATGTCCACGGAGTCTCCTTAATAGCCTCTGTCACACCCGCACACCGATAGCGGGCCCATAAATCACATACATCACATTGAACCATATCGTCCATGCTATCATGCTCTTCACACAGCATACAATTGTGATCGCTATTTCGATCTCCTTCCGCGGCTGAAGTTAATCCCTCTGCCATTTTGAGGTCATCCGAGAATAATTTTTCAAGAATGTTCCAATAAAAGATAAACTTTCCTCAAAGCAGTTTTTATGTTAACAGCTTGAAACTAAAATAGTTTTATTTATTATAAAAGAAGCTAACATGGATTGAAAAACTTACAATTAGTTATCTTCTATTTTTTCTCAGCTGGCGAGAAGGCACTCCTTTTCCGGAATTAAGCTGCTAATTTACGCAGTCTCCCCGAATAAAGTTAGAAAACAAAATGATAACATGATGTGATGCCCAGTTATCAAGTAAGCTAAATCCTATAACTTGATTTCCTATATTTAGATAACAGAAGAAAACTAATTGATTTCAAAACTGCCAAGATTTGTTATTCAGATGCCCTGAGAGTTGTTATCTTACTTTACTCGGGTCCCGTCACCGTTTTATCAACTAAATCAAAGTGTGTGAATTACATAATTATATTTCGCGGTGGATAGTATAATTACTTACTTTAATCAATCAATTCTCTTGTTGAATATATGAAATGGTATAGTTATCTAATTGAGTGCATGTGTATCGATTAGTTAGGTTATCCCATGCTTGTATGAAACTAAATATTTAATTTCTATATAAATCCACTGCTCTCCAAATATATTTATATACAACACTTACTTTAGATAGGTATTTTAATTCTATTTTCCGATTTTTTATTTAATTAGATAGGTATTTATTATTTAATAACTTTGTATAATAGCTTTAAGCACTTTGCGTCTATCGCGCAGCGAATAGCTAACCAAAAAGAACTATACTTGAATACGTTTCCGTTCCGAAGTGTTGAACAATAGCCATTGTGACATTAACTGAGGCGAAGTGGCAGGGTTGCGTGATCTATTTCGTATGGTTCTACACGGTTATTCCGAACAAGTATATTTTCCCGACATTTCTTCACTAGAATAAGGTGCTGATACTAGACACCTTGACTGCCATGGGAGAAGTTATGTACAAGCATCCATTACCAGCGCAGCAGAAGGTGCTATCGGGTGTGTCGAGCAGAATCGACGTAACGGCTGATTCGACGAAGATATAACAGAAACGAATACAGCAAACCCATCTTTTCCGGGACAAAAAGCGTCAACTAGAAGAGCTGGAGTGTGAGGAATTGAAGCAGCTGTGTCGTTCTCAGGTAACACCTAAATTCTACAAGAAAATGAAACACAGGCTTTGTGCCGCGGGCCGAAATGTGTCGGGATAAGGATGGGGGATTCTTGACGGATGAATGTGAGGTGATCTACGGGTAGAACCAGCACTACAATGAACACCTGAATGGCGCAGAAAGCCGAGGAATGAGAGGCAGAAGACCGACACGGTAGAAGGGACGATTCCGTCAACACAGAGGCTGGGGGAGATATACTGCCCCCACGGTAAGTGAAGTTAAGGATGATATCAAGCTCAAGCTCAAGAACAACCAAATTAACTGGAAAAGATGTCATCGCAGCGGAGCTAATAAAACTGGACACGGATTCAAGTTTGCACCAGGATCTGGGATACAGGACAGCTACCAGAAGAGTGAAAGAAGGGAGTAATATGTCCAATATTCAAGAAGAGGGACAAGTTGTAATGTGAGAACTACTGAGCGATCATGATTCTCAACGCAGCCCATAAAGTGCTCTCTCAGATTATCTTTCGCCGTTTCTCGCCGTTAGCAAGAAGGTTTGTGGTAAGTTTTCAAGCCGGTTTTATGATGGGCGATCGACAACGGACCAAATCTTCACGCTGCAGCGAATCCTCCATAAGTGTCGCGAATATCAAGTCCCCACGCACCAGCTTTTCATTGTTTTCAAGGCCGACTACAGGCAGCTACACGAAGCTGAAACATGGAGCAGAAAAGGTTGGATTGAATGTGAGAACGTCAAAGACCAATTATCTGCTAGTAGGGGTAATGCAGAGTAATCCGCAGACGTTCCTTGGTTGAAAGTCGTGCCTACTATGGACCTTACAAGACCTTGAGGTTTGGTAAACTTTTCCCCCGTACCAAATGCATCATGTACAAGACGCTTGAAAAATTCTCTTCGGGTACGAAACATGGACAATGCTGAGGGAGGACTTGCAAGCACTGGCCGTTTTTTAACGACGTGTGCGTAGCACTGTTTTCGGCGGAATGTGAGGATGGTTTATGGAGGCGAAGAATGAACCACGAACTAGTGCAACTCTATGGCGAGCAAACTTGCCAGATCTACGGATTTATCCGTAGATCTACGGATTTGTTCACTTCTACGGATTTCCCATATATTTGTAAAGAAGAAGAAGAAGAAGAAAACAGGGGAAATCCGTAGAAATCCATTAAAATCCGTAAAATCTACGGATTTTCACGAAATAGTTCTGGCATCTCTGATGGCGAGCTTAGTATCCAGAAAGAATGCCAGAGTTTGTCGGCGTCAAATTGTGACGCAGGTGAAATCCTGAGGGATGATGCACCTAGAAAGTTAGTAGGTAACTTTCAGAGAATGACGCAAAAAATAGGTACGAGTTAGTTTCGACCAAGTAAAAAGTATGTATTTTAATGAGCGATGACTTAGGACATAATATAAACCCTGGATTAAGAGTTTCACCGCACTAATCTGGAGCGGCTATGAATAAACAGACTAATGGAGGAAGTGACACCAGTCACGTCAAATTTTGACCCGACTTGACCATCTACCAATGAAGCTGGGCTGTCATGGAATGATATAGGCTGAACAATATTGATGGTTTTGTTGGGTGTTTTGATTTTCAACCGAATGTTATGCGACAAACTATGAATATATTAGCTTCGATAAAACAAATATCAATAGAAGCAATAGAAAACCAGCATCCAAAAACCAGGTTTTTTGTCAGTTTTCTAACGGTTGGTTGTTGGTTACCCAACTATCCTACTATGGATGTAGTTGTTGATGTTGCCACTTGTGGTGACCGAATTGCCACCGGCATCGTCATGTAGCTTTCACACAAAATGCACAAATGCCTGCTGTGTTCGCGTAGGAAATAATCATAAACCACACCCAGGGAAACGTTCAATGACAACAGAAACAGAATATCAATGTAGCTTTCTTGCGGGGAAATTTCAGAGTTAATTCTAAACGTGCAAAATTATGAAAACAAGCTTAACACACTTGCTGTATTGTAGTACAAATTTGCTTATGCCACATTGCGTCAAGTCTAGGATTTTGAACCCACAGCTTCATACCAAACGATGAATAAGAGTGTCCGTTTTTTCAATTAAATTTGTCCGAGCAGTTGTTTGATATTGGTGTTAGTACAGCACAAAATGTATACATGCGTGCAGAATATTGCGTGACGCTCTGCCTGTTCTCCGTACTATGGAAAATATAGCCTGTGACAGGTTCTGGTTGGGTCTTGTCTAGTTAGCTTTCTATGCAAGGAAAGACTGCAACAGCTACTGTTACTAATCACAAAGGCTGACATGTTCGTCTGCAGGATGCTTTTTAGGGTGACCATGGTCGTATAGTGCTTTGAATTTTGGTAAATTCAATATTTCACGGAGTTGTCATTCACACAATTCATAACACATTCAAAAAGTTGCTGGTTGGATTAAAAAAATGATAAGCAGAGGTGAAAATAGCGTGGAGCATATTTCATGTTTGCGATTTGAGGTGACCATATTCGCTGTCACCCTAATGGTTTTACGTTCAAAGCACACAATGCAAACATGATACGGCTCTCTGTATAGTCTGTGTGCTGAAATCGGGGACATGATCTAGTGCTGTGTAGGGCTATGGAATAAACGTTCTTTCCGTCAGTGGATAGGCAAGAGTTATTGGACCATAACGCGCACTCGCCGACAATGATTTTGTTAATGTCAATAAATTCGATCTATAGCTTCCGGTATGTTTTTGTAAAACGCATTTTCACCGCGACCGGCTCATATATATATATTCTTTGGAAAACCAGTGTGCATGCGGTTTATATGGCATGCCATAGCACCGGATCAAATACAGCAATGCGAAACTTTAATAAATCATGAAGCGAAAAACCAACGCTTGTTTGGTGTTTTATTTGAAGTTGGTTAGTCGATTTCAGATCAGATTCAGGGTTTTATATGCACATACAGTATTGCCAGTTGGCTCTTCGTCTCTGATCTCATGAGTCAGTATGTAATAAGCAGGAAGTAATAATTGCAGCCATACCAGTATTCGATGTGTAAGAGCAACCCGTAGAAATCTGTTTCATTGAACTTTTAATTTATATTTCATTTGTCTTTAGGATTTTGGTAGTTAATTTGAATTCTGAAATCGTATTGTGTTTTTAGTTTAAATGGTTAGATTCTCTAAGAACGCTCAAGTGTTTAAAATCTTTTTACATCTGTAGTCTTCATATAAAATGTACCGGACTTGTGATAAAGTTGAATATGAAATTACGTTTAAAATGCATTCTACGACAAACCAGATACGGATTTTTTTATTTTCGAGCAAGGTGTGAAAATTAGCGCGTTTTAAAATATATGTTCACCCAAGAAATGATTCCACAAAACCAATGCTTTTGATAATTGATACTGAAAGCATTTCCTAACTGAAGAGTTCTTTTCACACCATGGAATCACGTCGTGTGTTCGTGGCTTATGATGAAACACATGCACAGAACATATATTAGAAAACCCAAAAAACCCGGATATCAAACCAGTTAACATTGCAAGATGAGACCCAATTTAGCACAGGGCACACTTAAATAGCAAAATAGCTAAAAGCACACAGACGTGACATTTTCTCTTTTACCTCCAGCTGATGAAGCTGTCGGTTGTAAAGTCATCAAATGAAAATTCGTTTTCGCTATTTTCATTGCTTCCGTACTAAGTTGCCTTTCTGCGAAGCTCAGACATCGAGACACACATACAGCCGAGTAGAAGCCTAACGCCCACATTTTTCTTCTGGTAAGCCATCTAATTCCAGTGTTGTATTTAATAAAACATGCCGTCTGAATCATCAGAACGGGAATCTTTAATACAGGCAAATAGGTATTTTATCGATGTTTGAAACCAAGCCAAGATATTCTCCCCAATTTATTGAAAGAAAACTTGTTTCACTACAAATGGCATTGAGTTATAAATAGTTATACTTTTCAATTTATTAAATTAATCCAAATGTACGCACCGCTTAATCCATCTAAAAAATATTTTCCTTTCTGCAAATTACCTCTGACATCTGGCTTCGTGGAAGTCATCATAAGCAGAAGGTTTTCTCACCCATATCAAACTTTATTAACATTTAGCTCAAATGCTTGTTAGGCCAGCGCCAGATTATGGTAGACAATCAGTGCGGCAAGCTAAATAAATAAGTTTATCTTATCCTGCCATTAAAACGTGGTAAAATGCAAAATCCACAGGAATACTTGAGAAATAGGAAAAACACAATTAACATATTTGCAGAAATTGCTGGCAGCAAAACCAATCTCGAGGTTAACCCGTTGTTGTTTGGCAAATAAACGCGAGTCGAAAAAGGTGTTTTAAATTTGGAATAATTTCTTTGGAAGACAAAAATGGGAGTAAAAAATTTAGATATGACAAAAATTATAAGAAATTATTTGTAATTATCATACATTGCTCTATTGAGCAATTCTCGCTGAAACTAGGTCACTACGTGCACAAGGTCTTCTAAATTTGATATGAATGCTCATAGTCATTGAAAATAGAGAAAATAATACCATTTTTGTTTGATCGAACTTGTTGACCCCTTGGTCACCAAGGGGTGAAACTGTTTTCAGAAAAGTTGAAGTTTAAGCATTTCTTGATGTATTATTTGTGCTATATCTTTATAATTCGTTACGTAAAGTACTACAAGTAGCACTTTTCTGTTAAGAGGAATGATAGGGCTTTCATTTAAAGTGATCAGAATTCAGGCCGCCATCTTGAATTTGGCCACCATCTTGGATTATATCAGAAAAATGCAATTTCGACCGTGTTCGCAACTACCGATTTTCGATCGATTATTCTCACTAAACTCAAAAAAACAGTAGTGGCGTGCTAGTTGTAGCATCAATCGATTATGATATATGGAGCTAGTAGGGTTATAACATGTGCATCCATTTGGTCTCCGTAGACAGGTTACTACGTTAATCGCGTGGTGTACGTTGTATATTTTGAAACTCAGCTTGGAAAATAGGTTCAATTGATGGGTTAACACTGATGCTCACCTAACTTTTTTATTGCATCTTATAGCATTTTTTCTCAGCTTTCCAATTCTGGTCTAATATCGAAAATCGGTAGGTGCGAAAAAGGTCAAAATTGCATTTTTCTGATATAATCCAAGATGGTGGCCAAATTCAAGATGGCGGCCTAAATTCTGATCACTTCAAATGAAAGCCCTATCATTCCTCGTAACGGAAAAGTGCGTAAAGTACTACAAGTAGTACTTTACGTAACGAATTATAGAGATATAGCTCAAATAATACACCAAGAAATGCTTAAATTTCAACTTTTCTTTTCTTTTTTCTGCCTACGAGAGCACGGGCACGAAACATTCAAAACTCAGTCCTCCGAAAGAAGAAGCGCCAACAATAGGACCGAGATCGTGTAGCGATGGAAGAGCCATACCAAGCTAACGACGAGGCTTAGTAAAAAGACTGCGATGTCACACTTTACTGTCAAATGTCCTCTTATTTTACTCTAACCGCCTCATGAATAAGCTATTCATGAGAGTTCACATACAGCTAATGCTCACACCGGCAACGAAGCTGTTTTGTGTTGCACACGATAGCTCATTCTTGTGCATGTATTTTGTTTGTTTAGACATGACAGCTTATTGGTTGGCCTGCGCTGTTGACAGCCTGCTGATCGGCGGCAGCTGTCATCGATGATATTGACTCGCACTCCTTCTTTTCTCCTCTTTCTTAGGCCAATGCGATGATGAATACGAAGCAAAAGGTTTCATATATTTTCCCTTTGTTGATATTATTCTCCACTCTCGTGAATCATAATCACATAACAGCTCGCTCGGATTTGTGCCGAAAGATTTCGCGCTGTAAAGGCTGTCTTTAGCGACAGCTTAGAAGAACCAACATTCATAAGGAGATGAAAAATAAAAACCCGTTTGGAGTCATGTGTGTGCTGTCGTCAGTTGCTGTCGGAGCAGAGAAAGAGCTGGGCAATACAATAAGAGCTGCATTAGTTGATAGTTGTAGTCTTGCAGTCATTTCAATAACCCTGCTAACGACACTCGGGAGTGCTACGAAAAGCCGAACAGCTCCCGCATAGGCTACGTGCCGCAAGCCAATATATACAGGAGTTTGGACGGTAACTTCCTCACGGAAGAGTGTGAGGTGATCGAAAGGTGGAATCAGCATTCCTGAACGGCGTTGCAGTGGAGCGCGAGAACGGTATGGAATCTTGGGGTACGGGCAGAAGACAACAGGATTCTCCTGGAGGTGGAAGGGGGGTTTGGCCTGCTGAAAAACATATAGCTGCTGGAGTGACGACCGGACCGAACGATTACGGAGTTCCGGACAAACTAACACAATTAGTCAAAGCGACGATGATCGAGTGATGTGTTTGGTTCGAGTATTGGGGGCACTCGAAACTTGAAGAGGTTTACGGCAAGGTGATGGTCTTTCGTACTCACTTCCAAAAGTCAGTTTAACTGTTATCGACGTTGTGGCTCGGACCTTTGTGAAGATGGCGAATACTTACATCGGACGAAAGGCCGAAGGCAAACGGATTGGACTGATTATCAATGCATCGAAGATGAAGTACATCAGAGGAAGGGTTTCATGAGAAGACAGTGCTATCCTTCCACCTCTAGTTCTAGTTGGTGGTGATGGAATTGAGGTTATCGACGAGTTCGTGTACATGGGCACACTGGTAACTGCCAACAACGGTACCAGCAGAGAAGTTCATCGGCGCCTGAGGGCAGGAAATCGTACAAACTTTGGTCCCCGGAAGACGCTCTATTCGAGCAGAATTCGCCGCCGCACCAAGATGACCATTTACAGGACACTGATAAGACCGGTAGTCCTCTACGGTCATGAGACATGGATTATGCTTGGGGATTGCTTGGGGAGCCATCTATCGTCCACTAGATTGGCCGGTTGCGGTGGGCAGGAAATGTCGTAAGGATATCGGACGACAGGTTGGTGAAAATAGTTCTTGTAACCACCCTGACACCGACCAGACGGAGAGATACACACAGGCAAGGTGATGATGATGGTCCCACCTCATACCCCTACATCGGTTTGAGCTGGTCGATTTATCTAAGTAAGATATTATATAGAGTCATACAATGTAACCAGTTGGCAAACAAATAACGGACTGGTTATTAATACAGACATAGTAACCCTTCAAAAGAATACCAATAATTTAACAATGAGTATAAAAAAAACGATTTTCCAATACCATCATGGATCCAAGGCTCATCCAGAACGTTTCCAACCCGAAAATTATCTGGACTTGGTTAGGAATTGAACCTAACATTTAGGAGTGTTAACTAATCAGAATTGATTCTGGATAACGATCCAAAACTACGAGAGAGATCCTGTGATACTATAGTTCTCGATAACGAGCTTTACAGTCCACAGGCGAACCCAAGCCTTTTTAGATTTTTCTCCCAACCCTAGTTCAAAATCGTAAAAACAGATAAATATCAAAAATCAGAATAACAGCATATATGCTATTTCATACCAAAAAGCAACTTTCCAACCCGATATGCTTTTTGTTTCAATTTCAGGGGTTTAATCCTGATGTACTCAATATCCAGATTGTCTATGTCAGTCTACGCGCGCGTGGCTCAAACATGTGTAGTCGACTCTTTTTTAAACTCTACTATTAAATATTATACAACTAATTCAAACAAAAATCCATCATCATCAGTGAACATAATAGCTTAGTTTACCCAATAAATTAAAAAAAATACATAAATTTTACAATCTTCGTCATTAATTTACAAAAAATTCTATATAATCTGTCTACAAAACAGACTTTATGTGTGAAATACAAAGCCTTTTAAACTCCGCCATTGTTGCTGCACGTTTTACCTGTCTTGGCATCGAATTGAAAAAATTTATTCCTTTGTACAACAGAGAGTTCTGTGATCTTCCAAAAAGAAAATTTGGTGTTCTAGCATCATCCGCGTTTCTAGTGTTGTACCTATGAAAATCACTTCCCCTATCAATTCGATTACACAAATATCGAGGCAGCATATTATTAAAAATTTTATATAGAAACACCATTGTCAGAAAATATACTCTTTGCTTCACAGAAAGCCATTGCAATGCGTCCAGCATAAAACTCGAGGAAGTGTATCTATTACATCTAAATATTAAACGCATAACTTTATTTTGTAAGCGCTGCAGTCTCAATATTTGTGTATTGTTTGCAAGAAATAATATGGATGGGCAAAAATCTATATGTGGTGAAATGATTGACTTATAAAGACTAATTTTACTACAAACAGTCAATTCATTTTTCAAACGGCACAGAAATCCGTATTTTTTTGCCATTTTCTTGATGACATTGTCAATGTGAGACTTAAAAGTTAATTTGTCATCAATAATCACTCCAAGATACTTTATTTCGTTTACGCGATCAATCGTCTCACCATCAATTGCAATATTTACGTCTGGTCTGGAGTTGGCAGAAGAAATGATTAAGTACTTTGTTTTGCTAATATTTAATTTAAGCTGTTTAAATTTCAACCAATTCGCCAGATAATGTAAATCTTGATTTAAAAGTGCCACAACGTCTTTAGGATTCTTAGCCGCAATGATCAGAACAGTATCATCAGCAAATAAGTTGATATCGCAAAACCGTAAAACTCGCTTCATGTCATTAATATAAATAATGAACAAAATGGGCCCTAAAACACTTCCTTGCGGTACACCAAGTGTATTAGCAATGGAATCCGATTCAGAATCATTAAAACGAGTCTTCTGAGTTCTAGCACACAAATAGCTCTCAAACCATTTGTATGCTGTTCCTACGATACCAAAGCGCTCCAATGTTTGTAACAATAAGGGCCTAGAAATTGTTTCAAAAGCGCGTTTTAGATCCAAAAACACCGCAAAAATAGTTTCTTTAGCCTCGATTTTTTCTTTCCATTTTGCTAACACCAGATTTAAAGCAGACTCACAAGAGTGACCCTCTCGATAACCTGATTGCTCTGGGATTAGCAAATCATTACAATTTAAATAATCCATCAGCTGGCCTTTCACAACTAGTTCTAAAATTTTCTCTAATGTGTGCAACATATTAATGGGGCGGAACTCTTCGGCTTTATCCGTCCCATTAATCTTGGGGATAGGAACCACAAGTGATTCCTTCCAAACCTGAGGCACGTGCCCTGTTTGCAGTGATTCATTGATAACGTCCAGCAGATCGTGTCCAATGACATGGAAGCAATCTTGTATTACTTTTGCGTTGACATTGTCGATACCAGCCGATCTCTCAAGAGAAAAACAAATATCTTTCAACTGTGCAAAAGTAATAGGATAAAAACCAGAAAAATAACAGTTATTATGGACCGGCTGTATTATTTCGAGAGGTTCGTTGACCAAATCAATACTCTGATTGATCGATTGAACACTATCAACGAAATAACTGTTGAATTTACTTGCAATCACTCGCGCCGAATGTTCTTTTAAGCCATTAAAAGTTATGGTTTGCGGGCAACTATCTTTACTTTTTATTAATGATTTTAAAATTTTCCATAACTCTTTGCTATTATTTTGATGTTGATCAATCTTCCGTTGTATATATTCACATCGTGCCTTTTTCAAGGTGCGTGAGTATATATTCCGCGCAGCGGTGTACCTATTCCAATCATTGCTATCATTACTTCTGCAAAATTTTTTGTACTTTTTATCTCTTTTACGTTTTAAACGCAAAAGTTGTAAGGAGTACCAGCTGTTCGAATTATGCAATTCAACACACTTTTCGGAAACTAGGCTATTGGTACACTCTTTTAGCGTGTTAGTTAGAACAGCTGCTTTATTGTCGAAATTCCCTGTTATTGGCTGAAAATTCAGGCTTCTCGAAACAAGCTGAGACATTGCTTGCTTCGAGTATCTATTCCAACACTTAATTTTTACTATATTATCACGGTTTTGATCATTCTCAAGTACAACACAAATTGCCTCATAATCTGTGATTTTATAATCGGCCTCAGTGAAAGAATGAACATTATCAAAATTCGAAAACACGTGATCAATTAATGTACGAGAGTGTCTGGAAATTCTTGTAACTTGAAAAACCGTTTGTTGTAAATTGAAAAAATCTGCTAATTGCCTCAATTGGTTCGAATTTGGTATATCAAGCCAATCGATATTAAAATCGCCAGCAATAACATTTAATTTACTCAAGTCAATAAAATTATCCCACCACTTTTCTAAAGTTTCTAAAAAACGCTGGTTACTTGTACTGGGGGAGTGGTACACAATTCCAAAATTTCCTACCGTCATGTCTCTTTCAACTGATATTCCTAGGAACCAATTATTTTCAAAAGATTCGTTTAATCGAATATTGAATTTGATTGATTCCTTGGCGTAAATAGCAACCCCACCAGTATGTCTGGAATGTGAAAGGCAAAAAGCAACTTTGTAACCCGAAATGCTATACTGATCAAATGCATCAGCTTCCACTATATGAGTTTCCGCTAGCAATACTAACATTGGACGTGTTGTTTCTACAAGATGCCGTAAAGCAACATAATTTGTAGATAAACCAGCAATATTCAAATAAATCATTTCTAATTTCCTTTCACATTGCGTTTTCTTCAGCTGCTATTTACTTAACAACATGTTGCTCTTTCTTTTCTCAAACAGTCTCCGAAATGCTGGACACTGTGTACTATATGCTGGATGTTTAGCGTCCAAATTTAAATTGAAGTCTTTATTAAGTTTAAAAAAATTTACGCAGTTAAAATCAATTGATGAGCATTCCGATGTCTTGTGCTGTGCACTACACTTAGAGCATGTTTCGGAATTAACACATTCTGTGCTTTTATGACCAAATTCTCCACATTTGAAGCAACGTAGAACATTAATGGCCTCTTGAACAGAACACCTATCCCACCCAATGCTTACTTTACCAGCAGACATCAGGCGGTCGAATGTGTCCCTATCAACTTAAACAATTGTATTATATTTATTGTATTTGAAGCGTCAATTTTCAAATTGCGCAATAACTTTGACTTCATTGATTCCGATGCCATCATTTTGACTTTTCAATGAGTCAATGAAGACTTCGGGGGAATATTGATCACTCATTCTCACAATTTTCAATTTTGGCTTAGCGTTTGTAGGAATAACAGCATTGTACCTTTCGCCTAAATTGCTTTCAATGTTTTTTTTCACGTCTTCAATATTATCCCCTATTGCACACTCAGCAATTATTGAGCCAGCTTTCCCGTTCCTAAAGTTTCTAATTTTGTGTACTTTCGGATCCAAATTTTTTTTCAAAAAAATTCTAGTGTCTTCACTAGATTGAGAAGACTCGACTGGTTTAATCACAATGACCGGCCGAGTCTTACGGTTTTCAGCGCGCTTTAATTTATTTACCGACTCAGTTCCCACGCGCCACCTGTTCACCAATAATAAGGCCGCTTACGACATTATCGACCGTGTAGAGATATTGAAAGTGATGGACGAAAATGGCTTCCCTGCGAAACTAATAAGACTGATTTAGGTCACGAAGGATGATGTACAGTGCAGTGCGAAGATTTCGGGTATCAAGCCCGTTTGAAACACGCAAGGGACTACGACAAAGCCCCGACCTTTCCTGCCTTCTGTTCAACATGGCGCTTGAAGGTGTTATGAAACGTACTGCCTTCAACATGCGGGGCTCGATCTTCAATCAATTCAGTCAGGTCATCTGCTTCGCTGACGACGTGGACCTTGTCGGAAGGAAGTTCCAGGCGGTTGCTTAACTGTACACTAAGCTGAAAATGTTGGATGAAGCAGAAAATGTTGGATTGGAGGTGAATACGTCGAAGACCAAGTATCTGTTAGCAGGGGGAACCGAGCGCGATAGGGCTCGCATAGGCAGTAGCATAAAGATCGACGGAGATGAGTTCGAGGTGGTTGACGAATTTGTGTACTTTGGATCATTGTTAACGTCAGACAACAACTGCACCAGAGCGACCCGCGGACGTATTGTAGCTGGAAGTCGCGCCTACTACGGACTCCACAAGACGTTGACGTCTGACAAACTGCGCCCCCGATCTGAGTGCACCATGTAAGACCGGTAGTACACTACGGGCACGAGAGATGCTGACGTGTGCTTAGAATCATCTTTGGTGAAGTATATGAGGATGGTGTATGGAGGCGAATAATGAATCACGAGCTGGCGTAACTAGAACGTAAGTATAGAGGTATATCTTAATATTCTTAAATAAAAAAGCAAAGCCTTGGTGCTGATAACCGGGGGCCTAGCGTGGTTGGTAACGTCTCCGCCAACCACACTCGACGCCTGGCTTCGAATCTCAACGCCGACATAGGTGTCGATGGTTGTGGGGTTGCGTGATCCACTCACAACTAACCCAACTGGTATAGATTCAATCCTAGCCGACACCGGGTAATTTTCTGAGGCGAAAAATCTCTGGGATCAGGCCTTCCATCACACGTGGAAGCAAAGCCGTTGGCGCCGGTCCGTTAATCAACGGTGGAGTCGCCTCCCGGGCGTCGGTGATTGACACAAACAACAGTGGCGGAACTAGACCGACGGAAAACAAGCGAGAATACGAAAAAGCCTTGGTGCTACATTCCGATTCGGAACTCGACCTTCTGTTTATTATACACAGACTTCGCAGCCAACTGTTTAATGTACAGGACAAATGCGGGGCTAACGCTACAGTCCTACTGACACTAACAGTCTTCTCCCGAGCCGAGACTGGAACCTACGACGCCAGGCTTTTTTTTTTTTTTTTTTTTAAGGGGGGATTTGTTAGTAGCTTAAGTATTTATGATAAATATTAGTAAATAATGAGTATGTGTGTCCAATCACAAATGGTGACTTCTCAACACTGTTAGAAATTTGTAATTTTAATTGTTAGGATTTGTTTGCTTTCGCAATTAGGACTTATCATTCGTAGGGATTTAAACCTACTTGTCAGAAAAGGGGAAGTAAACTTACAACTAACTTAATTGCTAACTTATTGGCTATAAAGAGAGCTTATCGTAGCAATTGAGGATTGCAACGATTTTTGTCGAAAATTGTTAATAATTTTATTTGACATAGCTTCTAATGGTTCAACACCAGTAAGTCTATGTAATTCGAGTGTACCAAACCAAGGAGGACGCTTCAAAATCATTTTCAGAATTTTATTCTGAATCCTTTGAAGCGTTTTCTTCCTTGTTGAACAGCAACTTGACCAGATCGGTACAGCATAAAGCATTGCTGGTCTAAAAATTTGTTTGTAAATCAAAAGTTTGTTCTTTAAACAAAGTTTAGAATTCCTGTTAATGAGAGGATATAAACATCTCGTATATTTGATGCACTTGGCTTGTATACTCTCAATGTGCTCTTTGAAAATAAGTTTTTTATCATAAATTAGTCCCAAGTACTTAACCTTGTCGGACCAACTTAAAATAACCCCATTCATCTTGACAACGTGATTATTGTTTGGCTTGAGGAAAGAAGCCCTAGGCTTATGCGGAAAAATTATCATTTGAGTTTTAGAAGCATTGGGAGAGATTTTCCACTTTTGCAAGTAGGAAGAAAAAATATCTAAACTTTTCTGCAATCGACTGCATATGACACGAAGACTTTTTCCTTTTACGGAAATGCTTGTGTCATCGCAGAACAATGACTTTGTGCATCCTGGAGGCAAATCAGGAAGATCTGAAGTGAATATGTTGTACAGGACTGGACCCAAGACTGAACCTTGAGGCACACCTGCTCTGACAGGAAATCTATCAGATTTTGAATTCTGATAGACAACCTGCAGAGTTCGATCAGTAAGATAATTTTTTAAAATTTTGATTAGGAAAATTGGAAAATTAAAAGTTTGCAATTTCGCAATCAAACCTTTATGCCAAACACTGTCGAATGCTTTTTCTATGTCTAAAAGAGCAGCTCCAGTGGAATAACCTTCAGATTTGTTAGCTCGTATCATATTAGTAACTCTGAGCAATTGTTGAGTTGTGGAATGCCCATGGCGAAATCCAAACTGTTCATTTGCAAAAATTGAATTTTCGTTGATGTGTGACATCATTCTGTTAAGAATAATTCTCTCAAACAGTTTACTTATTGAAGAAAGCAAACTGATTGGTCGATAACTTGAAACTTCAGCTGGGTTTTTATCCGGTTTTAAAATGGGAGTAATTTTTGCATTTTTCCATAATTTGGGAAAATATGCAATTTTGAAGCAGCAATTGAAAATTTTTACTAAAAATTCCATTGTGCTCTCAGGGAGATGTTTGATTAGTATATTAAAGATTCCATCGTCACCAGGCGCTTTCATATTTTTGAAATTTTTAATAATTGATTTAATCTCATTCAAGTTAGTTTCAATTATTTCTGCAGGTAAAAAATTCTGGGAAGAAATTAAATCAAATTGACGTGTGACTTCATTTTCAATTGGACTCACAAAATTCAAATTTGAGTTATGAACACTCTCAAACTGCTGAGCAAGTCTTTGAGCCTTTTGTTCATTGGATACAAGGAAACGTTCACCATCTTTTAAAACTGGAATAGGCTTTGAAGGTTTCTTAAGAATCTTCGACAGCTTCCAAAATGGTTTTGAATATGGTTTCAATTTTTCAACTTTAGTCTCAAAATTTTGATTTCTCAGAAGAGTAAATCTATGTTTAATCTCTTTCTGTAAATCTTTATAAATAGTTTTAAAAACAGGGTCACGAGAACGTTGATATTGACGTCTGCGGACATTTTTCAAACGAATTAGAAGTTGAAGATTTTCGTCAATTATTGGTGAATCAAATTTCACTTGAGCCTTTGGAACAGAATAATTCCTGGCATCAACAATTGCACATTTTAATGCGTCCAAAGCGGAATCAATATTCACTTCGTTTTGCAAATCAAGCTCATTATTGAAATTTCTCTCAATATGAGTTTTGTATCTTTCCCAATTAGCCTTGTTATAATTAAAAACAGAGCTCATAGGGTTTAAAACTGATTCATGTGATAAAGAAAAAGTTATTGGAAGATGATCAGAATCAAAGTCAGCATGTGTGATCAAATCACTACATACATGACTTTGATCTGTAAGCACCAAATCAATTGTTGAAGGGTTTCTTACAGAAGAAAAGCATGTAGGACTATTCGGAGACAAAATAGAATAGTATCCTGAAGAACAATCGTTGAATAAAATTTTGCCATTGGAATTACTTTGAGAATTATTCCATGAGCGATGTTTAGCGTTAAAATCGCCGATTATGAAAAATTTCGAACGATTTCTGGTGAGTTTTTGTAAATCACCTTTAAAATAATTTTTGAGCTCGCGTGTGCATTGAAATGGTAAATATGCTGCGGCAATAAATAAAATCCCAAGTTCAGTTTGAACTTCAATTCCCAAAGTTTCAATAACTTTCGTCTCAAGATGGGGAAGAGCACGATGTTTGATTCGGCGATGAATAACAATTGCAACTCCACCGCCGGAACCCTGAATCCTATCATATCTATGAACCACGTAATTGGGATCATATTTTAATTTTATGTTAGGTTTCAAAAATGTTTCAGTAATAATTGCAATATGCACATTATTTACTGTTAAAAAGTTAAAAAGCTCATTCTCATTGGCCTTCAATGAGCGAGCATTCCAATTTAATATTTTAATTGTTTTATTTAAAATCATTGCTAAATTTTAAATTAGAAACAATTTTAATAGTAAAATTTGTGCCTATTTGAATGGCTTCAAACATTGATTTTGCCTGCAACATGGCGTTCATAAGATCGAACATTGCCTGTTGCAAAAAAGAAAGTTTACCTGCCGTAATAGGCCCCAGGCAGTTGACATTAGAAAAAATATTTTCGGCAGCAATATTAGCTGAAGTAATAGGTGTACAATTATTTTCTAGCGTGTTTTGCTTACCCATATTAACGGTCATTTTCGAACTACCAACACTAGGCGGTATAATGTTCGAACTACCTGTAACCTGTGCATAAGTTAAACGGGTATGCAAAGGAGTAGGTAAACTATGCGTCACTGGTACGCTTGGAGAATTTTGTTTTGAAGTTGGTTTTAATTGAGAAATTGAATTTTGTTTACCTTGCCTTGCCTTAACAATTGCTAAACGGACTGGGCATTGATAAAAATTTGACATATGGTTGCCGTTACAATTCGCACAGCGAAAATTTTTACTCTCTTTCACAGGACATGTGTCCTTTTTGTGAGAAGAGTCTCCACAATTAAGACATTTTTGGTCCATGTTACAGAATTTGGAACCATGGCCATAACGTTGGCAAGTACGGCATTGGGTGATATGCTTTTCACCTCCGCCATACTTCCTATAAATTTCCCACTTTACACGCACATTATACAAAGCATGTGCTTTTTCAAAAAATTTTAAGTTGTTAACCTCATTGCGGTTAAAATGAATTAAATAATTAACAAGGGAAATTCCAGTTCTCTGACTGTTTTCGCCTCGTGATTTTTGTTTCATTAGAATTACTTGGGTAGGGGCTATGCCAAGTAATTCTGTTAAAGTAAGTTTGATCTCATCAACGGTTTGATCGTTGGTGAGACCTTTCAAGACAACCTTGAACGGCTTGGCGTTCTTGGTGTCATATGTAAAAAATTTGTACATCTTGTCAGTTAAATACTGAACAAGACGATCACGACCCTTTACTGAGTCGGCTAATAAGCGGCATTCACCTCTACGGCCAATTTGATAGGTAACTTTAACGTCAGAAACAAACGTTGAAAGTTCCTTTTTGAATATATTAAATTCAGAAGAAATAGTTACCACAATAGGTGGAACTTTCTCCTTTTTTAAAGATTTTATATTTTGTATAGTTCCGTTATTAATAACTTCCATTTCACCAGCTTCTTGCTCAGGCAAAATATCAAAAGGATTGTCACTACAGACACTCGATGTGTCAGAAAGAGATGCCTCTCTTTTCCTCCCCGCAGCGATGCGAGGTTTCTTTTTCCGTCCAGCCATTTCAGGTGATACGAAAAAAGTTAAAACAAATGTTAAATTCAAAAGTAGGTAGTCTTGAGAAAGACTGATGGGAAATAACTTTCAGGTAATCTTTAAAAGACACACTGACAAAACACAAACTTTGAAGCTATAGGCAGTCAAAGACCAGTCCACAAGCAACCGAAAAAACGTCTGATCTGTAGGACAGTTCAAGACGCACTCTACGACGCCAGGCTTGTAAGGCGAGCATCGTACGGGTACCAACTGGAAGGTTATTCTTAAATATATTTCTTTTCATTATATTAGTTTGTTATATCAAAATAGAGATCCTTTGCACATTACCTTTCCTTCTTACACAATATCTTAATCTTGTAATAATCTATGAAGGTAGAAAAGTTCTCTGAACCTTTTTAAGTAGAATTTGAACTAATTTGTCTGCATACCTTCCCTGGCGATTGTAAGGACGTAGCCAGGTATTTAATGGAAGGCTTTGGCTGCTCCATTATTCATCTCATTAGGCCGATATTCACGAAGAATGCACGGATTGAACACCAAATTTTCACGAAATTATTTAACAAATAAACTAAATATGTTTCCGCCCTTTTATGGAATCGTTCAGCATTGTATATGTAGTAAACTTAGCTAGATTTATCTTGAATTTTGTAAAACAACCCATTTTTCACAACGCTTCCATATCCATTTCAAAACTTGAATCACTGCTCAATTATTCATCTCACGACGCCCCCATATTCATTACACTGTTAATCATGAATGAATCAAATTATCATGAATGAACGTAGTTGCAGCTCGTCGTAGTAGGTTACCTAGATATCCGCTGTAGTTGTTTACGTACAAAATTGGTAACCTAGGTAACCACTGCCGTGCTGTCGATTTATGTCAATTATGTCGGAATAATTCAACATTTTCAGTATGATTTTTTCGTATTAACAGAAACTGATTTGGAAACTTTTGATTTTTTGACTTTTAATTGTAGTGAGTGATTTTGTTCGGTGATTAAAATAAAAAGTGGTCCGCTAGTGATGAAAAAAACTTTGGTTGGCTGCTGAACGAGTCCCGTTGTAGCCGTATAGAACAATGCGCGGATTTTGTTTTTCTGAGGTAGGTGATTGAGTTAAATGAGTTTTTGAGTGAAGATGCCCGACTATAAAATCAAATTTAGAGCTTCTAAGTGAGTTTTCAAGGATTATACTTTATGAGGAATCTAAAGTGAACTAATAAGAATCCATTCCATGGATTAGCAGATTGGTTTAAGAAGAAAATATGCTTGTTTGTGAAATTAATATTATTATGTTTTTCCATTTGATGTCATATGCTAATCTATGTGCCAGGTAAACCAAAAATAACAATTGAAAATAATAATAAAATTACCACAGTTTGTTTGGAATTGATCAGCATAGTTCAGCGTTATTATTGTACGAGAAAAGTTAAAATCGCAGTCCGTTTGAGTGCAAACAGGATTACTATGATCAAGTTAGTATTTTTACTGAATAAACGCGACGTAAAAAAAATTGACCATACATTTGGTCAAGATATAAAAAAAGAGAAGCACATAAATTAATATATTACTCAATTTTATTATATATTATGTTATGACATTGAAATTCATGAACTTTCACTTTCGAAGTTGGTGGCAGATTTTAGAACTAATTTCCATCGTCAAAATAGAACACAGATAGAAACGAGCAACTTTCGAGCAAGATCGCGCGAAATGACCTATGGTCGAATATCGACCATTTTTGATTTGAATGAAACTTTGCACACGTATTTGGCTTAGCAAACTGAGCATTTTTCACAGATGGAGAGATTTTTTACACCCATGAGTTACATTCTAAAAGGGCGTATGCCTTTTGGCATAGGTTTTATTCGAAGCATTGTAGCCCAGAAACCGTTGGTTGTATCGAAAAACTGTCTGAGAATGAGTTGTAGGGAATTAAAAATGCACCATAAAAAAATATACGCTGTACAAAAAAAAAATTTTTGTTGACCAAAAAAAATTAAAAATAAACATTAAATTTCAATTTAAAAAAAAAGAGTTGATTTTTTTTTATTTTTTTTTAAGAAACTTGACGTTAATACGCAACTTTTAAAAAAAGTCCAGGATGGAGAAATGAGAAATATTTTTTTATGGTAGATTAATTTTTTTATGAAAATTCTAATTCAAACATATTTCAAAATACTTGTATTCTGATGATTTTAAAAGATGTAGAGAATCATTTTGAATAAAAAGTGCTTGATGGTAAACATTCTAAAGGCATTGGTTTTCGAGTTATTTTAAATTTAAGCTCAATAAATTATTAATATTTCGGAAAATACACGTTTTTCTTAATTTGTCCACGGTTCTCCAGCAAAAACCATACGTTCATTGGAATACTTGATCAAAAGTATACAATTCATTCTTTGACAACAAAACGATTGGATAAATAACTCAAGCGCTAAACCTTAGCCTATCTACACGTTCTCCCTTGCCGAATGTTTTATAAAAAATATGTTTGTCGTGCAACACTACCTTCTTGTTTACTGATAATAACTGTTTGTAAAGTACGCCCCCAATAACTACTGGGTTACCTATAATATCTGTTTTCGTTTATAAATACGATTGCACTACTCCAGATGTGTTAGTAACAGTTAAAATTTTGTGAAGATGAATAAAGTGAAAATGGAATACACCAAGCCCAAATGCTGTAAACCCTTTCCTGATCATCGGTGCTCATCAAGCCTACGCAAATTAAACGAAAACGTTATTGCAAAATTAAAAATATTGAACAGTCAAGCTCATTTTAATACGTCTTTATCAATTTGTGATTCGTGTAGTTATTGGAATGATAGTCAAGTCATCATTCATCCCTTCGTTGTTTACTATTCAAATCTGGAACACTTAAGAATATCAGCTTCATCATAATATCGGAAGTACTCCATCATGATACTGTTGCGGTTCAGGTGTTCATTGCCAAATTAATGAGTTTTTTGAAAACAACAATAGAGTTGAAAAAAGCGATATTAATGTCTAATGGAGCTGCCTCACAATATAAAAATAGAAAAAACTTTGCAAGTCTTTGCAAGTTCGAAACAAAATATAACGCCGATGCAGAGTGGCATTTTTTTGCGACCTCTCATGGTAAGGGCCCATGCGATGCAATTGGTGGCATATTAAAAAGAACGGCAGGAAATGCAACTAAAGAACATGAACATCCCATTACAAGCGCAAAAGAATTGTATGATTGTAATAAAAATTCACTCTTTTCTTGAGAACCGTTCGCCCAATCGTTTTATTGTCAAAGAATGAATTGTATACTTTTGATCAAGCATTCCAATGAACGTATGGTTTTGCTGGAGAACCATGGACAAATTTAGAAAAGCGTGTTCACAAATTTTTCGAGCTTAAATTAGAAATAACTCGAAAACCAATGCCTTTAGAATGTTTACTACCGAGAGCTTTTTGATTAAAATTGACTCTCCGCATCTTTAAAATCATCAGAATATAAATCAGAATTTTCATAAAAAAATTAATCTACCATAAAATAATTATGTTTCATTTCTCCATCCTGGACTTTTTTTTAAAAGTTGCGTATTAATGTGAAGTTTCTTAAAAAAAAATAAAAAAAAATCAACTCTTATTTTTTAAATTGAAATTTAATGTTTATTTTTAATTTTTTTGGTCAACAAAATTTTTTTTTGTACAGTGTATATTTTTTTTAAGGGTGCATTTTTAATTCCCTACAACTCATTCTCAGACAGTTTTTCTATAAAACCAACGGTTTCTGGGCCACAATGCTTCGAATAAAACCTATGCCAAACGGTATACGCCCTTTTATAATGTAACTCATGGGTGTAAAAAATCTCTCCACCTGTGAAAAATGCTCAGTTTGCTAAGCCAAATACGTGTGCAAAGTTTCATTATAATCAAAAATGGTCGATTAAATTTTCGCGTATTTCCAGGCGATTTGAAATGATTTTGCTCTTTCCCGAATATGTCAGGTCATTTCGTATACGTGCCTGAAGCGTTAGGGAATCAGACTTCCCGTGCACGCGCTTTTTTTTCAAGCGACGAGAGAAATCTTTCTCTCGCTCGTAGAATTTCCATGCATGTGCGACGAGACGAGACACGTCACATGCAATTTGCAGGTTGCTCTTTCGCTTCTCTTTCGGTTCGGATTGCGATGCGCAAGGCGATGTTCCATCGCACTACGAACTGAGCGAGACGCCCGTACTGTACATACTTGATACAGCTCGTGCGCTACAGCTCGTGAGACTTTCTCGTGTACACAGACTTCCTGTACACGCGCTTAAACGACGAGAGGTTTCTTTTCTTTTTTTTCTTCGGTAAGAGACTGCGGCGCACCACACGTTGTCTTATCGCTTTACGAACTGAGCGAGACGCCCGTACTGTACCTTAGTGAAACTGTATATTAGAGAAATGACAAAGCACTCACCGTTGAGGAAACTGTCAACATCACAACGGGCGAGCTGTATAATTTTGCATTGCCGTTATCCGTTTTGATGTTGACAGTTGCCTTAACGGTGAGTGTCTCTGCGTCTCTCTGGTGTAGGCAGCCTATATACATTGTCATTTCTCTAATATACAGTTTCACTACTCTGGTGTATAGGCTGCCTACCGTACCTACATACGATATATGCCGTCAGACCCTTGAAGAATTCACAAAACTATATTACTACGATCAGACTATCACGAACCTTCAGAACCTGATTTGCAATATCTATACACTAAGGTCGCTTTTACGCAGTTTTTTACGAGGATTCCGGAATTTACGCGGTATTTTTATTCTTGCGGATTTCGGTTCCTCTTCACTCGGATTGCAGAATTTACGCGGTTTTTTTTACGCGGATTCCGGAATTTACGCGGTTTTTTACGCGGCATGTATCCCCCGCATAAAAAGCGACTTTAGTGTACTCAATTCGAAAATTATATCCAACATCAACATGTACTAGAAAATAGAAACAATTTCAATGGTTTTACTATTTTTAACTCCCGAAAAACTTATGTTGTAATTTCAAACCACATTTTTTATCCTTAGAACTACTAAACAGAGTTCTATCATAAGATAGTCAGTGACATCTAAAGGGCTATTCCCACTGCTTCCGTTCCGGCACCGGGCCGGGACCGGGCCGTGGCTGTTCCGCGTGCCGTCCGGGCTCGTTTGAGATTGATTGCATGCGTTCTTATGAACGCATTCACACCGACGCGCCGTGCCCAGACCGGGACAGCGTTGAGTTGCCGTCGTGCTGCCGCAGTGCGAGAGAAAAACTATCGTTGCCGACGATACTTTGTGTTGGCCGGAGAGTGCACGGAAGGCACTCGGGTGGATGCGTGTATGTGACATATTTCGCGCGGAGTCAGCTGCGGTATGAAAAAAAGAGAAAGACGTTCTTTCACATACACACATCAACATTTCTCAGCCAGAGCGCAGCGCAGGCACGGTTCAAGCACGACGCAGTGTGAATGCATGAAAAGTCCCGGACGAGCCCGGTCCCGGCCTGGTCCCGGAACGGAAGCAGTGGGAATAGCCCTTAAACCGACAAAAGGAACACTTCTATTAACCAACGTAACACTCTGCATCCGGTGCATTTTCGTACCGTTAGCATAATAAGTATAGTAACAAAACGTTCTTAATTCATGTTAACAAAAGTCGGATGAATTAATCATAGAATTTTGAATTGATGAATAAATGAACTAGGTTATATCATTGATAATTCTAACGGTGTTTTGATGCATGCGGCTATAACACCGTAAATGAAAAAAACATAAAATCCCCTGCCTGTTTCCTTCTGCGCAAAATCAATTTCCTTCTCGCACTATTAGCGCAAAGCAACATGCGAGGCAAGCTCGCGAGACGAGCTCACGAGAATTTGCACGCAAGCTGTCTCAAGTACGCGACGCTCATGCACCGCACTCGTTAAGTTGAGAGACGAGATATCTTCGTGTACGTCGCAAGAAAAATTCCCATGCGACGAGACATGGCTCGTACGAATGGTAAGTTTTCTCGCTCGCACGCTGCACACAGCACGAAGCAACTGAATGAGAAACGAGACTTGTAGCGCAAAGCACACTGTCTCTTCTTTGTGCGAGCGAGATTTCAGGAAGTCTGTTAGGGATTATGTTTTACTAGTTTAGTTTTCTGTCTTAGTGGAGCCTATTCATCCTCGTGATTGGTTTTGCAAAAGAACTCCAGAAAAAAATGATCCTAATTATTGCCGTTTCTTTACGAGAAAAAAGAAAACGTATTCAGTGATCTGGTTGTATTGATTTACAATAGCTGTTGCGGTATGAATCACGTCCATTTGTAACTGACAACTAGACATTAATCACGCAGACAGGACCTTCTCAGTTTGCAAAGTGATATACATACAAATAACGTTCTGTCTTCTTATGTCAATCTCATCACTCTTCACGTTTTTTTTTGTGTGATAATACCCAACTCCAGATTGAGTATAAAAATATGTGAGCCTCGGAAGCGGATGACCGCCTTGATAAGGCCAGTGACAGCCTGAACAATACAATGTATAACTATTTAGAGCGAGCGACAAAAAATGTATGTGATTAGCATCTCAATGTTACTGTGGGCCTGTTTCTGTCAGCATCCTCCTGGGACTGCAGGGTGTACATAAAAACTTAGCAGACTTGTATTGTTATCTGCTGTAGCGATTAATTGTCTAGATAGTTCCACGCAAGGAAAAAGGTAACTCACTCGAGGGAATGACTGACTGGCGCTTGAAAAATGTTTGGCTTGTGGTAAATGTTGCGTGTAATTCTATCATTCGCTAATAGCAGCCATGAATTTGCATATATCCAATTTTCATCTCGTTTATTTTTTAAACTTACAAACAGGAAAAATGTTCGGATTTATGAACTGTGCAATCCTAACTTCTAAAACAAATTGTGCATTCCGAATGGTAGAAAGCACATAGAAACGACATAATTACTCCTAAATGATTCATGGCCATTACGCGTTTGTCCGTCGAGGGATTCCCTTTCGTTCGAATTAAATAATAACGACTGCGGAGCACGATGGGTATACTGCCACTCTGCCCTGAGGCTCGATAAAACAGAAGAAAACGTTTGTTAGCCATACCGGCATTCCGAGGAAGTTTGAATGATTCTCATGCCTCTGCACTTGCACTATCTTCTCACTATTCCGATGTATCTTCCGTGCAGCAGCAGTGGGACGGAAGTCTACTTATGACCAGCATCATCGTGTTTCCGCTCGCTTTCGCCACATTTACAAGTAGAGACAGATGAGAAAGCATGGGATGCACGATGCTGTAAATATACGCACGGTCAGGCGTATCCGATGTCGGTGCCAAGTGCCAACCTGGATACTCCGGGTTGGAATACTGGAATTTTAATGAATTGCCATTGCTTGAGTGCTGACACGTGGTAAGAGCATGCATATACAAATCGTTGCACGGTACTTTCAGCGATTGCAGGGATTTCGGGGGTACGAATTTGAAGTACCGGAAGAGTGATGGAAGCAAAGAGCTGTTTCTATATAGGCTGCATGTTTAAGGGTAACAGTGAGCCTTATGCTGGCTGATTTACTGCGTTGAGCGGAAATCTTGAACGCTAATGGTGGCTGTTGACCTACATGTAGATCCTAGCTGACAATGCTCATATATAGACGGAAATATAGCACGTAACAGGTGGTACCAATGCAGCTAAAACAGGAGAACAAAGTACTACCGAGCAGTTCGTAACAGCTTAGCAAACGTTTGCTTCAAAGCAATACATCGACCTTCTGTTTGGTGAACATGCTACTGGTAGGCTATTGTTTATTGTTTAGCTGCATGAAATACAATTTGAAAGAGTTAACATAGGAGGGTGTTGGTACATATACAATCTGTAAAATTTCGTATAAGAGTAAAAAACATCAAGCGTCTTAGACTTCCTCTGTATATGATTAGGTCTTCAACACGATAATATGCCTTGCCTAAAGAACTTTAAAGAATTAACTTTTACTTTTGGAGTTCTACGTTACAATTCAAAATTATGAAGACCCAACCATAGATGATAAATTTAGCGTTCCACTTAGTGAAAAGATTCAATACACAAACATGACTCGATTAATGAAACTCTCCTCTCCCAAATCCCCTTTCATCCAGTTAGATGCTATTATTATACAGCTTTCCGGAAAGCCAGCGTCCTATCCCGGGACTAGTTAGTGTGGAATTGCTCAACCGCGTATTCATTTCAATTTTCTGTAATTGTATAATCTCTCTTTCATTATATCCCATTTTTCGAAGTTAAGTTTATACTAGCAAACAAACACTGCTTGGAGCAGAGTTTTCTAGCATTTCACAATATGCCAAAGGATTTTCAGTGAAATCCAGTCCTGCGATCAAGATGCGGGCGAATACCTGGGCCTGCGCGCTTTTTCCATTCAGTTAAAGAAACGGTGGAATCTCTTTTTCCACCCATCTGTTTTATATACTTCTGGGAGAAGTGATGCTTCCGACAAACATGCCAGCACATCCGGAACGAAAAGAATATACAACTTTTGCAAGTTACGCAATCCTTTTTTTGCGTACTTCTCGAGATGCAATTGGCAAACCGGGAAGACTAAACTTCATCAGACACGTCAGTTCTACGGCAGATGAAACACTGGCTGAGGTATGAAACGTTCTGCCTTCAATCGGACAGAAAACGATGCGAACTGCTCTTGGCATTTGGCAACCACTTTTTACTGCTACTTGTGCTGCTATGGGAAAGTTTCAAACCAATAATGCTGTGGCTTTTATTCTTTTCTGACCCGTTCGCTTCATGAGTACTTTCTGTGTATAAATCTTGCGAATGAAACGATTCAATAGTTTAAGCAGAGCAAATATCTTGCATATCGAGAAGCCATCGATGGCAAATTATCATATCGATTATACTGATAGCAACAATCAGCGACGTTTTTGAATGTGAAATCCAGAGTGCTGTTTTCTGTTGAAAAATTAGACTTCACATACAACCACACATTGTGGTCCCAAAGCCCAAACTAGAAAAAAATGAAAGATTATAGGTTTTTTACCATTCCTGTGAATTTTGGTGCCCCTAGCCACTAATATTTTTTCGGTGATTTAAATAAGTTTTCACGTAAACATAACGTTGAAGCGACGAACCCCGCGAGTAATTACTATGTGAACTATCACGTAAGTTGACGCGTTTTGCTAATGGCTAGGGGCACCAAAATTCACAGGAATGTTTAAAAAGCTGTAATCTCTCTAAGGCAGCTGTTTCGAGCTTTAAGGCAGCACTTTTTTCTCTTTCGACGACCAGTGTAATACTTCAATATATTTTGTAAGTAGATTTAGAGCGTTTCCACGCCAAATGACTTATGGTCGAGTATCAACCATTTTTTATTTGAATGAAACTTTGCACACGTACAGGCAGGTTTTTTACGCAGGTTGCTTTTTTTAATAACTCAAAAACGGTACAAGATGTCGACCTCATTCCAAATGTAATGCTTGATATTTCAACATGATTTTATTCTCAAGTTTTTTCTCTTTTCCTTCAATTTCATAATAAAAACAAGAGAAACGGCGATTTTTACTGCAAAATTCAACTAATTTTGTCGAAAAAAATTAAATGAAAAAACCAGTACCCTAGTGAGCCCATATGCCACTTGGCTTCAGGATATATCTCGATAACCAGGATATATTTTGATGTTCTGGCAGCTTTTTTTTATTTTAGGTCTTAGTAGCTCACTCAAAAAAGTCAGCAGAAAGTATTCACAGAGGAATTCTGTTATGGTTCGGGCTAAGACTGAAGACTAATTTCCAAAAGGGCGAATGCATTTTGTCATAGGTTTTGTTCAAATATAGTTTCGAAACCATTAGTTATACATTAAAACTGTCTGGAAACGAAACGTAGAGAACTAATGGTGCTTTGCCAAAAAAAAAAACAGAATATAAAAATATAAAATATTTCTTTTATCTAAAAAATTGATAAACACTAAGTTTCAATTTCCAAAAATGAATTGATATTTTTTTTAACTTAAATCTATAACGCATCTTTCGATAAAAAAATCAGGATAAAGAAATAAAAAATTAATATTAATAGAAGGTTATGTTTTTTAAAACAATATTTAATTTCGCTCTTTCTTCAAATTGATTGTATTTCAATGATTTTAAATAATTGCGATGGACATTCCAAATCGAAAACCCATTTTCAATTTCATCATTTTTCGGAATAATCGAATTCCAATGACCTAATATGATTTTAATAGTAATTTCAAATCATAAAGCTCTTGGCTCTTAGGAGGGCCACTGCCCCCGTGCCCTCACAAAAGATCACTTAACATGACTTATTACTAATGAAAATTAAAAAAAAAATCGTGAAACTTTAAAATAACTGAAATTTTAATAAAACTAACACAACCCTTATAAACCTTTAACTTATATCTAGATAAACATTTCAAAAGGTTCTATCTGCTTTTATCGTTTTTCCGGAGCGTCTTTTTATTTTGGCTCAGCTTTAGTACCTTTCTCAAGCGTGGTTTTCGTTCAGAAGGCTAGAGTGATCCCTCCGCTATCAACTCGTGCAAATAACGTGGCATAAAAGGTGTTTAATAAGTTGTGGTGATTGAATGAAAGTGATCGATCAAAAAATCGATCAACGCTGATAGGACCTTTCGAAATGTTTCTCTAGATATTTTTGAATGACATATTCTTTTATTGAAATTTCGACAACTAGAAAAGGGGTCCCCACAATCCTTAACCCTGCACTGTTTGATGATAACTTCATGACTTCATTGATTCTATGCTTATTGCTAGAGAACCACAAATCACCCACAGAAAAGTAAAGTTTCATATTAAACATAAAATGAACTATCTCAATGGATGAGGTCATAGGCGTAGCCAGAGGGGGACAGGGGGGCCTTGCACCCCCCCCCCCCTTTTTGTTGACATCGGTGCAGAATATTGTTTTTAATAACTCTAATAACGTTTGCGCTAAGAAAATGGACAAAAATTACCAATTTTTAACGGGTTTACCTTTATATGCACTGACGAAACTGCGCATGCAGCATCAATCATATTAAGCCATGAGTCATCAAAAAAAAATTGATTTGCGCGTTTTAATAACGGTACCTCGCTGCGTCGAAAACGGACATCATGCGGCAGTTCGTGGACACCGGATACGCCCGTTCCGGCATCTACAACATCTTGGCACTATTGAACAATAATCAGAGCTTTGAAAGAAAGCCCGGTTCCGGACGGCCAACGATCCTGAACGAAAAGAAGCTTCAAAGGATGCTGAAGAGGAAGACCGAGGGAAAAGTGGCTACATCGCTGCGTGCGCTTGGCGTGGAGGTCGGTGCAACCGACCAAACAGTGCTTGGCGAACATGGGCGTACATGTCAGGAAGCAATCATGTTCACTAGTCTCGGAGCTGCAGACAATGACGCAGCGGTAGTGCCTAAATAAGATGGTTAAATCAATTTTCCCGGCAATTGACGACGTGGCGGTGGTGATGGACGACGAGACCTGTCTCACCTTGGATGGCAACGACTGGTAGGGCACTTCGTATTTTACTTCCCCCACGAAAGAAGCAAGAAATTTCTTTGACACACCAAGTTCCCCAAAACGGTGCTGCTGTGGCTGACAATCAGCGGAAAGGGGATGTCAAAGCTGCTCTTCTTTCGCTCCAGACTGGCCGTGAACGGGAAAACTTATAGTACGAGGTACCTGCAGGAAGTTGCGACGTTCACCAAAAAATACCATAAGGCCGAAGAAACGGATCTGGAGTTGGCTTACTATTCGAGGCGATCGTTTGAGGAGAATGAACGGCTAAATGTCGATGTGGTACCCAAGTTGGCGAACGGGATTTCTGGAAAGCCTGAAGCGTAAGATCTACTCCAATAATTTTGTCGCGAAATTTAAGGAGGAATTGATAAATAAAATGAAAAAAATTGAAAAACATGCCTACACGCATGTTTTCGTCCGCAATGGCGAATGTTCCGGTTAACTGCCGGAAGGCCGCACCCAAGGTCGTAGATTTTTTTTGCAAGTAAGCTAACATAACCTTCCATGGGAAATTTATCAAACTCAATTATCTGTCTCAGTTATTTTTTCACCACCATCCGAGAACAGTCCATTTTTTTTGCATACCGTTATGTAAAGTATCAGCCAGATCACAAATAATTGATTGAAATGCTTGCCCTATGTTGTGTGGAATTGCACAGGTTTTTCAGTTAATCCACCAAGGACATTGCAGCGGTAAAAGTACCGGGCAAATTCTGCCTCAACTAGCTTGGAGTATTGAAACCAAGCTGTGACAATTTCTTACCTTGATTCTCTTGTAACCTCACTGGAAACACGATTAGATGAAGATAGTGCACCTGCCTACGCGTTGTCCTTGTTGCATACTGCTAACGTAATACGCATGTCGTTGGAAGAGTTCAAGCGCAAAACCGGACACGCAAAAGTTGAAGTCTTGTACAATCATTGTGTCTTCCCGATTCGCACAAATGTTGCACAGAAATCGCACAATAAATGTGTGAAACGCATAATGCAACAGTTGTACTGCGAATACATTGACATAGAATGAAATCAGAATATGTATCATATACCGACACTTTATTTCTTACGTCGAGTGTATTAGTGACTGCTACTCATGGAGCAGTGCAAGCAGCAAACAACAACTTGTGAACTCACTAGAACTCACTTTAAATAGCTATAATACTCGATCGATTTATCTCGATGGATTTGGTCATTGAAAAGTACCATTGAATGATTTGCAAAAAAAGCGACACAAAATTCTGTTCACAACATTTTGTAATCAACGCTAGCTTCACCGCAAAACTAGCAAAACCCTCCAATCCACAAAGCCACAAAAGCGTTACTGATTTTTTATGGCAACACTTGTAAATTGTGAATAATAATTATTTCTGCGCTGAGAAGATATTCGAAAAATGGTGGTTACATGCTACGTCAACAATATGTTCAAATTAACCAGATTTACAAGAGAACGGTCAAGCGCTGTCATGCGCAGCGGTTACGAACCGTGCAACGTAGGCTAAGGTGTGATCCCAATTTTTTTGGAAATACGTCAAAGAGCAGAGGAATGAAACAGGGTTACCTTCGACGATACGAGATGGGGAAAATACGGCATCATGCACAGAAGAAATTTGTGGCCTCTTCGCCAAGAAATTCAGCAGAGTTTTCACCAACGAAACTTTGACTCCGTTACAAATATCGCTTGCGGCGAATAATGTTTCCCTATCGAGCCAACTCTTGAATTCTCTTAATGTGGAAGAGGATACAATAGTAACGTCCAACAACAAGATGAAATCATCAACTTCACCAGGACCAGATGGAATTCCGGCAACATTCCTGAAAAAATGCTGCAATGCCATTGTTACACCGCTCTGTCTGTTATTTCGCCTGTCACTCGCAACCAGTGTATTTCCTTCTCTCTGGAATACCTCATACATGTTCCCGGTGTACAAAAAAGGAGACAAAACACAAGTCGATAACTATCGTGGTATTACGGCTTCATGTGCAGTGGCCAAACTATTTGAACTGATCGTATTGGAACCAATTTTCGCCCACAGCAAGCTGTACATTGATCAGACCCAACATGGATTCATGCCAAAACGCAGTACTACTACAAATCTTCTGTCCTTCACAACTTATGTAACTGACACCATGTCCATGGGACATCAGACCGATGCTATATATACGGATCTCTCTACCACATTCGACAAAATCAATCATGCCATCGTTATAGGTAAGTTGGATAGACTAGGCATTGGAGCTAATGTTCTCACCTGGTTTCAATCATACCGGTTAGCAGTCAATATAACCGGTTTTATTTCTAAGGAGTTCTCTGCAACTTCCGGAGTACCCCAAGGAAGCCATCTTGGACCTTTGATTTTCCTACTGTACTTCAACGACGTAAACTTTTCCCTTAAAGGTCCACGGTTGTCTTTCGCCGACGACCTCAAAGTGTTTTTTGAAATCAAGACTATTGAGGATGCTTATTTCCTTGAAAGACAAGACAGCTATCAATAGAGTTACATGTATCAAAGATTTGGGTGTATACCTCGACGATCAATTGACGTTTGAACAGCACATAACGTACATCGTTGCCAAAGGATCTCGCTGTTTAGGATTCGTGATGAGAATCGCCAAAACGTTTAGTGACATATACTGCCTGAACTCTCTCTACTGCTCACTTGTTCGTTCAATTCTTGAATACTGCTCGGAAGTATGGAACCCTCATTATCTCAACGGTGTTGATCGAATTGAGGCAGTCCAACGTAGATTTGTTCGATTCGCACTTCGTCAATTGCCATGGGACAACCCACACCAGTTGCCGAGTTATGAGAATCGTAGGCTTTGATTCGCTACAAACGCGGCGGGACCTTTCACGTGCCATGCTAATTGCAGATATTCTCAAGAATAATATCGACTGCCCTGGACTCCTCAGCGAATTAAATATCAATGTGCGCTCTAGAGCTCTTCGCAACAGTGTCTTTTTTAGATTACCTTTAAGTCGTACCAACTACAGAGCCAACGGCGCTATCATCGGTTTGCAACGAACCTTTAACAGGCTATCTTCGGTGTTCGATTTTAACCTTTCACGTGACTACATTAAAACTAATTTTATAAGATTACTTAGGATTCATCAGTAGGACCATATTGTGTCTGTTGATATGTTACGAATAAACAATAAAACAATAAAACATTTGTCATTCTGTGCACGCGCTTTTTTTTTCAAGCGACGAGAGAAATTTTTCTCTCGCTCGTAGAATTTCCATGTATGTGCGATAAGACTAGACACGTCACATACAATTTGCAGGTTGCTCCCTCGCTTCTCTTTCGGTTCGGATTGCGACGCGCAAGGCGATATCTCGTTGCTTCACGAAAAAAGCGAGACACCCGTGCTGTACATACCTGATATCAGTGTTGTTGGTCTCACTCATACTGTCGGTACGTGCTTGCTGCTATTCAGAGGAATGCATTAAGAAGAAAAAGTATCTCGAAAGCGTGTGTGCAAAAGTCTTGAAAAGCGTAGCATATATCTCGTCCTCAAGCAGAAAGGAGAAGAATGGTTTTTTTTATAGGGGGGGGGGGGGGGGGGTTTGTAATGATTTATTTATGTACTAAAATATCTATTCAGAATTAGTATTGTGTGTTCTGCCACAAATGGTGACATTTCAACACTATTATATATATTTGTACCCTTTTTAGTATTATTGAATGTTATTAGCTTTCGTAGTTAAGATAATGTAATTGTAGGAAAATTATTAAACCTACTTGTCACGAAAAAAAAGGAATAAAAGGAATAAAACGAAACTTAAAATAAACTTAAAATAAACTTAAAACTATCTTATTGACTATAAAGTGAGCTAATCGTTGCAATTGAGGATTGCAACGATTTTTGTCGGAATTTGTTGATAATTTGGCTTGACATATTTTCTAATGTTTCTACATTAGTGAGCCTATGTAGCTCGTTCGTGCTAAACCAGGGAGGACGCTTCAAAATCATTTTCAAAAGTTTATTCTGAATCCTTTGAAGTGTCTTCTTCCTGGTCGCACAACAGCTTGTCCAGATGGGAACTGCATATAACATTGCTGGTCTAAATATTTGTTTGTAAATTAACTGATATACTTATTGCACTTTGACTGGATATTTTCAATGTGCTCCTTGAAAGTAAGATTCTTATCATAAATTAGCCCTAAGTATTTAACTTGATCAGACCAATTTAAGACCACACCGTTCATCTTAATAACGTTGTTATGGGTGGGTTTGAGAAATGAAACTCTTGGCTTATGAGGAAAAATAATTAACTGTGTTTTCGATGCATTAGGGGAACTCTTCCATTTTTGTAAGTATGAAGAAAATATATCAAAACTTTTTTGAAGCCGACTGCATATAACACGAAGGCTTTTTCGTTTTGCGAAAATGCTTGTATCGTCACAAAACAGAGATTTCTCACAACCTGGTGGTAAATCAGGAAGATCAGAAGTAAAAATGTTATATAAGATTGGGCCCAAGATACTCCCCTGAGGCACACCAGCTCTAACAGGCAATCTATTTGATTCACCATTTAGATAGTTAACCTGGAGAGTGCGGTCAGTTAAATAACTTTGTATCATTTTTGTGAGGTAAAGCGGCAAACTGAAATTTGACATTTTAGCTATTGAACCTTTATGCCAAACACTGTCGAATGCCTTTTCTATATCTAAAAGAGCAGCTCCAGTCGAATTGCCTTCAGATTTATTAGTTCGAATCATATTTGTTACTCTAAGTAACTGATGAGTAGTGGAATGCCCATGGCGAAAACCAAACTGCTCATTTGCAAAAATTGAGTTCTCATTAATAGGTGTTATCGTTCTATTAAGAATTATTCTTTCAAAAAGTTTGCTAATAGAGGAAAGTAGACTAATTGGTCGATAACTTGATGCCTCAGCTGGATTCCTTTCGGGTTTTAAAATTGGGGTGACTTTGGCATTTTTCCATTTCGTAGGAAAATATGCTAGTGCGAAGCATCTGTAAAAATTTTTACCAAGAAATTTAAAGAGTTTTCGGGAAGTCTTTTGATCAGGATATAGGAAATCCCATCATCTCCTGGTGCTTTCATGTTTTTGAATTTTTTGAGAATAGTTCGCACCTCATTCAAGTTTGTCTCCAATACCTCTTCGGAAAGAAATTCTTGGGTGGTGATCTGATAATACTTTTGATTTACTTCATTTTCAATAGGACTTACTACGTTCAAATTGGAGTTATGAACACTCTCAAACTGCTGAGCAAGTTTTTGAGATTTTTGTTCATTCGTTAGAAAAATGCAATCACCATCTGTAAGGACTGGAATGGGCTTCGAGGGTTTCTTAAGAACCTTCGAAAGCTTCCAGAAAGGTTTTGAATAAGGTTTTAGTTGTTCAACTTCTCTCATGAAATTCTCATTTCGCAAGAGAATGAATCTATGTTTAATTTCCTTTTGTAATTCCTGAAAAATAATTTTCAAAGCAGGATCACGAGATCTTTGGTATTGACGTCTCCGTATGTTCTTCAAACGTATAAGAAGTTGAAGTTCACTGTCAATAATTGGTGCATTAAATTTCACTCTTGCCTTAGGAACTGATAAATTCCGGGCATTGAGTATTAAGCTGCTAAAATTTTCTAATGCTCTGTCAATGTCAGCACTATTTTGTAAAACAATATCATCATTCAAATTTTCCTCGATCGTAGAACGATATCTATCCCAATTAGTCTTGTGATAATTTAACACAGATCTAGTGGGATTTAAAATAGTTTCATGGGAAATAGAAAATGTTATGGGAAGATGATCAGAATCAAAGTCAGCAGTGATTTATTACTGCATGAATGACTTTGATTTGTTAGTACCAAATCAATTGTAGATGGATTCCTAATAGAAGAATAACATGCAGGACCATTTGGAAATAAAACTGAATAAAATCCAGCCGAGCAGTCATTAAACAATATTTTTCCATTGGAATTGCTATGAGCATTATTCCAAGATCGATGTTTCGCATTAAAATCACCGATGATTAAAAATTTAGATTTATTTCTTGTGAGTTTTTGCAAATCTCCTTTGAAATAATTTTTTCGCTCACCAGTGCATTGAAAAGGCAAATACACTGCGGCTATAAATAAAATGCCAATACTTGTTTCAATTTCAATTCCCAAACTCTCGATAACTTTGGTTTCAAGATGGGGTAAAACACAGTGTTTTATTCGACGGAGGATAACTATTGCAACTCCACCACCGGCAACATCAATTCTACCAAACCCATGAACTATAAAATTTGGGTTCTTTTTTAGTTTAATATTTGGCTTTAAAAGCGTTTCAATTACAACTGCAATATGCACATCGTGGACTGTTAAAAAATTGAAAAATTCATCCTCCTTCGCTTTTAAAGAGCGAGCATTCCAATTTAGAAAATTTACAGCATTATTTAAAATCATTGCTGAATTTCAATTTCATAACAATATTAGTTGTAAATTTTATACCTTCTTGAACAGCCTCGTACATCGAGTTACAGTTCAACAAAACGGACATTAGCTGCAGCATGGATTGTTGTAGGTATTCAATTTTTTCGGGAGTTGGACTACCTAAATCAAAACTGGCTGACTTTTCAGCACGCACCAAACACGAATGGTTTGTTACTGTTTGAATTTGAAATATTACCTGAAAGGACACTGGCATATGAACAGCCTGGTGTTGCCTGAACAGGATTTTTTGTCTGAAATTTGTTATCTGAATTTAAATTATTACCTACAGACACACCTGCTAATGAAATTGCTGGTGATTCCTGAACAGTACTGAAAGTCTTTTGATTACCCACATTGACAACAGGTTGCTTAGAATTCCTACGTTGTCTAGAAGCAATAATTTTTGACCTTACAGGACAATTAAAGAAATTAGATTTGTGGTTTCCCCCACAATTTACACATTTGAAACTATTAGTGGTCTCTTTCACGGGGCAGATATCGTTCGTGTGACTAGTGTCACCACAAATCATACATTTTGCAGCCATATGGCAGTTCCGAGTTCCATGACCATAGGCTTGACAATTCCGACATTGCGTAAGATTATGGATTCCTCCATGTCTCTTGAAATTTTCCCACTTTATTCGCACGTTGAATAAAACACGTGCTTCTTCTAAACATTTTAAATTATGTACTTTGGTACGATCAAAATGTACTAAGTAGTTTTGCTGGTGTATTCCAGTTTGAAAAATTTTGGCATTTGCCTTTCATTTCATCAAAATTACTTGGTTGGGGGCAAAACCAAGTGATTCTGACAAACAATCTTTGATTTCATCAATACTTTGATCATTTGAGAGACCTTTCAACACAGTCTTAAACGGTCTCTCGTTTTTGGCATCAAAAGAGTAAAATTTATACATCTTTTCAGTCAAATACTGGCCAGATTCGGCGAAAATACGAATTTCGCCTTGGCGACCAATTTGAAAATTAACTTTCACATTCGATAGAAATAATGAAAGTTCTGATCGAAATGCTTTAAAGTTTGCTACAAATACCACAATAGGTGGAACTTTAACCTTCTTCATAACGGCTTTATGCTCAGTATGAGAAGTTTGGAATTCTAGCTCCCCAACAGAAGAAAGAATATCATACATGTTAGTCGAAATTTCAGTGTCACTTGGAGGAGATGCCTCACGTTTCCTTGATGCCGCATCAAAGCGAGCTTTTTTATTTTTTCCAGGCATAACTGGACAACTTCACTACACTTTCACTTCACTATAAAATTTAAGTAGAAATATCTCAAACCAAATTAATTCACTAAACACTCGTTAACTTTAAAAACAAATTTATTACTTTGCCTTTCAACAGGTAGTCTTTTGAAAGATTGCCTGTTGAAAGCGAAAAACAAAATTTTAATATCTCTCGGTAGTCTAAGACTTAGCCTCGAGCTGTTGGTAAAATGCGACCGTACTGTAGGACAGTTCAAGTCGATCTGGAGGAGGAGAATGGTTTTGCATCTTACTCGCTTTGCAATGCTGCTTGATACCAGTTGAAACTGTTTAGGTGTAGTAGTTTGGAGCTGCAAAATACATTGGAGAAACGCTAGATCATTAATTGCGTTATGCCCAACACGCAATCATTGTACTGGTTCCGAATTGCATCAACAATTGCACTAAAAACGCACAATTTTGTGCTGGTTCCACACCATCCAACTTTTGCGTGGAGTTTTCGTAATTTTTTACGAAGTTGACAATTTTGTTGGAGAGGTGGAAGTCTGGTATCAACATTGCAACAGCATGAGAGCAGACGGTAAGAACTTGGAAGACCGGGATCTTATAGACCTGCTTGCTGAAACCCGTTGTTTCTTCCCTGCGACTGAGAAAGCAATTCGAATTGCACTTGCTCTACCATGTACAACACGCACAATTGAACTCTTGTCATCACATTACGTCCGGTGAAAACCTGGCTGAGGTCAACAACGGTTGAGTGCTCTCTGCTTGCTAAGTGTTCATCGGCACTTCATCGGCATCGTGTTCATAAAGGGAAGATGGTTTTTAATTAACGACGTTGTTATTGTTATCTTTTTACGGTAGATTGAGTGTAAATTAAATTACAGTTTATTGCTTTCTAAGCAATTTATTTCACTTATTTTGCGTGTGTGGATGAGCTATTTTCAAGAGTATCATTGGGCTTCTGCTCTGTCAAATTAAGAGCGTTTATTCGTCAGAGAAACTATCACTCTGCGCTCTCTCTACAGCAGATGGTGCGATGCACATTGAATGTAAGCTCACAGTTGTTAAGAAGGGAGAAAATTGCTTTCTTTTCAAACGAGGCCTGGGTTCAACTTATTTATCGCTAGCGATGTTGGTCCTCTTGTTGGCGCTTCTTATTTCGGAGAACTGATTTTTGGTTGTTCCGTGCTTACCGATATCGTTCCACGTACGGTGTTCTACTTCTTAACTAACTGTTTGAATTCGTCGTCAAACCAGTCATTTCTATGATCCGGAGCTGCGGCCGGGTATCAAAAAGCGTCGAAAGTTTTGAGCGCATCCATAAAGTTGTTTAAAACTGAATTCGCACTGCGGAAAGTGCGAACGTTGATAACGTCGGAGAATAACCAAGCGTCGATTAAACGTGGTCGATTGGATTCTCTGTCTGTTGGTAGGGTGATCTCCAGGTGATTTTGTAGATATCTTTACGAGGGAAGAAAGTACTTCGAACTATCATTCAATCGGAAAGTTCATTCAACGATGACCGTTGTCATTAAACACGGCGTGCAGGCGGCGTGTCTGGTCATTGCCTTCCGTCCTATCTGAGCGTTAATATCCCCGAAGACTAGTTTCACGTCCCGTCGCGGGTAGCTATCATAGACCTGCTTCAGCTATGCGTAGAACGCTTCCTTCTTGTCTTCGGGTGTTTGTTGATGATGCTGTAGTTTAAGAACCGGTACATTATTCTCAACTTGCACGTCCTCGCGTTGATCTGCTGCCATACCATCAGGCGCTGACGCATCTTGCTGGTGGAGCCACAACTCCGGTAGAAGGTAGCCGCCCGGTGTACGCTTTTCCATATTTTCTGTCTTGTACAACAAAGTTTGCGTGTATATAGTTCATGCCGATTGTTCCGTTCCGAATCCCAACTCCATGGGGACCGTCGTGTCGTCTCTGCTTAGGGTTCCATGCTGACACCAGGATGTTGATAAGTTGCTCTTAACATGGAGATCAGAGGCTGTTTTGAATCGCACCATCTTAGTGAACAGACACTTGGATTGGCAAAGCATTTCCTCTACCGTCGAAGAATGGTTTACGCGCCAATGATTGCATCACACATTTTTCTTAGCTATTGTCGGATGACTAGATTTCCCAGGCTACACCAACCAGCTGTATTCATGTCTCAGTTGACAGTGTTTTGTGATCGTTTAACTCGTGGAGGCATAAGATAGGAACTTTTGAGGGCTGCAGCTAAGTTTGAGGCTCCTTTCTGGTTGTCAACGCACCATTTGTAGCTCAATTGATTCGATTTGAAATGACTATTGAAACCATTTTACATCATTGTACTTAAATTATTATCAAAAATGTAAAAAATAAAAACATCTATAAAACTTAATTTTTGAGAAAAAATTTGTCTTACATTTCTCTATCCAGTTCTTTTCCAAAAGTTTTAGAAAAATATCAAGTTTCAAAAAAATAAGATTTCAATACGTGAAGTACATATACCCTTAGAATTTCGTTACGATGCCACAACAAAACTAAATGCATTTTACAGAATCAGAAAAATATTACCACTTCAATGCAGAATGGTTGGCATCGGCGTTCAAAAAAAGCCTCGAAGAAACATTGCACAGTTTTCCAGACGTGACTTCCGATTCTATCGCAATTTTTACAAAAGCTATGAATTCCTCTGATAAGCAAATCACCATCATTAGCGATACACTCAGAACTTTCAAGGCACTCGAGCCTCTATCAGCTCGTCATCGATGGATTCAGGCCAATCCGGACAGCGACTTTAGTTGTACAGCAGTGCATTGTGAAATTTCCAACAACGAAGCTGCAGACCGGTTAGTCGCATGTGGTCGAAAAAATTCCATTCGCGGGCGTCAGAAAATGGCTTAACGGATAGCGAAAAAATTGGGAGGAAAAATGAAACGGTCGCAGAACAGCAAGGGGTTTCCTTCGAACAGTGAAAAATACCTCCTTCACTTGAAATGGCCGGAAAAGCTGGTAAGAACATAAAATACTGTCTCGACATCGAAAGAGACACTCTGGAATGACCTGAAAATACGCGAAAACTACCTTTGTGATTTGAATCGAACCTCGCAAACATTTTTGGCGCGCGATTATGAGAATTTGCTGTGAGCTTAAATGTTCCATTATTTTTTTCAAAGGGTCACTCATTTTTGAATATACCTTATAAACAGCTTAAAGAACTTTGGAAATGAAGCGATCGATTTCTTGGCGTAAGTTTACTAAATAATAGGTTTTTCAGCTTTTTTTTTGTTCACACAACATTTATTTGACACGGCACAATACTGGTTTTTCAGTTTTTGTATGAAAATTTATATGAGAAAACCTAAAAGCAAAGCAAAGCCTTGGTATTACATTCCGTATCGGAACTCGACCTTCTGTTTATTATACACAGACTTCGCAGCCAACTGTTGAGTGTACAGGACAATTGCGGGGCTAGCGCTACGATCCTACTGACACTAACAGTCTCTCCCGAGCCGAGACTCGAACCTACGACGACTGGCTTGTTAGGCCAGCATCGTACCTCGAGACCAGCTGGTATGGGAAATCCTACTTTTTTGCATTTACCTGTCTAGAGAGCTCAATAATGCTCTAATAATGCACTACATTATGTTAAAGTATAGTATTTTAGATGCCTAACAACTTTGTAGAAGACACAAAAGAGCTAGAATGTCCCTAAGAAGAACTATAGCTGTTCAAAGTTGAGTATGTCGATTTAAATGCAGAAAATCTTATTTTCTGCCAACATTACCAATGTACCGGCGTCAGTAGGATTCCCATTAAAAGTAACCTGTCGTAACAAGTTTATACACTCAGCTGGATCAAGTAAACAAATTTAGGTCAATATTCAAGGCGTAGATATAATCTACAACGTGTTTCTGAGGTAACTTCTGATGGAAATCTGACTGACGCCGGTACACTGGCAGTGTTGGCAGAAAAAATGGTTTGCTACATAAATTTCGACATACTCAACTTTGAACAGCTTTAGTATTTTCTTGGCTCACCCTAGCTCTTTAGTGTCTTCGGCCAAGTTGTCAGGCATCAAAAAACCTACCGTTGGAAGTAATGAAATCTATGGTTTGAGCCTTTTGCAGCTCTTTAGAATGGAAAATGCAAAAAAGTTGGTTTTTCCATACAAATCTCCATATAAATTTAGAATGCAATGCGCCAAGCGGGGACAAAACCAATCGACTTGCAATAAATTCAGGATTGTTTGGGGCCCCAAACAGAACAAAAAAAACTTGGTTCTGGACTTCTGCTATAAAATTTCGTTTTTTCCATATAACGATTCCCCACCCTAATATATATATATATATATATATATATATATATATATATATATATATATATATATATATATATATATATATATATATATATATATATATATATATGTATATATATATATATATATATATATATATATATATATATATATATATATATATATATATATATATATATATATATATATATATATATATATATATATATATATATATATATATATATATATATATATATATATATATATATATATATATATATATATATATATATATATATATATATATATATATATATATATATATATATATATATATATATATATATATATATATATATATATACTATACTATACTTTTTATCGACTGTTAGTTTACTCAGGGGAGTTTTTTTCGGCTTCGCAGTCTTTAAAATGTGAAAAGAAAACGATATTTTTCTCTTACACCGACGTTTCGAATAATATATATGCTTCATCAAGGCTCTACAAGTAAATTAAGATCAAAACGATTTTTAGAAACAAATACATAAATTATGCACATAACATCATTACCGAGAGGACCATTTTCCTGTGAAGTGGTTCTTCGGCTAGAGCATTAATTGTCAAAACAGAAAGTAATCATCCTAACAGAACATCCAAAAATACATTAAATTAGCTAAACATGATATCAAATACAATTCATGCTTCTTACATTATGCAATTAAAAAAAAATAAAACAAATTAAAAACTGTACACTTTAACGAAGCGGAACTCGTTGCACTCTCAATCATACTAAACCATTTTTTCCGTAACCAGCAACCTTGCATGCAAACTCTATTGCGCACAAGTTATGCTGTGTGACACTCGGTGGAAGCTGTCAGCGACCGTTGACGTTTGCTGTTGTTTATTTCTGTACTCCGCTTGACGTGTTGCATGATTGCTGTATATGTTGTGCTTAAGCCTTCAACATCACTGCGTTTGTTTACCGTATGATCGTTCGTGATAATGTGGCACATTTCCAACACGTTCAACGTTGTTTTTCGCCTATGTTCATCCAGGATACACACCTCATTCAACTTGAATGAATGGTTCTCGTCGATGCTGTGTTGGAGTGAAGCAGTTTTTTCCCTCAAGTGATGTATTTTGGCAATAGTAGATGGGCTGGTGGCATGTTCGCTTGACTTGAGCTCATCCAGTTTTCTAATGTTCGACCGGTGGTTGCTGATTCTTGTTTTGAGATGCTGTGTAGTGAGTCCAACATAGCACGCATCGCAGTTGGCACAGGGAATTTTGTAAGTGACGTTGCTGCGATCTAATGTTGCGATCCGATCTTTGGTGTTCGTGAACAAATGGTTTATGGTGTGCTCATTACGTGTAGCGAGGGTAATTTCTGGGAAATATATACGCAGTGATTTCATTATGCGCACCGTTAATCTGTCGATGTAGGGCATTGGTTTGTATGTTGTTGGCAATGTTTCTGCTGGGGCATCTTGTACGTTCTTCCTCATTAGTCTGTTCTACAATCTATTTCGCAGTGATAAAGGATAGTGGTTGACCTTAAGATGTTCGTCTATGATGTCGTTGATCGCTTTTGGGGGGAGGTTTGTGCTGAGTTTTCGTACTCTCATGATAAAGTTGGCAACCACATTCATTTTCATATGCAACGGGTGACAAGAGAAAAAGTCCAGGAATCTACCCGAGGCCATGGGTTTGGAATACCATCCCGTTTTGATGGACTGGTCTGCTTTGCGGACTAGCACCATGTCGAGATATGGAATTCTACCTTCCTCTTCTCTTTCACACGTAAACTGTAGGTTGCTGTCATAGTTATTAAAAACATCTAGAACTTCTTCGACTTTGTCTGCGGGCACAGCAAGGATTAAGTCATCTACATATTTTTTCAAAAGTGGGAGCGGGAAATTCAACCGTTCTACCACTTCTTCAAGCAATAATTCCATAACTAAATCAGCTGCAGTTGGCGAGAAGAGATTCCCCATGACGGTTCCAGAGATCTGTTTGAAGTACTGTCCACGAAATGAGAAGTAGCTACATTCCATGCAGAAATTTACAATTTCAATGAAAAAATCAAGGTTGATTTTCGTGTGTCGTTTGATTCTATCCCATTTGGTTATTATTGTGTGTATTACTAGACTCCTGGGTATGCAAGTGAATAGAGATACCGCATCCAACGAAATAAGAATGTAGCTTGGTGGCAGTCGTACCGTATTAATGTACTCGTAGAAACTGAAAGAGTCTGTTACATTATACTCACACTCAATCGATGCTCGCACGATGCGTCCAATATATTTAGACAGCATGTATGATGGTCCTCCGATGTTGGGTACGACTGGCCGGAGCGGTAGGTCCTGCTTATGTGCTTTCGGTAGTCCATATATTCTTGGGCAATGCGATGACAAGGTGCGTAGCTGATAGGCTGTTGTTGAATCAATCAACTCTAAGTTTAGCAGTCGATTTACCAAATCGTTGTTTTGCTTTTGAAAACCTGATGTGGGGTTGGTTTTAGTGGGCTTGTATGTGTTCTCATCAGACAGTAGGTGTAGCATTTTTGAGTTGTAATCATTCTCGTACATTATAACGGTTTGTTTTCCCTTGTTAGACTGAACAATAATCGTGTCTGGGTTATCTTTGACGAAGCGCTTTGTTATTTTGCAGGCATGTTGTAAGAATGCGTTCAGAGGATCGTATGATGCTGAATCAAACGTGTGCAGATAGTTCTGAATCATATTGACGACATTGCATCGATTACGATCTCGCACTGATTTATCCGGATTGGAAATAAGGACATTTTCCAAATCCGCGATCAAGTGGAAAACTGGCACGTCAGTGACGGAGGTATATGGCAAAGCGAACTTCGGTCCTAAGCTCAACAAAACCTCAGTCTCTGGTGGAATTGTTGTTGATGTAGCGTTGTGAACTGCTTTTGGGTTACCATTGGGGGTTGGCGG